>NW_027509193.1:4180000-4217500 GCF_051911475.1 Siphateles boraxobius
AAAAACCCAAATAGCCTAAAAAACAATCCTAATAATAATAGTCTGTATTAGGAAGGCATATAGTTTTATTTTCGTTTTGTTACATTATTTAGGCTATTTTCAAACGTGTCAAGTGTAAAAATAAAAACATAAGAAAACACAATCTATTGAGTCAGCATAATAAAGCCGTTAAAGGGCCTGCTCACATATTGCGCCTTTTGTGCGCTCAAGTTCGTTATTTCAAATGTAGGCCCATGGTATGTGCGCTCATAATGGAAGCTCGTTTTTTTCCAAGCGCCTCCGCGCCGCAGCAGCACTGCAGCCAGCCACAGGTGCGGTTCCCGAGTGTTCTACGTGTGTGCGCTAAACTGTCGCGCTGTTACAAAATAGCCTAAATTACAGCATTTAAAGTTGGGGATAAAACATAGGCTAATTAATACAGTAATATATAACTGCTTATAAAGGAATAAATATCAAGGAGTAAATCAATGAAAATTTATTTCTATTGGTAAAAAAAAAAAATGCAACTGGTCGACCAATGAGAATGTCAGTCGACCAAGACGGCATCGACCGATTAGTCGACTAAACGACTAAGTTGACAGCCCTAATATATATATATATATATATTAGGGCTGACTTCTAATAGTCGAGGATTCGATTCGGAGAGGTCTGATTCGACTATGAACCTCATAGTCGAATAGTAGGGAAGTGTTATGTAACCAGGGGTGTGACGATTATTATATAACCGTGAGAACAACAGTTATAGTTGAACACCATCATTAGAACTCTATAACCGCCAAAACCGTGCTATTAAAATATTTTTTACAAACATTTTTTATCATAGAGAATGTTTAAATACTAATATCATCTTACTAGGGAAACGGAGGCGGAGTTAGTGGTGCGATCGGAGGCTGAATGCTGGAGATGATTCGGGAGAGGTCTGTGCACCTTTACCGATCAGAGCGCGCGCTGACACGGAGTAAAGCCTTGTTTATACTCGACGCGTCCGCACGAGCGCGAAGGTGCGGACGGCAAAAAATGACGCGTTGGGTGCGCAAGACCCCATTTCGCTTGGCTGTGTGCACAGCTTTTTTTGTAACAGCGCGCACGACGCCGCATCCGAGGATGAACGACTTCAAGCCAAATCTGCCCGAGCATGTAGGCTACGTCTCACCGCACCGGCACGCAGTTTGCATGTCTAAATTCCAAAGTTCAATGCAAAGTTTTTTTGTTAAGGTTTTGTTTACTGTGTGTGATTTACTGTGTGTTCATTGCAACGTTTTTTTGTTAAGGATTAATTTAATGGAAAGCACATTCACTTCTAGTTGTCTTGCTGTTCATTTTAAATAAACGTAGAGCGAGTTGTCCTATAACAGACGAACAGTTATTCAACCAAACGTCTAGCTGCCATCTAAAAAAAAGAAGAAAAAAAAGGTTCGACTATCAGTCGACTACGGCAAAATCTAACGAATCAGATTCGACTATGAAAATCCTTAGTCGAAAACAGCCCTAATATATATATATATATATATATATTTTACACACACACACTTTTTTTTATTACCATAATATGAAGCTTACCTTTTATTGCTGAAAACAATTTCTTGTCTTCAATTATAATTTCATCTTTTTTGCCCTTCCCCTTCATATTGAATAGGGTCATCAGCTTATTGGTGAAGAGCCTAATCCAATCCAAGACAAAAATAACATGCAATTATTACACACACACGCACTGAACTTTTTTCTGCAGGAATTCAAAATAAATTACAAAAAACAAACAGTGATTTTGATAGAGCATTGGCATTATGCACAGCCATACTATTTTTACCTTCCACTGAAAACAACAATATAACCATACAGATCTCTACATACATCAGACCTCTTGCTTGGCTGAGATGGACATAGGGCTGCATAAATTAGCCAGCGTCAGCCTTAGGCTGGCTACACACTGGCTGCGTCGCATGAGCCTGGCGTTTCTGTTGTGTGGCTGTGGCGTTTTCTATGTCTTTGCACACCAGAAACGTGTCTGATGCTGCGCTGCTGCTGCTAGACTTGTCTTTCCAATTGATTTACTGCACTCAAGCAGTAGTACACTTCATGTTAAACAAATACTGATTTGATTTGAAGACAACTTTGGAAGTATTGATGGCAAAATAGGCTACAGAATATTTTGTTCTGTATTGACAGGTGCAATTACATTTATATCTCCATTTAGGTCAAAACCTAGAGACTTTCAAACATTAATATGTCATCGCGTGAAAAATAAGTGTCAGATCTATTTCTAGCATGTACGCATTTTCGGCGCGGCATTCTTGGATTGGAGAAAAACGTGGTTTATTGGCACTTCTCTAAACTAATCACAATCGTCTTGGGCGTCGCTAAGCATGAGGCAAAGCCATGGTGCAGCTGCAAAATAGCCTCGGGAAAGAATTTCTTTTGGTGGAACGTGCACGTTCAAAAGTTGTTTTAGTCGTGCGACAGATAGTCTAGCTAGCTGTCTGGATTTACCCTGCAGAGATCTGAGGAGCAGTTTGCATAAATCGACCGGAGCTTAAAGGGATAGTTCACCCCAAAATGTAAACTCTGTCAGTAATTACTCTCCTTTCGTTTCGAAAAGACTTTCGTTCATCTTCGGAACACAAATTAAGATATTTTTGAATAAATCTGAAAGCTAGATCACTCCTCCATAGGCTTCTAAGGGATTGAAATATAAATATAATAGTCCGAGTGACTACAGTGGCTCAACCTTAAGTTTATCAAGCGACGAGAATACTTTTTGTGCACAAAAAACAAACAAAAATAACGACTTTATTTAAGTGTTAAACACACACACACACACACACACACACACACACACACACAAAACCACGCAACGTGCAGCAACGCAGATTTGGAAAAATATTCATAAAATACATCAAAAATACATAAAATTAGGGGAGAATAATACAAATGATGATCAAAATGAGCATCTATTTGCAAGACAAGATTAAAAGACTATGATTCAATAGGCCTGCCTACTGTATGTAGAAAACAAAGTATACAACAGGACTATCCATTCTAAAACACCTATTTGATGTATTCAGATGAAAATTTACACAAGCGATTCTTCAGAGCCCCGAGCTGGAATTGTAAAAAATGTAATATTACACCCATGTGTCAGTTACGGTTAATATAAATCATAAGGTCATGATTTCATCCTTAAAACAGATGAAGAAATCAACTAATTGTGGTGTTAAGCTGAGAGGGTAGTGGTCTGTTGCTCTTTGACTTATATCTTTCAATGCAGGTTTATATTGTTTCAACAATTTTTGCCTGACCCCTGAGGGCTCTGTAATGTCCGTATATTTCTGATAATATTTGTGGAGAAACATTACACTGTTTTAATTCAGAATCCTAACCATAAATTGTACTAATTAAAAGTAATTTATTAAATAAGTAAAATAAAATAAAAAACACAAAATGTCAATGAATACTTACCAGAAGTGATAGTGCAATGTAGCAGCTAAAGAATACTCCTCCACCTTTCCCTCAATGTTTTCCAGTGAATTAAATAAAGGACTGATGAAGGTGACATGATGAATCCCCTTTCAATGCACCACTTCAACAGAAGAAAGACAAAAGGACAAAAAGTCACTCAGACTTTCTATCAGTAACGTTAAATGTCTTTTAAAGATGAAAATCATACTTAATACTATTAATCCCAGTGTAGGTTTTCGAACAGTGGGTAAAATTGACTTACTGTAAGGTGGTGAATGGGTCTTTCTGTTGGGTGTTCTCCACCGATTAAAAATGTATTTCTTGATCTAAAAAAAAAGTAAACAAATATCTTTTCAATATCGTTATCAGTGTTTGAAGAGGTTATGTAAACATACTTCTAACGAATAAATGACGGTTTTATCACTACTCATTCCCACGCTTTTTTTTTTTACTTCTCATGCGTTTCGTTAAGTTAGCTGACAACATTAAGACAACACAGCAATGTCAGATGGTACTAATGTTACATCGAAATACGTGCTAATATCGCGCTAATGGTGAAGCAGTACAAAAACACACACAGAGATAACTTATTTAACGTTATCTTATGACGTTTGGTTTCAGTAAGCCCGTATCCATGTGGACTGAAAAATGTTTTCTTACCTGATATCGCCAGTATTTTTACAGACCACATACGACCCAGCTTCCTCTGTTCACATTCCAGCGTTTGTTCTTCATTGACTTATCAACTCAAAATGTAAGAATTTAACAAGCAGATATAAAATAATCCATCGAGGTCTGACCGAGTAATCACAACGCAAACACCAGCTGCTCACACCGACCGACGGACCGAGTGACGGACGTATTTTCAAACTTAAAATAGGCGCGCAGAGCGCGCACATTCTCATTGGACAGTTTCCTGGAAGACAGACAGATTAACCAATCATGCTCAAAGAACATAAGTGTAAACTCAAAGTGTAAACTTTTTGGCAAGCAGACGAAATTGTAAATTCACACAAAATCACACAAGGCGAAAGATTTCTGCTGTACTGCTCTCTTGAGGGTGAAACTATTATTTTTAATGATAATAATTATATTTTAACATACATTGAAGAGTTATGATCAAAAAACCATTAAATGCTAATTATCATGATAATACTTTAAAATGCAGATATTTCTGTTGTATGGTGTTGAAAACATTACGTTGTTTCAACGTACAGATCTTGTAAAAAAATTTCAACGTTGATTTAGAAGTGTTTTTGTTAACCTTTTTCAACCATTTAATATTATTTCAACCATTTCAACGTTGAAGGTCGGTCATGTGCCGGCTGGGATTCAATAGGTCTGCCTACTGTAGCCTACTGTATGTACAAATATTATTTAACCTTAAAACTCACTTTAACACCCACATGCTTAATGATCTTCAAGGAAATGTTAAATGACTCCTGATTTCTGCAGTTATAGGCCTACCTTCTTTTCTTTGTTTTCTAATTTCACAGAAAGAATCTGTAAAATATTACTTAATATTTTATGTAAAATTACACATAATAACCCTGTAAAATACAGACAATTACCTGTAAATTTAATTGTGGACCATTAAATTGCAGCAAATATCTTTAAAATATTCACTGTATAATGAAAAAATGGCAAAATTCTGTAAATAAAAATAGAGACCGTTACCTGTAAATTCCTACTTTTTTTTTCTTTCTTTTTTTTTTTACAGTGGTTGAATGCAATACACAGTAGTGATAAAAAACATTATGCATAGGCCTACATCGACACACTTAGCTAGCGTCAACTCCACGCAGCTAAGGCGCTCGCGACCCTTTTGCATAATTTGAAAGGTGATAATAAATGCAGATAACGCTAGGTGATAAGTGTGAGGTTATTTGCAAGGTGTCTGCTTTCTTGATTTTACCACTTTAAACAACACCTTTAAAATAAATTGGATAAAAAACTTTATTAAGCCCGCCTCTATCTGGAATCTGATCCTAATGTTATGTTTTTCCAAACTAGGGGGTTTAAAATTCTTGTAATTATAATAATGAATAACCCCGTCAAATTATTCCTTTAGGCAAATGTCGTCCCTCTTATATATAATTTGGAATAAGGACCTACTGTATAAACATAAATCTATTTTCTTTGATGGGTAACGGAATTATTTTTGTATCTCAACTTTTCAATCAAAATGGTTCAATTTGTAATTATTCTTAGTTCTTGGTAAAGCATGGAATTCCTGTTACTCCAAAAGAGTTTGCAATCTGGCTGATGCAGTGCCACAAGGAGTTATCATGTTTTTTAAAGGATTTTCTTTTTCCATCTCTTTGTTGCTCAGTGGATCTGTGTAAGACGTTTGTAGGTAAATCATGCCTTTCTTCATCTAAATAAAAAAACAACAAGAAAATTTTGTCTTGTTTCGGTAGGAGTCCGTTTCTATGCCATATGTAGCCTATATTTCTTATTGGAATGGTTCTGTAAGTGACATTCCGTGGAAAAAAAGTTTGAACTTTACCTCATAAATACTAACAAAATGAGAGAAATTATACCTTTAAGTTAATTGTAGGTTTGATAAGTGCTCTCTCAAAAGACTTAAGAATGACATTACCCTTCTTTCTGTAAGAACACTGGCTGTGTTTAAGAACTTGGCACTTAATCTGGATTGAAAGATATAGGAAATTAGTTTGGACTGAGGGACTCTGGAGTACGGTGGTAATGTTATGACAATGACGATGGTTGTTAATGTTTTTGTGTTTTGTTGTAGTTTTCTTCAAGCATTTAATAATTTAAAAAATTATACAAAAAAATCAGCCTTTAGCCATGCTGTCTCTTCACCACTGCCATTTTTCTTTTCTTTTTTCTTTTTTACTGTCAATTCTGGTTATAGCCATCGTGAAAGTCTTTTTTTTTATTTGTTGATGTTTCGATTAACATATTTTCTGTCATTTATCGACTAATTCTGGATGTCAACGGACGTTTAGATTGTGGCCAGATTGGACATCTTTATTCAAGTCGTTTATTGACTTTTTCTGGATGTCAATGGACGTCCAGATTATAGCCAGTATGAACGTCTGTTCTCGACTAATTCTGGATGTCAGTGGACGTGTATATTGTGGCCAGATTGGACATCTTTATTCACGTCATTCATCGACTAATTCTGGATGTCAACTGACGTCCAGATTATAGCCAGTATGAACGTCTGTTCTCGACTAATTCTGGATGTCAACGGACGTTTAGATTGTGGCCAGATTGGACATCTTTATTTAAGTCGTTTATTGACTTTTTCTGGATGTCAATGGACGTCCAGATTATAGCCAGTATGAACGTCTGTTCTCGACTAGTTCTGGATGTCCGTGGACGTTTAGATTGTGGCCTGATGGGACATCTTTATTCACGTCATTCATCGACTAATTCTGGATGTCAGGGGACGTGTATATTGTGGCCAGATTGGACATCTTTATTCACGTCATTCATCGACTAATTCTGGATGTCAACGGACGTCCAGATTATAGCCAGTATGAACGTCTGTTCTCGACTAGTTCTGGATGTCAGTGGACGTGTATATTGTGGCCAGATTGGACATCTTTATTCACGTCATTCATCGACTAATTCTGGATGTCAGGGGACGTGTATATTGTGGCAAGATTGGACATCTTTATTCACGTCATTCATCGACTAATTCTGGATGTCAACGGACGTCCAGATTATAGCCAGTATGAACGTCTGTTCTCGACTAGTTCTGGATGTCAGTGGACGTGTATATTGTGGCCAGATTGGACATCTTTATTCACGTCATTCATCGACTAATTCTGGATGTCAGGGGACGTGTATATTGTGGCCAGATTGGACATCTTTATTCACGTCATTCATCGACTAATTCTGGATGTCAACGGACGTCCAGATTATAGCCAGTATGAATGTCTGTTCTCGACTAGTTCTGGATGTCAGTGGACGTGTATATTGTGGCCAGATTGGACATCTTTATTCACGTCATTCATCGACTAATTCTGGATGTCAGGGGACGTGTATATTGTGGCCAGATTGGACATCTTTATTCACGTCATTCATCGACTAATTCTGGATGTCAACGGACGTCCAGATTATAGCCAGTATGAACGTCTGTTCTCGACTAGTTCTGGATGTCAGTGGACGTGTATATTGTGGCCAGATTGGACATCTTTATTCACGTCATTCATCGACTAATTCTGGATGTCAATGGACGTCCAGATTATAGCCAGTATGAACGTCTGTTCTCTACTAGTTCTGGATGTCAGTGGACGTGTATATTGTGGCCAGATTGGACATCTTTATTCACGTCATTCATCGACTAATTCTGGATGTCAACGGACGTCCAGATTATAGCCAGTATGAACGTCTGTTCTCGACTAATTCTGGATGTCAACGGACGTTTAGATTGTGGCCAGATTGGACATCTTTATTCAAGTCGTTTATTGACTTTTTCTGGATGTCAATGGACGTCCAGTTTATAGCCAGTATGAACGTCTGTTCTCGACTAATTCTGGCTGTCAGTGGACGTTTAGATTATGGCCTGTGGGACATAATTTCTCAGTGTCATTAATCGACTAATTCTGGCTGTCAATGGACGTTCAGATCATGGCCTGGACGGACGGACGTGATATCAACCTGTTTTGTATGTCCACAGACGTCGCTTGCTCAGTGGGAACGCGTTAATTTCGATTAATTAATCTGAGAAGAAATAACGCGTTAAAAAAAATAACGCAGATTAATCCATTCCGTTTTGACCTTTGCGGTAGCATTCATGTAAAAAGAAGGAGGGAGACAAGAACGCACTGCTTGGATCATTGTTTGGAACATTTACTTATAACAAACGGAGTTCGTCAAACTCTAAAGTATCACATCAATGCAAAGCATCCAGGAGTGTGTGCGTGAGTCGGTGAGTGTGTCTGAGAGAAAGCGCGCTTGTGTTTGTGTTGTAACTTTTCACGCGCTCTCACGTCACACAACCATTTTCTCACGCACAGAAAAATCGTGCACCAAAGAGAGGACACGGAAACAGACAAGACAGAGCACGTTACTTATGATATTTAAAAAATCTCAGCTCTCAGATTCTGTTAATTTTACGAAAATCAAACAATACGGTTTTGGCGCTTGTAAACGTGACATGACAGATCCCTAATAGCGGCACGTGAACCGATCATCTCTAGCTAATAGTAAATAAACACGAATGACCAATGTTGAAAGATACAGTAGGGCAGCCTAAAACTTACCGAAATGTATATTCCCTTAAGCCCTAAGTTACCTCAGGAAAGCCATTTCATGACCATATAGCATGTTATAGTTGGCTATAAAAAAAGAGCTATAGAGAGTATTTTTCAAAATGTATGTAGCCTACTAGTATATTACGTATGTATTATATTTTTACTTATATCAAAGTTGTTATTTGTAATAAACAAGCATTATATTTAATTTGAGCTATTTTTAACCTTAAATACTACCAGCTGATATGGCTCTCTGCATTTTTACAGCATTGGGTGAGATTTTTTTTTTCTTGAGAAAAATGAATGCCTATCTTGTGTACCTAATATTTATCCAAATGAGTCAATATTGCATCAAATCACAATAATTAAATTAAATTGAAATCGTGAAATTTGTGTCAAGCAATAATAATAAAAACGTAGCTTACCATAAATTTTACCATGTAAACATTGTAAGATTGTGTATGCGATTAATTTAGATTAATTAATTACAGAGTATGTAATTAATTAGATTAAAAATTTTAATCGATTGACAGCCCTAATATATATATATATATATATATATATATATATTAATTTATTTATTTTTTATCGTATAATTTGACCTTTATTTTTGCAATAATAAAAAGTGACTGAACAGTAATTTACTTTAAGAATAAAGTTTACTCACCGATCACATTCAGTTTTGTTCCTTGGCCGAATACCACTGTGATACAAGTCACATCTTCACTCGTACAAAAACCTCCTGAGTTTCAGAGGTGAGAGACACAGAACTGAAACATTCACTCAAGCTCAGATTATAAACCACAACTCTCTTTATTAAAGCTCTTCAAGTCATTAAGTGTCGTGATGTCAAGAGACAAGCTCATAAGCAGCTGTTTTTATTCAGTTTTTTTAGCATGAGGAATTTCTAGCTTTAAGACACGAGATAAAGTGTTTGTGTGTCATCTTTTTCACCAATTGTTGTCATTCATTCTTTGCTTTGTTATTATTGTTCATTTGTAGATGAGATTGCATGATCATTTGTAGCCAAAGATGAGAGTAATCTGTTGTTAACACTGAGTGAATTCACTTTTGGGAAGGAGATGCCGTTTGTCGGGGCGTTTCAAACGAAAGTGAACAACTGAATCCATCACATAATGTAAGTCTGTTAGTGAAGGGAAAATGCTATGGTCACTTCAGGGAAGTGTGTCCTTTACACCTGAGGACCAGAGATGAGAAACTGCTGTCGCTTCAGAAGACGTGGAATACAGCACATTTAACACTGTCCTGTTATGATTTTTGTTTGTTTGTTTTTTCCTGTTTGGAGCTCTTGATAAAAAAATATTGGTAACACTTTCTAAGAAGTATATGCTTATAATGCAGTGTGTGATTTTTAGCGACATCTAGCGGTTCGGTTGCGAGTTGCACTAAGGGCTCAGCCCACTGCTCACCCCTCCCTTTCGAAGAAGCTATGGTGTCTAACATGGGACAAACATATCGTCGTCTGAGACAGCTGAGAATAGCCAGAGTAAGCCAAGAGTGTGTAACATTGTCACTGTTTCTGTACCACAGTCCAATATATAATATAATAATAGTAATCAGCTGATTGTCTCACAAACGTAACCAGCACATTTCTCTCCACATAGCAAACCCATAATACAGTGAGGGAGAAGAACCACATGAAACTATGCAACTATATATTTTTTCTAACAGGGTAGTAAAAGTTTAGCTGGCTAAATTTGAGCTGTTACTGTGGCTGAGCTGGTTAAAGCGTAAAGCTTTGTTTAAACTCGACGCGTCCACATGAGCCCAAAAGTGCACGCGGCAAAAATGACATGATTGTAACAACGCGCGCGCCTCCGCATCCCCTTGACACCATTTACTACACACAATAGGCTTTTTTTCTATGATTTTGAAAACTCTTCGCAATCAACTTAAAATGCTTCCAAGATCGACTTGTCGAACCGCGATCGACGGGTTGGTAATTCCTGTAACGTTACTGTTTTACGGTCAATGACAAGAGTACTAATCAGCTGTCTCACGAACCTAACCAGCACATTTATCCCCACATAGGAAAGCCATAACACAGCGAGGGAGAAGAACTAAGTTACATGAAACAATCCAACTACATATTTTACACCACTGACAAGGGAAAAGTCACTACTCACGGTGTTTATGGCTAGCTTCTAGCTTTCTGCTGCTTCTCTTTCAAGGTATTGATGAAACGCGCTCTGTAGCGCTGTTTGTCCGCGTTCGGCTACGGTAGAAACATGACGTCACAATATGTCGACCTTCATAGAAGGGGGTGCCCGCAGTTATATAGATATAAATGTCTCATTCTAAGGTAATAAAAACATTACGGTTTATTAAGTAAGTTCTTTATACACCACTGACACCATAGTTATGGATGTCATATTGCATTTCTGTTAATAGATACTCAAAATTATTAGTAATTAGTATTAGTACTGCACCTTTAAGTAAGGTGAAAACATATGATGCAATTTTCCTAAACTAAATGTTAAGAAATTATGAAGATTTGTTCATTATACATTTTAAGTTGTTTATTTGTAAATGTAACTATAATGAGCAATAATTCTTGTAATATGTGACACCCGATAGGGCCCAAAAAAGGGAAAAGAAACAAATCCAATCACATAAGCCAATAATTTGTAGAGAAGTACATCATTCTTTATTAAACAGGACCATAAAATTATTCAGGACATTAACCCTGACTCAATCAGCTGACATGGGCAGCAATTTCTCAGACTGTCCAACTGGGAACAAAGGAACTGACCTATACAGGGGACACTTCACTGCATTCTGTGAAAACCACAGCAAACCCCCATAAGCCCTTCAATACAGATTATGTGATACACATTCACAATTAGTAACCACACTGTTACGGTTCGCGTCTTGTGTTCCCTATCGGTCAGTCACTACAATGTAGGTCATGACTGACCAATAGCAATGGGAAAAGAAACAAATCCAATCACATAAGCCAATAATTTCTAGAGAAGTACATCATTCTTTATTACACAGGACCATAAAATTATTCAGGACATTAGGTGCGCGATTTAAGCGCTCAACGGATGTTTTTACGGCTGGTAAGACCAGCGAGAGAGAATCGCGCACAGACAGGTGCACATTCCTGTCTGTGTTCGTTGTGACCGTTCCCCTGCGTGCTTCAGCACCAAGGAGAGCAGTCTCTAAAAGAGCTTACACAGATAGTTTGCGTCTTTTTCAAGATGACATTCTATCTGTGTGTTTCTGGATGCGGTCGTTACCTGGGGTCGCGGGATGGTCACGATCGCTGCCTTGTGTGTCTGGGCCTCGAACACGCACAGGCAGCGTTCGTGGATGAGTCATGTACCCATTGTGGGAAGATGACCATCTCGGAGCTGAGGTCGAGACTCACGTTCCTGCAAAGGGGCGGAGTCCCCGTACCTGCACCTCGTTCCAACCCCCCTTCGCGGGTTGCTACGGGCAGTGACACGGGTGACCTGAGGATTACAGTGAGCGCTTCCTTCGGGGAACCAACCCCCTAGGAACCCTCACTCCTCTCATGCTCCGCAACCAGTTGAGCTGCCAACGGAACGTTCTGGACCATCCTCGAGATGTGAACCAGTCGTTTCGTTCCGCGCTCCCTGCGACGACCAGATATCGATCGCTGCATCGGAGGGTGGGTCAGACCTCTCCGCGGACGACGGCTCAGAGCCGATGCCTCCTTCGGGTGTGCCAGCAGTGCCCGAGTCGGACCCGGAGATGATGGCCATGCTTTCCCGGGCCGCCAACAGGATCGGGCTCGTGTGGAACCCTCCACCGTGTCCCGAGCCCTCGAGGTTGGACGATTGGTATCTCGGGGTGGCGCGCGCTGGTTCTCAGCAACCCACCCCAGTGCCTTTCTTCCAGGAGGTGCATGAGGAGCTCACAGGGACGTGGACGGCACCTTTTACTGCCAGAAACCGTCTCGGTGGCTCCTCCTCCCTCACCACCCTTGATGGCGGGGCAGCTAAGGGATACACGCGTATCCCGCCAGTGGAACGGGCCGTTGCTATGCAACTGTGCCCTAACTCCACTTGGCGTGGAGAACCGTGTCTTCCTTCCCGAGCCTTTAAGTTCTCGTCGGACCTGACCGGCAAGGCTTACAAGGCTTGTGGGGAAGATGCCTCTGCCATGCACGCTATGGCGTTGTTGCAGGTTCATCAGGCCAAGGCACTGAAGGACCTGCACGAGGGGGGTCATGATCCACAAGTTCTCCAAGAACTTCGTGCCGCAACTGACCTCGCGCTTCGTGCGACGAAGGTCACTGCGCGGTCAGTGGGTCGTGCGATGTCCACACTAGTGGTCCAGGAACGCCATCTCTGGCTGTGTCTGGCTGACATGCGGGAGACCGACAAGATCAGGTTCCTTAACTCCCCCGTGTCCCAGACCGGCCTCTTCGGCGACGCGGTCGAGAACTTTGCCCAGCAGTTCTCGGCTGTACAGAAGCAGACTGAGGCCATCAGTCACATCCTGCCGCGGCGGTCAGCTGCTGCCTCCACCCCACCGCCCGCGGCTCCTCGGTCTGCTCGTCGCCGTGGGCGTCCTCCTGCGTCTGCCCCAGCACCCGCGCCGCAGCAGCAGCCTCCATCTAAACGGCGCCGTGTAGCCAGTCGCAGGCAGGGCGCCCCGCCCGTCCAGGCCCCCGCCAAGAGGGGCGGCAAAGCCAAGGGTAAGCGGCCCTAGGACGGGCGACCCGGAGATGGAAGGGACTGCTCTCCAGGAGACGATGACTGCATCGCTCCCTCCCCCGGAAGAGGGCCGGGTGGTAAATCCTTTGTTTCATTTTGTTTGTGTTCCGCCGCTGGCCTTAAAACCAGCGGTACCCAAATTTTCAATAAAAGGCAGGACAGCGGTCCCACTGAAATTCTTTCAGAGGCTCCTGGGGCATATGGCAGCAGCAGCAGCGGTAACCCCGCTCGGCCTGCTTCATAAGAGACCGCTTCAGCACTGGCTTCACGGCCGAATCCCGAGATGGGCGTGGCATCACGGCACTCACCTGGTGGCAATCACACCGGCGTGCCGCCAGACCTTCAGCCCGTGGTCAGACCCCTTGTTCCTGTGGGCAGGAGTCCCCTTGGAACAGGTGTCCAGGCATGCTGTGGTATTCACAGATGCCTCTGCCACCGGCTGGGGTGCCACGTACAACGGGCATGCAGTGTCAGGGGTGTGGACGGACCCCCAACTGCATTGGCACATCAATTGCCTCGAGTTGCTAGCAGTACATCTCGCTCTGAGCCGCTTGAAAAGGCCGCTACAGGGCAGGGACGGCTGGTACGTACGGACAACACGGCAACGGTTGCATACATCAACCGACAAGGTGGTCTACGCTCCCGTCGCATGTCGCAACTCGCCCGCCATCTCCTCCTCTGGAGTCAGAAGCATCTGAGGTCGCTTCAGCCAAGTATGACCCCAGCGTGCTCAACCGTGTGGCCGACGAGCTATCACGAGCTGTGCTTCCGGGAGAATGGCAACTCCACCCCCAGGTGGTTCAGCTGATCTGGAGAGAGTTCGGGGAGGCTCAGGTAGACCTGTTTGCCTCCTCAGAGACCTCCCACTGCCAGCTGTTTTACTCCCTGACCGAGGGAACACTCGGCACGGACGCACTGGCACACAGCTGGCCCCGGGGCCTTCGCAATTATGTGTTTCCCCCAGTGAGCCTACTTGCGCAGACACTGTGCAAAGTCAGGGAGGACGAGGAGCAGGTCCTTCTGGTGGCTCCCTATTGGCCCACCCGGACTTGGTTCCCCGAACTCATGCTCCTCGTGACAGTCCCTCCCTGGCCCATTCCTCTGAGGAAGGATCTTCTGACTCAGAGACGGGGCACCCTATGGCACCCGCGCCCAGACCACTCCATGTCTGGTCCCTGGACGGGACGCGGAGGTTCTAGGTGACTTACCCCCAGAGGTACTTAACACCATCACTTCAGCACGGGCGCCGTCCACGAGACGTGTTTACGCCCTGAAGTGGAACCTGTTCGTCGAGTGGTGTTCTTCTCGCCGAGAAGACCCCCGAAGATGTTCGATAGGGTCTGTGCTTTCCTTCTTGCAGCAGGGGTTGGAGCGTAGACTGTCTCCCTCCACCCTCAAAGTACATGCTGCCGCTATTTCAGCTTATCACGACCACATAGATGGCAAAGCAGTTGGAAAGCATAACCTGGTCGTCAGGTTTCTTAGGGGGGCGAGACGATTAAATCCTCCTCGACCCCCCTCCATACCCTCTTGGGATCTTTCCCTGGTGCTTCGAGCACTTAAGGATGTTCCCTTTGAGCCTCTGCAGTCAGTAGACTTAAAGCTTCTTTCCATGAAGACTTTGCTGCTGGTTGCACTGGCCTCTGTCAAGAGGGTAGGAGACCTGCATGCATTTTCGGTCGACAAATCGTGCCTAGAGTTCGGGCCGGGTGACAGCCACGTGGTACTAAGACCCTGGCCTGGCTATGTGCCCAAGATTCCTACCACTCCTTTCAAAGACCAGGTAGTGAACCAGCAAGCGCTGCCCTTGGAGGAGGCAGACCCAGCCCTGGCTTTGCTCTGTCCCGTTCGCGCCCTGCGTATGTACGTGGACAGAACTTAAAGCGTCAGGACCTCAGACCAGCTCTTTGTCTGTTACGGAGGCCAGCAGAAGGGAAAGGCTGTCTCCAAGCAGAGGATGGCCCACTGGATAGTGGATGCCATCGCCTTGGCTTACCAAGCTCAAGGCGTGCCCTGCCCGCTCAGGTTGCATGCACACTCCACGAGAGGCGTTGCATCCTCCTGGGCGCTGGCACGTGGCTCCTCGCTAACAGATATCTGTAGAGCTGCGGGCTGGGTGACACCTAACACGTTCGCTAGATATTATAGCCAACGTGTAGAGCCGGTCTCCTGCCGTGTTCTCACCCTAGACGGGTAGAAGCACTGAGAGGCCTGGCTCTGTCGGCTTGCTGCACCCTACTGTGCACCCTTATTGCTCCAGAGTAAACCTGTCGAGTCCTCCAAAACCCCTCGGCCCGGACTTGGCGGAGCGTCCGGTGCCAGGCCCTTATCCGCTGAATCCTTGAGAACCGGATCTGGGCTGGGTTCCATATGTGTGACCCTACGGGGATTCCATATGTGTATATTTTCCACGGCTGCTCCTATCGGAAGCCCGTGTCTTTCCCTTGGGCTAAGTCACGCATTATTCATATGCAGTACAGCCTGCGGGCTAGTCCATATGTATTTCCACATAACTCTTTGAAGGAGTGGCTTCCGCAGCGTTCCTTCCTAAAGAGAAAGGGCACGCTTTCCCAGTGTTATCCAATATCTCACTGTATGGGTTATCACGGAACAACAGTGTCAGATTCACTCTGTGTAAGCCTCCTCCTATCGTCCTTCCATGCAAGAAGGTGTAGAGGCTTGCACGGGGCGCTGGATGGGGTGCAGCAGCTGTGGCGCTTTGGTAGGGATTCCTATTGGTCAGTCATGGCCTACGTTGTAGTGACTGACCGATAGGGAACGTCTCGGTTACATATGGTAACCCTCGTTCCCTGAGGGAGGGAACGGAGACGTAGGTCCCGTCGCCACATCTGCTGCCGCCCACCGGGGCGGCCAGCTTTTTCAGGCTTGGCTCCTCAGCAAAAAACTAGTGTGCAATCGCACCAGCTGCTTGTTAAATACCCGCGCTACCAGGCTGCACAGCTGTTGCAAATGATTGCACGCCAATGTGTATTGGCTTGTTTTAGTTTCACTCGAAGTAGATTGGCCTCTCTAGCGAGATTCCTGTTGCTATTGGTCAGTCATGACCTACGTCTCCGTTCCCTCCCTCAGGGAACGAGGGTTACCATATGTAACCGAGACGTTTTTCCCTTTTTAATTTTTGTTACCTTCATCTTATTTGAAGTTCGTTATTCTTCTTTATTTGTGATACGTGTTTCTTGAGTTTTTGGATGTTTGTGAGTAATAAATGTCATCGCAGCTGTCACGCCCGGCTTGGCCAGGTGTGGGCAATTATGCCTGTATTGCCTACTGTTGATGTTCTGTGTCACTTTTAGGTGGAGCTGTTGCGGTGGGTCGTGTCATGCTAATTGGCGGACTGATGAGGGAGGGGATAAAATCATTACCTTCCAGCTGGCTTGGTCTGTTCCTGCTTTTTCCGGCTTGACAATGAGAGGATGGCGTCGGTCGGCGCTCCTTGCCAGTTGTCTTTTTGTTATGCTTCCCATTTACTGTTCTTTGTAGATCATGCATTAATAAACCAGCATTTAAATTAAATATTAAGTTCAGTGTGGTCTCCCCTATGTCAACTCTACCTTGAGCCAAGTGGGCTTGACCGGCTGAATTGGCTTCGGTCAGGGCAGTACGTCTCTGTCGGTATTGGTGAGTAAATTATCCTGATTCTTGGACTCAGTGTGAAGATAGATTAGAATTGTGGGGGGTAAATGTTTAGGGGGAGTGATCCGTGATTGGTTTGCTCTGCGGCTTGGACTGCTTTTCCATTTTACAAAATTGTTTGTTTGTGGTTGTTTAAGAATAATTGGAAAACCTATACTTTAGTTTAGTTGATAGGGTACGATATTATTGAATAGTCTGTACAATGAGTGTGTTGGAGGATTTTTTTGCTGCTCCGTCGGAGAGTTTGTTAGTGGCGCTAACAAAAGAGCAATTGGTGAATGTTGCAGATTTTTATGAGATTGAACTTACACTGCCCAAAACAGCAAAGAAGGATAAATTGATAGATTTTATTTGTGATCTTTGAAAGAAAATCAAGTGTTGCCCGAGGGTACTCCGGTAGAGCCTACCCCAGCAATGACATTTCCAAAAGACTCGTCTGTTTTAAATTTCCCAGCTAAAAGTAATGAATTAACCTATGAACAACAAAAGATACTTTTGCAGATGCAATTGGATCAAAAGAGATTGGAATTTGAGCAAAAAAATTTGAGGTAGAACAAGATTTAGAATGCAAGAGAATGGAGTCTATTGAGAAAGAAAAAGATTGTGTGTTTGAAAGGGAAAAACTGAAGCGTTTGGAGTATGAACAGGAGCGGGCTCATGAGCTTGAACGCACTCGGCTTAAGCTGATGGCTGAAGGTAAAGTCGGTTGACAATCCACTCACAATTTGGGTGTAGCAAATATGATAAAGTTTCTTCCAAAGTTCAACGAACAGGATCCGGATATATTTTTCTCTTTGTTTGAAAATGTGGCTGCCGACCAGAATTGGAGTGATGAGGATAAGACTTTGCTTTTACAAACGGTATTACTTGGCGTGCACAAGAGGCATTTGTGGCACTGCCTTTTGTAGAAAGAACGAGTTACAAATTGGTAAAAGAGGCTGTGTTAAAAAGTTACGAATTGATTCCTGAGGCTTATAGACAACGTTTTCGCAATTGGAGAAAGTCGGAAAAACAAACTCATGCTGATGTGGCCAGAGAGCTTAGTAGTTTTTTTAATCGCTGGCGCACAGCGGAGGGGATTGATTCGTTTAATGATTTGTGCGAGTTGGTTATTTTGGAACAGTTTAAGAACATTTTGCCCGAACAGATTGCTACATATTTAAACGAACATAAGGTGAAGACAGCTGCCGAGGCTGCTGTCCTCGCTGATGGATATGTGTTGACGCATAGAAATCATATGCGGGATTTTTCTCCGCGTTACGATAATCGCAGGGAAAATCGTCCTGTCCGCGTTAATTCGGGTTCTCCGGGAAGGTTTTACCCTGCGCCTCGTAATAAAACATGGGAAAGTGAGGCCGACAGTAAGTGCCATTATTGTTTTGAATTAGGTCATTGGAAAAAGGAATGTCCAGTCTTGAGTGCCCGTAATAAGAGTAAAGTAAGCAATATCAAAGATGTTGCCTGTGCCTCGTTGATTCCTGCTGCACAGTTGAGGAATGTTAAGTTAAATGGAACTCAAACTGACCCTGAGCACTCAAAAATGTTGTGGGAGGAACCTAAAACCACAGTGTCTGATTACGCTCCTTTTATCACCGAGGGGTTTGTTTCACTAGTGGGAGATGCTCATAGGGTACCAGTTAAAATATTGTGTGACACTGGAGCTTCGGAGAGTTTCATTTGCCAATCGGTCCTGCCTTTCTCCTGTTTGTCTGATATTGGGAGTTTTGTGTTGATTCGAGGAATTGGGCTACAACCGTTTCCGTTGCCATTGCATAGAATTCAGTTGCAGTCGGGGTTTGTGAATGGAGAGGTGACTATAGCTGTACGTCCGACCCTACCAGTTGAAAATATTGTGCTGATTATCGGAAATAGTTTGGGAGGGGGTTGTGTGTGGCCGGAGAGGTCATGTCCGCCCTCTGTGGTTGAAACAGTGGCTACGTTATCAGTTGAGCCGGACATATGTCTTAATGATTTTCCAGAGGTGTTCTCTGCTTGCGCGGTGACGCGAGCAATGGCTCGTGCTCAGACAGTAAAACCATCTGATGTATCTAAGGCTAATGCAGTTAAAGTGTTTGTACCAGATTTACCAGCACCGTTATTTCCTAGTGAGGTAATTGAGGCGCAAAAGAATGATCGTAATCTCGAGAAGTATTTTGCTTTGGCCTCGGGTGATGATAATGTTAATCATGGTTATCTGATCCAAAATGGTTTGTTGCTGCGCAGGTGGTCACCTCGGGCGGACAATAATGTGGTAGATCAGGTGTTGCAGGTGGTGGTGCCTGTGGAATACCGGGAGTTGGTGTTAAAAGCAGCGCACGGAGAAGCGTCTGGTCATTTTGGGGTGAGGAAAACCTACAATCATGTATTGCAACATTTCTATTGGCCACGGATAAAAAGGGACATAGCGAGTTTCGTAAAAGGTTGCCATGCGTGTCAAATTGCAGGTAAACCAAATGTTTCGATTAAACCTGCGCCGCTACAACCCATTCGGTCCGTGGGCATTCCGTTTGAACATCTGGTTATTGATTGTGTGGGTCCTTTGCCACAGTCAAAGTCTGGCAGTGTTTATCTTTTCACTGTGATGTGCCAAGCAACACGTTATCCTGCGGCGTATGCTTTAAGGACTATAACCACGAGGTCAATTGTGAAGGCTTTGTCTCAATTTATATCTATTTTTGGTTTACCAAAAGTAATACAGAGCGATTGTGGGTCAAATTTTACGTCCAAGACATTTGCGGCGGTGTTAAAAGAATTAGCGAGTAAAACATAATTTAAGTAGTGCATATCATGCCCAGAGCCAGGGGGTTCTGGAACGTTTTCATGCCACATTGAAATCGTTGTTACGTGCTTATTGTTGAGAACTTCAGAGAGATTGGGAAAAGGGCTTACCGTGGCTACTGTTGGCGGCCCGTGTGGTGGTACAGGAGAGCACGGGGTTTAGCCCTAATGATTTAGTTTTTGGGCACAAAGTCCGCACCGTTTTATCGGTGTTGAGTGGGGATTTAGATGGTGGTGTGGAGATACCTGGGAATTTGGCCGATTATGTGTATGGCTTTCGCCGAAGGTTGTTCTTGGCTGGGAAGTTGGCTAATGAAAGTCTATGTGAAGCGCAAACTAAAATGAAGCGACGTTACGATCTTAAAGCAGAGGTAAGAGTATTTAGCCCTGGTGATCAAGTGGTTGCGTTGTTGCCAATTCTGGGTTCGGCATTAGAGGCTAAATATACTTGTCCATATACTGTTGTGCGGAAAATATCGGAGAACAACTATGTGGTGTCCACTCCTGAGCGGAGGAGGAAAACACAACGGGTTCATGTTAATTTACTTAAACCATATTATTCCTCACCCTTGCAGGTGGTGGGTGATAAGACTACTTATAGACCTTTTGGACTGGCTATTGGGGAGGGCGCATCTGACGCTTCTGAAGTGGCAGTTGGGGATGGGGTGCGGAATCCGGATGATGCGGTCCTGCAGGCTAGGCTAAACAATTCAGACACGTTGGTTAACTTGGACAGCCTCTTGGGGCATTTGGTTGGGGAACAACGTGATCAGTTAAAATCTTTACTTTTTGAGTTTTTGTCTTTGTTTTCCGACACACCTTCCTGCACCAGTCTTATTGAACATGAAATTGATGTAGGGGATGCAAAACCCATTCGACGAAGATTTTACCGTGTTGCTCGGACAAACGAAAAAGCTTGGATGCCAGTGTGAAATATCTGCTTGATAATGGCCTAGAAAAACCATCATATTCGAGTTGGGCATCACCATGCTTACTTGTTAAAAAATCGGATAGCACCTTTAGGTTTTGTACAGACTATAGAAACCTGAATGCGGTGACAAAGGCTGACTCCTTTCCTTTGCCACGTATCGAGGATTGTGTGGATCAGGTTGGTAGTGCTCGATATGTAAGTAAATTTGATTTATTAAAGGGGTATTATCAGGTTCCGCTTACACCTAGGGCGCAGGAAATTGCTACATTCATTACACCTTCAGGGTTGTATTCTTACACCCGTATGAGTTTTGGACTGCGGAACGCCCCCTGCACCTTCCAACGTCTTATGAATCGTGTCATTGCGGGGTTGGATGGGTGTGCAGTTTACATAGACGATGTGGTGTGTTACGCAGATACCTGGGAAATATGTAGCAAGTGTTATTTTTTTTTGAAACACGCAGGACTACCCTTGTGATACACAAGTAACAGACATACACAAATCGTACAAAAAAAGTACAAAATTTATTTAGACAGCAGTTCAAAAGCTATTCGCAGTAATATACACGATCAAAAAGATTAAAAAAACACAATAAATGTTATGTAGCTGGCTGCTTCAGTTCAATGGTTAGAAGTAATACCACAATCTGGCGCCCCTTGTGACCAGTGAATAAACCAAGAGAGGCTATCACACGAATTACCCCAATACGTTGAAGAAAATCGTACCTAATACAGCACACATTCACACGTGAGAAATACACAGCAAGAGCAGATGATAAGTGTAACAATGTACAGGTGTCAGCACTTCAAAATAAACCCCACACAATAAGAGATATAATTTCTTAAACTATATCCTTTTGGATGACGCCAGACAGAAAATGAAACCTAGGCGAGCAGCCACAATAACCACCTCACTAAGCCCATAGAAATTTAAATAAGCAAAACAACAGTTGTGTGCATTTGGCAGAATTTCTTAAAACACCGTCAACATCAAGTCACTCACGACCCCGCCCACTCGGCGCTCTTAGTATGGCAGGCGCTAACGGCGAAACAACAATAATCTGCAGTGGCACACACAAGTCCCAGCTTCGGGCGATTAGCAGTACACTCCGAATGGCCAGCAGGGAAATCCGGAACATGTAAATCCTAGATGCGAGACAGAGGAAGGGAAATGAGTTCTACACAAACGCACGTCAGTGCCCACTTGTTCATTCGTGATAAGAATTCACACTTCCCTTAATCAAGAGGAGTAGAGTGCGTTGGTTTATATCGTAGACCCCTCGCTGCCATGGATCAATCGATAGTCGTCACGGCGTGTAGTCGTGCGTGGATGCTTCGTTGGGCTTAGCGCCGGTTCGTTTGGAGACAGTCGAACTGGTCACGGTCTTTTTTTTTTTCTCCTCACTGGACCGCATGTTGTAGCTTTATTGGGTGGATCCGCCAATCACGCTGCAACGCCGGCTTATCAGCAATATTGGACGCACCTGTAAATAGAGCCTTACCAATACACGTGCACACCTGATAAACATTAACCCACCCTCACAGGTTGTCAACAGTCAGTGTTCCCCTCCCGTTACAAATACACCTGGCGCGTTTACGGTCGCTGTTTGAGAGGTTGGTGGCAGCAACGCTCACGGTGAGTCTTGCGAAATGCGAGTTTGCCCCGGCCACCGTGGTTTTTTTGGGTAAGGTGGTGGGGCAGGGCAAGTGCGGCAAGTAGGGCTAAAGTATTGGCCATTGACCGGTTTCCTTCGCCGACTAACAAAAAAGAAGTGATGCGTTTTCTAGGAATGATTGGGTTTTATCGAAATTTTTGTTGTAATTTTTCAACCGTTGTGGCCCCACTTACCGATTTGTTAAAACAATCAGTCAGGTTTGTGTGGTCTGAGGATTGTAAGCGTGCATTTGAGAATGCAAAGCTTTTGTTGAGTTCTGCGCCTGTCCTGGCTGCACCAAAGTTGGATAACCCTTTCCAACTTCAAGTGGATGCAAGTCAGGTGGGGGCTGGCGCAGTGCTCATACAAAAAGATGAGCAAGATATTGAGCGACCAGTAAGTTATTTTTCACGCAAATTTAATCGCCACCAGCTTAATTATTCGACAATTGAAAAGGAGGCTCTAGCGTTGATCTGGGCGCTCCAGCATTTCAAGGTATATGTGGGGGGTGGTTTACATCCCGTTGTGGTTTATTCCGACCACAATCCGCTCACATTCCTACAGTCTTTACAAAATGCTTATCAGCGTCTCATGCGGTGGGCGCTGTTTTTGCAGCCCTACCGATTGTCTATTAGACACATTCGTGGCGCTGACAATGTGTTAGCAGATGTACTTTCTCGGGGCCCGGATGAGTCGATGTGATGTTTTTTTGTTCTGTCTTTGTCTCGTCTTTGTCCTCCCTTAATTAGTTATCCAAGGTGCCAGGATCTTACTAGATGGTAAGATATAATGGAGATTTGGGGTGAGAGTGGTCAGTGTTGGTTTTGGGCTGTAACAGTTGTGTTCACACGACTAAATGAGTGAATGTGCACGATTGAATGTGGGTATGGGATTTCAGTGTGATTGAGTTTAGTTTAATATTTACTTGGTGTTTATTTGTTACTTTGGAGATTGGGAGTGTTTATCCGGAGTCCATTTAATTTGGGCCTCTTTTTTTTCGGGGGGAGTGATGTCACGCCCGGCTTGGCCAGGTGTGGGAAATTAAGCCTGTATTGCCTACTGTTGATGTTCTGTGTCACTTTTAGGTGGAGCTGTTGCGATGGGTCGTGTCATGCTAATTGGCGGACTGATGAGGGAGGGGATAAAATCATTACCTTCCAGCTGGCTTGGTCTGTTCCTGCTTTTTCCGGCTTGACAATGAGAGGATGGCGTCGGTCGGCGCTCCTTGCCAGTTGTCTTTTTGTTATGCTTCCCATTTACTGTTCTTTGTAAATCATGCATTAATAAACCAGCATTTTAATTAAATATTAAGTTCAGTGTGGTCTCCCCTATGTCAACTCTACCTTGAGCCAAGTGGGCTTGACAGCAGCGTACCCGAGTCTCACGTGCCCTTCTTTATGTTGTGAAACCCTTACGTAGCCACTTTTAACAAAAGGGTTCGTAACATAAATTGGGGGCTCGTCCGGGATTCGAGTACGCTGCGTTACATCGAGTACGCTGCATTACGAAAGCCTCCGTTACATACTTGGGGAAACAGGTTGGAAACGGTCAAGTACGTCTGGTTGACGCAAAAGTGACCGCTATTCTTGCATACCCTGTGCCCACTACTAGGAGAGAGTTGCGACGATTTTTAGGCATGGCTGGCTATTACAGGTGTTTTTGTAAAAATTTCTCGACTGTAGTTGCTCCTCTAACGAAGATGTGTAGGTCTAAAGTTGTTTTTACCTGGACTGTGGAATATCAAAGTGCATTTTTGTGTGCAAAGTCTCTCCTTTGCAGTGCTCCGGTGTTGTCTGCTCCTGACCTGGCTCGTCCGTTCAAGCTCGAGGTAGACGCCAGCGCGATCGGAGTTGGAACTGTCCTGCTTCAGAGTGGTGCTGATGGCATATCCCATCCAGTCTCTTATTTCTCAGCTAAATTTAATTGTCATCAGTTGAATTATTCTACTATCGAAAAAGAGACTCTAGCTATGTTGCTTGCTTTGCAGCACTTCGATGTGTATGTTGGATACAGCTCTACTCCCGTCATCGTCTACATGGACCATAATCCCTTGGTTTTTTTAAATAGAATGTACAATCATAACCAACGGTTGATGCGCTGGGTGCTAATGGCTCAATGTTGAGATCCACCACCAGAAAGGAACTGACAATGTCGTGGCAGATGCCCTTTCTTGGGGCTAGGTAAATGTATAATTTAATTTATATGTAGCCTATGTGTAATTTTACTTTTATTATGGTGTCCTTGTGTGCTTCTACTGGTCGCTTCGTCCAAAACCTGTCTAAAAAGAAGACTGGTTCTTTCTTTAAGTGGGGGAGTGTTACGGTTCGCGTCTTGTGTTTTCCTCTACTTGTGATGACGTCATGACTCTGTGTTTCTTTTTGTGTGTCGAAATTTACTGATGGGTCTGCACCTGTGTATCATTATACACCTGCGCCTCTTTGGAGTCGTTTCTGATCCACTATAATAAGGACGCTGAAGCGGAGTATGGGAGGAGAGAGGAGAACCAGCAAACAAGTTTTTCTTTCTTTTCGTTTCTTTTATT
Organism: Siphateles boraxobius; assembly: GCF_051911475.1. Lineage (NCBI taxonomy): Eukaryota > Metazoa > Chordata > Actinopteri > Cypriniformes > Leuciscidae > Siphateles > Siphateles boraxobius. The sequence goes on from NW_027509193.1 coordinate 4,204,959, forward strand.
TAAATGACTTTGTTGGTCATCATGTTAATTTTTGTTACCTTCATCTTATTTGAAGTTCGTTATTCTTCTTTATTTGTGATACGTGTTTCTTGAGTTTTTGGATGTTTGTGAGTAATACAAGTCATCGCAGCGTACTCGAGTCTCACGTGTCCTTCTTTATGTTGTGAAACCCTTACGTAGCCACTTTTAACAAAAGGGTTCGTAACACACAAATCAACCCATAAAACCCGTAAGAGATCTATTAAATTGTACTAGTTCTCCACCGACCACGATGGAAAGCTGCTTAATCAAGGTTGAAAAGCCCCTTAAATTAAATACATAATTTAAAGAAAAAAAAGAAAGAAAAAGAAAAGAAAAAAACAATTCCACTAGCCAGCTACAAACCAACCAATACATTAAACAAAACCAATAAACAAACAAAACCGAACATGGAGTTGACTAGAAAATTAATTTACCTAAAAAAATCAGGGAGCAGAAAATTTCACAATTGTCACTTTAAAAAAAAACCAACATAAGAGAACAGCGACTAGCAATCAACATCAAAACCCTATAACAAAATAGAAAATTTTTCATGGGTGTCAGTCACATCCAAATAACAAACAAAAAGCAAACTCAAAATGAATAACCACACCTTAAAGGGCCACAATCAGACAAATGGTGGTCCTGAATTTAGACCATCAGACAAACACGTTCTAAAACACAATAAAATAACCATATTACCATCATTACAAATTCATACCGATGCATTAATGGATTCAAATACTCCCAATTAATCTATAAAATAATTCAATCTTTAATGGTACTGGTGACTGCATCAGTACAATAAAAAAAAAAAAAACATCCATTGTAATAGTACACTAAAATACACCCTTGTTAAAACACCTAAGATAGAGAGAGAGAAAAAAGAAAACACCCATATCCATATTCAAAACACTAACAGAACTTAGTTTTTGTTTTATGGCGGATTGCATCCACTCGGCTGTCTCTCCATGTTGCCTGTCATTGGTCCACACTATCAGCAATCTGTAATGGGATTGGAAGTTGCTTCACAATCCATCCCCCCTTCTCCTGCTTACCTTACTACACATAAAATAATAAAAATAACACGGAAATCATTCATACAAACAGGTTTTTTTTTTTGTGTGTTACATACTAGCAAAACACTACAACAACAAGTATAATTTCAAACTGCTATAAGCAACACCATGTATATGTCTGAGGAGATATAGATTTTAACAAATCAAAATTACTATCCATGACCTTTAATGCAAACTATAGCCACTAAATACATAATTGATAACTAATTGGTACACCAAACAAGTATCTCTGACTGGAACTATTTTATATTTGATCTATTTATAAATCATTGTATAATGCATTATGAGCATGTGCATTGAAAAAGAAAACACATGACTTTTAAGTATTTCTAAAAAATAATAATATAAATGTAACTGTTCTTATAATTCAGTACAGGTCTTAATGAGTCTTTATAAATATATTTATATAATTACTTACAGGACATAATAGTAAAGAAATTGCAGAACAATCTCAACATTCGTTTGTAATTCATCGTGAATCTGAGAAGTGAAGTAGTGCTCTTATCATCTGTGGTCTAAAAGCAGAAGTGAATGTGAGCAGTGAGGAGGTTTTTGTCATGGTGGGAATCACTGTGATACATGCTCTTTAGCAGTGTCGTCCCATGTGTGACAGTAATACACTGCAGAATCACCAACATCCACATTACTGATGATCAGACTATAATCTGATTTAGATGAATGTGTTGATGTGAATTTAGGAGCAGAGAAACCAGATCCATATTGTGGAGAGCTCCAGCCATGATAAAAGCTTAACACATGTTGAGGAACTCCTCCTGGAGTCTGTTTGTACCATCTAGCAGCAGATTCAGTTACTGTCCCCAGATTACAGTCCAGTTTAACTGTTTCTCCTTTATTGACTGTGATTAATGGACTCTGAGTCACTACAGTCACTCCACTGACACCTGCAGAATAAAACTTTATATGAGATTGTGTGTCAAAACACTTTAAAAATCTGACATCAGAAATGATGAAAACTTACAGGTCAGAAGAGTGAAGAAAGCACAGATTATTGTGATCATCTTGTGATTTGGTCCGTGTGACGTGTAAAGATGAGCAGTGCTGTAGAATAATGCTGAGATGATCAAAGAGAGAAACTTTAAGACCGTCAAGATATCTGAGTGGGAGGAGCCACTGAAAGACCCGCCCACCTCGTGCAATAGACACACCCACATCATACAATAGACACGCCCACATCTTACAAATTACACATGAGCTTCTCACTTTCTCATCACTGAGGAAAATTGTGTTAAAGTTTTTCTCAATCGATTTGACACAAACTCAGATCACTGCACTAAAAACAATTAACAGTGATCTGAACACTTTATAATGGTCCTAAACAGATTGTAAGTTTGTCATATTCTCAATTGCACATTGCATGATTTCAATTGGCCCCAAACTAGTAGGCCAATCTGATGGTTAATAATACACACATCACTGGAAATGCTGTTTTTTTCTAATTGTTTACTCAGCTATCACTATTGCATTAACAATAAAAACTATTTTCAAAAGCAGCAAACATTGTTATGTAAATACAAAATAAGAATAAGCATGAGAAGGGGAAAAGAAACACGTGTGGAAGATGGTGGAGAGAGTTGAGGAATGGGAGAGGAAGAGTGAAACAGAGAGAGATGAAGAGAAGAGGAGGGTTATAGGGAAAAAAATTCATTTAAGAACTTCATGATAAAATGCATTTTCAGTATATTTGTGTGTCTATAGCTGTTATGAAATCAATAGAGAACATATCTGTAGTTTTGATGATAGTATATTTTTTCATGAACATGTATTTTTTCTCTTATAAGATAAGAGTGTGTTTAGATGGCTGTGTTTGTTTTGAGAGCAGAGAACTGAGTTTAGAGAAATGTGTCCAATCGACTGAAAATAACTAATACAACAGTTAAAAAATGTATCCCTTTTTTTCTTCTTTGGAATATAGTGTTAAACAGTGGTGTATATAATAGTTAATATATTTCTAACACATGTTAATATATATTTTTAAATGAGTCACTGTGATATTTAAATGTGAATTACGTTTTTTTTAAAGTCTATAATACCCCAGTAAACAATTACCGTCTTTCAACGTTGAAATTTGGTTGAAAATAAGTCGGTCCACCTTGGACTAGTTTACAACGTGATTTCAACTGATCATCTAAGATACCACGTTTTCAAACGATAATCTAAGACAGGATAAGTCTGTTATAAGTGCTAAAATAACAGAGAAAAACAAACGACCAAACCATGTTCATTATTATCTCAAATAAATTGAAAGAGTTTTACATATTCCATTTAGACGTTGAAGATTCTACCTGTTTTCAACGTTGAAAAGTCGTAATTAGATGTTGAAGATTTACGTCTATTCAACGTCTAATAAACGACTTTTTGCTAGCTGGGACGCTTCTTCTCATGAATGAAATTAAAAGTGTTAGGGAAGCACAGTCACAGTTCACAGATACTTCATCTGTCTAGTGCATTGGTTCCCAAAAGGGGCTTCGCGGCCCACAAGGGGGCCTCAGCGAGCTCTGTGGGGGGTCGCGTCATATTTTGAAAAGTTTGGAGCAATGAGCATTAAATAAAAGTCTTTAACTTTTTCCTGTTCAAAATTTATATAATGAGCGAGTTCATCATGAATCCATCAATCCGTGTTTTTGTCTTATCCTGAACCACTATGGTAGACGGTACACCTATAATAAGTGTTTACATTGGGACTATTTTACACTCGTTCGGATCGCTGCCGCTGCGGAGTAGCCCAGAACCGGCGTGACTCGTCATAGATGTACACAGAGAAAAGTAGTTCCGGCTACAATGTTCTTCCGAAAGACGCATTATTCTGTTAATAAACGCAAGTTTACTATCGCTCGCTAATGCGCCAAAAACGTAAAAAATAAACCCTCACATTGATAAAGCATCACATTGATAAAGCCTCACAAATAACGTGCAAGTATTGAGGCCCCAGACAGCAGTCATTTAGTAATAGCCTGTATTCTTTCTTTTTTTACCTACACACCAGTGGGAATATTTTTGGTTTTGCATTTCAAATAGGGGCAATATATAGGCTTCTCCTAGGCTTACGTTTTTAAATTACAAAGGGCCTACTGATGTTTTTGTTTTTGTATTTTCAATATTATAGGCTATTATTTGTGCATAAACATATCTGGTTATAGTAAACATACCGTTTGTTTGAAAACAACATATTTTGTCATCCTTGCTGCAAGCTTACAAGAGCGATAATATCATTAAATGTGAAGGGGGGCCCTAAAATATTTTATTGGGAAAAAGGGGGTCTCAGACAAAAAAAGGTTGGGAACCACTGGTCTAGTGCACATTTTCTTTTTTCAGATATGCTGTATATTTGCTTAATATATAATATGGAAAATAGATATCCAAAGTAATTCAGGACAGCAAGCCAAGTTAGTTTACTATTGACCTTTAAGGCTGAACGGGCAGGCGAACTAACCATATAAAACCGTCATTTACAGACAAAGCATTATGGAATTGTTTACTTATGTTTTGTGATGCAGCTGCTGTCAGATCCAAGTGCTGCTTCATCTTTCAACAAAAAATATATTAAATTAATAAATTTAAAACATATTTGGCTACTTGACACTACAGTTAAAGTATGCTATTTTATGTGCCTTATGCAAGTCAACACATTAAAATAAGTGTACTACTTTTAAGCACGACAATGTTTTTAAACATAACGATTCAACATATTTTAAAGTCAAAGTACTTTAAACTACTTTAAAGTCAAACTTTAATTTTTTATAAGTCTATTTTTTAAGTCTTAAGTGTGTTAAGAAACATCATGAAAGTGTCTCTCTTAGTGGCCCTTTTCCGTTAATATTATATTAACTGCAAGTAGTTATAGTTGCAAATAGTTTAAAAAAAAATACTTTTATGGTTTGAAGTACACTACAAATGTACATTTAATACAACAAAATACTGCTCTCACTAACAGTTGTGTCAGATGGACACGCATGCGGATTTGGGTGAAGCGCCCGTCACTCTTCCCACGGTGAGCTGCTCTCCTCTTCACACTGATGCTGTTCAACTAGTAAAATAAAGCTTTCTGTAATATTTTAAAAGCCGTTTACGGCAAACAGTGTGTTTTAATCAATTGAATTATGCTATCTAAAACTAAAGTAAGTTAGCCCAATACACAAGTTGGGAAAACATTAGAAATGAAGATTATGTCTGACTTTTTCTTCTTCTTTTTGTTTTGTTTCTTTGTTTATTAGTTTATTAGTTTCTTTGTCTGTGCAATAATGCATTAGAGTAGAAAAACAATATATATATATATATATATATATATATATATATATATTTACAAAAAGAATAAATACAAAATACTAGCTTTTATTTTAATATATATATATATATATATATATATATATATATATATATATATATATATATATATATATTATTGCATGTGTTGGAAATAATCCGTTATAGTGAGTATCAACAAGTCAAGAAATAAGAGAACGAGAAAGAAATAAGTTTAAATATATAATAGTAGGCTACAGAAGACAAAATAGAGGTTTAAGGGAGGTTTGATTCACTCAACATTTTTCGTCACTACTTAATTCTCATGTGTTGTGAGTTATTATGAATTTACTATTATATAAAAATGTGAAAAACTGATTGTCATAGTGAAGAATGAAGTCAAGTGTGTTCAAATATTTGACTGGTAGTGAATATCTCAGTAACTCTGATGGCAGAAGGAAATGGCTTTGCTCGTAGAATCCCTCGATTATCAGTGAAGATTATTGGCAGGTTTTCTCTTCATTGTTTTGAGAGTCCTGAAGAGAGACTGTAGGAACATTTACAGTATGATCATGTTGTCCACCACTATCGATATGCATTTGTTCTTTATGCCTTGTAGTTTGTGGTGGACTGTGGCAACATTGGCCAGATTTCATCGTCCTGCGTCCAGCTGCTGTCTGTTCTCTCTGCGGAGCCGCTTCACGCTTCTGCTGTGCTCATACTCTTCAACAAGAGGTCAGGAGAGGTCACACACTTCGTTTACATCCAAAGATTAATCTTTTAACTAGTGATGGACCGATGTGAAAATTGTGGCCGATACCTTTAACCGATATTAATATTGCTGTTATGGTCGATACCGATATTTACCGATGTCAATATCTCTGTATAGAAAACACATTTTTATGATAATCAAATAAAGAGCTATTTTCCAAAACACATTTTTTTTTTTTTTTTACTTTTGTAATTTATTTTCAGAAATGACTGATATTGGGCACCTTTACCTGTGTGCAAAATATGTCATTAGATTATCAGAAGAAAAAATAATTATTTATATATATATATATATATCCTATATATTTTTTTATAAAGGATACAAGTGTGTCCTGAATTCACACTATGAATAAGCCAACCCTGAGTATTCTCAATAAACATCTAACTCACTTGAGACCAAGTCACTGTATTCTGTAAACATTGTACAACAGTTCAAAAATTTAAAGTACAGTACTGCGCTACTAAGGCAAAAGACCTTTACTTTTTGTGCTATTTTATAGCACAATGTTATGATAACACTTAAAATGTAAGCAATATTAACCCTATTAGACTCACTATGATAAAAATGTATAAACAAGAAGTTGAAGTAGTGAGAACCGTTGGAATGTCCTGTATGAACAAAATGACGGACTGTATGTTTTTATGTTTCCTCTGTTCGATCGCGCCCGCGCCTCTCTCTCTCTCACACACACACACGCCGTGCCACACACGCACACACCAGTGGCGGAGCCAGGATTTTTTCATATAAATCTTAATTATTTTAACATAAAAATTAGTCTAAATAATGTATTGGACTGTTTTAGTGCCTTCCTACACAACTGAATACAGTTCATTTGTACTTAATTGTAATTGAGATAGTAGTGAATTAGGAATCATGGAATACTGAGTGAATTTGATATTTTTTATTATTATTAGCTACTTACTTCCTCCAGGCATATTAATAAAGAGTACACACAGCTAAAGTCCAGCTTGCTCAGTTAGCTTGGTTCTGGTTCTCAAAACCCCCAACATTGTTGCACCTTCATGGATGAGACATGCAGATAACTACTGTTCGAAGATTATTTAACCTTCATTTAATTTTATATAATCAATTAACTCTTCAACTTTCTATATTAATGGTCAAAATAAAGAATCTAAACCGTTCTATCATATCTAAATTAAAAAGGGGGGAAACATCTCTTTTGAATCCCTATGTGCAAGAATGTGAACAAGGCGGAAGTAAACAGCACATAAATACCAGAATGTAAAATTAGTTATTTTATGGATTTAAAAATGATACATTTTTGTTTTTCCTTTACAAATTAACGCAAAATTACCGCCTATCTTCTAGTAGCCTACAAATGCACAGTGCTCACATTTATTTGAACATTAAAAAAAATCACATAGCCTATCAGTTTGTGCCTTAAATTGTGATTTCACATGGCAGAATATTTTAGTCGAGACATATGTGACGCATATATAACAAATACATGCCTGCATGCAGTTTTGACACAGATTTTATCGCCTTTTTGATTATTTCATGAGTTAGCTAATTGACGACAGAACTACGGCTACGCCACATTGCGCGTGATGTGCAAGTACAGTACAACGGCTGTCAGGACAGGAAAGTTAGTTTTACTGACATTTGTTAACCTTACAACATCTCATCTTACCGCAGATAGCCTAACGTTACTGATTCAGGACAACGCGCTTTTCTCCCCATCTGACAGAAGTGTCACAAGCTTTCACACAGATCTTTCAAAATTAAAGTAGAATCAGAAAAAAAAAGAAAATTACGTTGTTGTTTTTTTGACTGGACATATGCGACTCACTCAAAACGGTCTCACAACCAGTTGAGGAACATCGAATCTATATTTACTATGCTCCGATCACTGCTCAAGCTCATTCGGTACCCGTAGGCCTACATCTCCGCACTCGTTTGACTTGCGCCTGGCGCTGAGGTGAAGTTGGAGTGCGCGTCTGAAAAGTCTCATGTTTTTTGTGGTCTTAAAGCGACGGTTCTGTGTTTTAAAAACAAAATTCTTGTAAAAATAAGAGCGAGACGGAAACAGCAGTTGTGAGAGGGGTGGCCAAAGGGGTGGCCACCCCCTGGCTCCGCCACTGGCACACACACACACAACATATTCCAGCATTGCAATCTTGATATCGCAGCCTATTCATAATAGTCACAGAGCTTCAGAGCTAAGGCGGAGCTACCCCAGATAGCATGTAACCATTGAAACAATGTTGAGTCAGTGTTGATGCGTTAACGCTGAATACATTGAAATGACGTTAGAAAGTGATGTTGCTTTCAGCGTGGGAATTATACCGCGGCCATGACCGCCGTTGCCCTACACTTTGGCCTTCATGCCCCATGAAAATAAAATCATCGTACGGCCACAGTGGCCTGTGTGCCCTGGCCCTGTCCAAGTTCCATGTATAAAGCGCCAATGTGTCGATGTAATCATTATGAGCGCTGTATACTGATGTGCTGTGTTTTCAATTCATACCAGCAGCCTGAGGGCGCTCTACTGAACATTATAGTCCATATTTGAAACACATGAAGAAGAGCGTTCGACAATGCAGGAAATCCCGAAATCCCAAATCCCCGACCACAATCTGAGCTAACAGATCGCTGTAACATGCAGATCAGGGCTCGACATTAACGCTTGTCCGGGACAAGTGGATTTTTTGAAGGGACAAATAAAAGAGAATTTTACTTGCCCGACCGGACAAGTAGCCTGATTAGAACATCAATAACAAAAATAAACAAATAACTAGGGAATCACTAAACCGAGAGAATGATTCAGATTTTATTACATTTATTGTAAGTTGTGATCGATTGTGGATAATGTATTACCATAGACTGTAAAAAAACTGACGGTAAGGTTGCGCTGTTGACGCGCGAGAAATCTACACAAATGAGCGCAGCACACACACACTCAGTTAACAACATACTGCCAATAAAAAATCTAAATGTGGAGTTTTTATATTTTTAACATATGTTAAGCAACCTCAATTATTTTTCCTGAATACCATCACGATTGAAAATGTGACGTTGATTTCCTACAACAGTTCAATAAACAGTTAAAATTAAGTCACTTTCATTTTAGGTGCAATATTGCCTGTTTTTGTTCTGTTTCAGCAGCGAAAATAGTTCCAAACAAAAATCACAGCAGAACCACGGCACATCTCACAGGAACACTCAACCTGTTTTCATTACTGAATGATCGAATGAATCGGTTGAGTCAAAGATTCAATGACCCATTCATAAACATCTGTCTCATACTTGAATGAATCAGCCGTTTGAATGAATCGTTTGATTGAAATAATCAATGACTCACTCATTAAGACGGTCGCCTATATTAGTGTTATGTTTAAAAGTAGTATCATTCTTTCCAACGTTTCTTATTTGTATATTTAAATCAATTTCATAACATTATTTTATGCAGTTGTAATTTTTCAGTGTAAATTATTTAATTTGATCAGCCTTACCTAGGGAAACAGCCCTATAATGTCTTATTATTCTAAATAATTGAATGTATTGATCAAATTTAGGAATTTAAAAAGAAAAAAATGAAGTATACATTTAATACGATTGGGGAGGAGATGCCCTTTAAAGGTGCAGATATTACAATATGCCGATTTAAATATCAAAGCTGATTGAACACTGATGAGAATATTGCTTCAGAATAAATTAACAAAAAAAAAAAAATCCGGACAAGCAACTTTTTTACTCAGACAAGTGAATGACAGATTTACTTGTCCGAAGGACAAGCACATGAAAAGGCTTAATGTCGAGCCCTGCAGATTATGTCGTTTTGAAGACAATAAACATTTTTGCAATGTTATTTGACTTACCTGTGTTCTTCATTTTCATAATAATAGATTATATGTATAATATTATGCTAATCGATAGACTTTATCATCGTTGCATTATACATAAAATATTATATTTTCTGTCTGATTTTTTTTATCTGAAGCCAAATCAGATCACAGAAGGTTATTTAGAACACTCGACTTGAGTTATAAAGTAAGTTTGGAGCACAAACATGGTTTTAATCTCATAAATTGTTGTGTATTGATGGTGTGCTAAGCTAATAAGTAAAGTCATTGGACATGATCTTGAAAAACATTTATCTAAATACAGAGTTTTAGACATATCATCTTCAGATTTTAAGTATAACATGGTCAGACATGTGGCTTTAGCTGCAGTGCATTTCTAGATTGATACAATGCCAACTTCAATTTTATTTTCATGAAGATGTTTCATAAAAAAATTCTCATAACTTTAATTTTTTAAAATCTATTTATAACTATTTTTTTCATTATGACAATAATTAATTCTACATTTACAATAAACTACCAGGTGTCAGCTTTCAAATGAGATTATACTTGTGCTTTTAGTACAAAGGGTTCATGAACTGTATCTGTTTCAGTTTGGGTATGCCATTTCTGGGGATTTGTCAAAAGTGGGGTTGCAGCTTAACAGGTTGTAGTTGGAAACAGAGACCACTTTCAATACATTCAAGGGTTGCTGAATTTGACAAGCCCTGATCTCAAGCTGAATTTTCTTATTTGTACAAGCGTATAGGCCTCCATAGACAATACATTGCAGACCAGCACATGTGCATTTCCCAATGCAATTGTGTTTTTGTAAATTGCACAATTTGATTTCTCTGAATCCATTGCAGTAAGGCCAGTCAGGCTCACCATGATGCAAAGGGAATTACCATGTTATGGTATCAATCTGAATGGGAAAACCATCGAATTGTACTCAATGGCCTTTGTGCCCTGTCATATGGCATTGGTGCCCCCCCCAAAAAAAGAAAAGGTGCTTCTCCTGCTTACTGTCACAGTGGTGTTTGGGTTAGTTTGTTTTCATTTGGACTTGTCTGCTTGTATTCACATGTCTTGGTGTCATCTTCACCGTCATTATTAGTTCAGTTGTATCACCTGTTTCCCAGACAGCAACATAGTGTCGGCCCAGATCCGGCCCACATCTGGGCCGTGTGGAATCCACGATGACCAGATGTGGGCCGGATCTGGGCCGACACCATGTTGCTGTCTGGGTTAGTTCATCATCATCTGTATAACCCGTGTTCTGTTAATCAGTGTCTTCTGTGTTTGTATTTAAGTTCCGTCTGTCCAGTCAGTCTTTGTCCGATCTCCATTGTATTTAGTGTGTGTTGCTGCCTGTTCTGCTGTCCTGTATTATATATTCATTAAATTATATCATTGAATTATATCCTCGCCTCCGTCTGCCTTCTTCCAACCACCCGTGACACTTGCTACACATAAAATAATAAAAACAACACAGAAATCATTAATACAAAGATTTTTTTAAAAATATTACATACTAGCAAAACACAACAACAACATTTTTTAAAGTATAATTTCAAACTGCTATAAGCAACACCATGTATATGTCTGAGGAGATATAGATTTTAACAAATCAAAATTAAAATTCATGATCTCTAATGCAAACACTAAAGACATAATTGATAACTAATTGGTACACAAAACAAGTATCTCTGACTGGAACTATTTTATATTTGATCTATTTATAAATCATTGTATAATGCATTATGAGCATGTGCATTGAAAAAGAAAACACATGACTTATAAGTATTTATAAAACAAATATATAAATGTAACTATAACTGTTCTAATAATTCAGTATGGGTCTTAATGAGTCTTTATAAATATATTTATAGAATAGTACTTACTTACAAATAAGTATAAATGGGACTTTTATTCACTATAAGCATAGACTTCCTAAAAAGTGTTACCTAAATATTTCTCAAAAGACTTACTTACAGGACATAATGGTAAAGAAATTGCAGAATATGCTCAACATTTGTTTGTAATTCATCGTGAATCTGAGAAGTGAAGAAGTGCTCTTATCATCTGTTGTCTAAAAGCAGAAGTGAATGTGAGCAGTGAGGAGGTTTTTGTCATGGTGTGAATCACTGTGATACATGCTCTTTAGCAGTGTCGTCCCATGTGTTACAGTAATACACTGCAGAATCACCAACATCCACATTACTGATGATCAGACTATAATCTGATTTAGATGAATGTGTTGATGTGAATTTAGGAGCAGAGAAACCAGATCCATATGATGGAGAGCTCCAGCTATGATAAAAGCTTAACACATGTTGAGGAACTCCTCCTGGAGTCTGTTTGTACCATCTAGCAGCAGATTCAGTTACTGTCCCCAGATTACAGTCCAGTTTAACTGTTTCTCCTTTACTGACTGTGATTAATGGACTCTGAGTCACTACAGTCACTCCACTGACACCTGCAGAATAAAACAACCTTTATATGAGATTATGTGTCAAAACACTTTAAAAATCTGACATCAGAAATGATGAAAACTTACAGGTCAGAAGAGTAAAGAAAGCACAGATTATTGTGATCATCTTGTGAGTT
>NW_027509193.1:7352500-7725000 GCF_051911475.1 Siphateles boraxobius
ATCGCAGGTGGCGTGTTTGAGTGTGTCTGGAGGCCTCTGCGAAGAGTCTGGAGACTCCTGTGCTGCATAGGACCCGAGGAGTCTGGTGTGTATCTAAAGGATTGTTACAGTATCATTAGGAAACAACTAAGTCTTTAACTAATATTACATAGCCTAATGCTGAATAGATCAGCAGTTCATGAATGAGAATAACAGAAAAATATTAATACATGAACGTATGTAATAATTTGAATATTATGTTACTATTTAATGTGTGGTATGGTATAAAGTGTTATGTTAATATCCCACTTTATAATTGTCTTTAACTACTATGTACTAACAGTTCAATTAATCATGTGATACAACGCACTTTTTGTGTAAGCTCTGTGCTGGCCACTAGGGAAGGATAGGATGATTATGTCCCTGCTGTTTTTTTATAAGAAATATTTCACTGTCTAGAGTTCCTAATGTCCTGTACTGTCAGCTTTTGTATAGTAGAATTAGTCATCATTTTAATACCCAGCATGCATTAAAAGGATGTTTTTAACTTCCTGTTTAAAAAAAAACAATGCAAAGCATGTATAGAGGAGTGAAAATATGGAATGATTTGCCATCGGATATAAAAAAAAATGTAACAAGTAAATCTCGATCTTTAAAGGAATATTTAATGGCACGATATATAGTAAATTGTTGATTTTTATAATTTGGGGGTTTAAAACGTTCTATGTTTTATTGGCTTTTATTGTTGTTGATTAATGTAGTTTTGTATTATTACTTGTCGGACCCACAGGAAGCGTAGTGGTAAATGGGGATCCAAATAAACGAACACTTTTGTTTTACATTGTACTTATATTTAAAAAAAATATACCTGCATGTAATTAAAGCTGTAACTTAATTTCTCGAATTACATCTTTAATTACACTGTCGACCTTCCCTTCCTCCTTAAACCTAACCAGACCACCAAACCTGTCACTAACCTTACCCGCTCACTAGCCTTGCAGCGTTTTGCAAAACAACATGAACACAATAAACACATGTTCCAAAAAAAATGTATGCAAGTGTATAGTAGTTAAAGAGGCCTAAAATACAGTGTGACCCTTATTCATTCTAAACACCATGAAAAACTGTGGCAAAAAGTAATTGATATGTAATGTTTTACCAGAAATAAAACTTTCAGTGGAAGAAACGTCACCATTATTCAATGGCCAAAGCTCCGTCTGTCCATGGTGAAGATGCTGAAGTTGTTTTCTTCACTGAGGTGAGACAAATTTATTGTGACCTACCCTTGCTTTCATTTGCATGCAGTATTGTGGTAATGTATCTGTTAGAACAGTCACAGTGCTTCTCAGTCCTGTCCTGGGAACCCCCTACCAGAGGTCTTCCTCATCAAACACACCTGATTCAAGTCATCAACGCTATAGCAGTGGAAAAAGTGCTAAGCAGTCTTATTAGGTAAGACTGGGTGTGACTGCACTTTTTCCTGTCTCCTTCATCAGACACTGACACACCCAATCTTACGCAGTGGTAGGGATTCCCAGCAGAGGTTTGAGAATCACTGAAGGGCTGTAACTAGTATTTGAATGATCAATTAATCTATTGATTATTTTTACGATTAATCGAATTATTTTCTGATCAGTCAATTAATCTTTTAGTTAAACTACCATAACAAAATAAATTGTGTTGGGTCCGAGTCCACTTTTGCCGAGTCCGAGTCCAAAGGGGGCCGAGTCCTTAACATCCGAGTCGAGTCCGGCCGAGTCAACTAGGATTTAAATGATATGAAATTGGCCTTTTTTATATTATTGACATTTTTTATACCACGGGAGGATGAAGGCCGAGGAGGGAGAAAGTTGGTTCGGCCCCATTCACCAGTAACAGCGGATTATCAGTGAATCCCAGTTGTCTCAGATGAAAGTTTATAAAACTATCCAGTGTAAAATGATCACTACAGAGGCGGGTGTTGGTGGTGATCCTCAGCTGTCGTCCATCAAGGTGGCTCTTCACATAATTAATCCACCTCTTCTTGATATTATACATTTTTGGGAAAAATTTTAATAAGGACACAGATCCGTTTTGTAAGTGATGGCATCCAGGTAATAAGCATTTCCGTGATGAAGGCGTAGCGAGCTACCAAACTGTTGGCTGTATTTACTAATAGTACTGAAAGTAACTCGCGATTGAGCGGCGAACTGATGCGAATATGCTCTATAATATTGTTAGGGGAGGGGCCAGCCTCAGTGGCTCCAGTGCGGCATCGACATTAGGGGCGGGGCCAGGAGCTCAGGGGCTCCATTGCGGCATCGACATTAGGGGCGGGGCCAGGAGCTCAGGGGCTCCAGTGCGGCATCGACATTAGGGGCGGGGCCAGGAGCTCAGGGGCTCCATTGCGGCATCGACATTAGGGGCGGGGCCAGGAGCTCAGTGGCTCCAGTGCGGCATCGACATTAGGGGCGGGCCCAGGAGCTCAGGGGCTCCATTGCGGCATCGACATTAGGGGCCCCTGTTTTAGACCCGCCCCAAAAATCCTGAACACAGCAATGGTGAAAAACGGTTGTGTAAACTCCACAATTCAGTACTTCACAGTTCACAGTCTTTGTAATGTGTTTTAGCAATACACTTCTAACTTTTATGCGTTTAGAATTTTTTTTTTTAAATTGCCTTTAGGGACTTTAATGTACTGCAAAGGGTAGAAGCAAGCAGGCATTTTTAATTTTTTTTTGTAGTTTATACTTTATTGAGGTGTTTATACTTTTTATACATTTGGGAAAAAAATAATTATATAATTATAAAAGGGATAGTTCACCCAAAAAGGAGAATTCTGTCATTTATTTCTCTCCCTCATGTTGTTCCAAACCCATAAAACTTTTATTCATCTTTGGATTTCTTTCCCTCCAATGACAGCCTACATAACTGACTCTTTGATGCTTTAAAAAGTTCATGAAGAGATGGTAAAACTAATCGATTTGAATTGAGAAATTTAATCCAAATTGTCTAAAGAGACACGATCGCTTTATATGATGAACAGATTGAATATAGGCTTGTATTCACATATAAACATTGGTCAGCGAACATAAACAAAAGCTCAATCGAACCTGCTTGACACGCGAGAACAAACCTCTTGCAGAAGCTCAAAAGTGCCAAAACCTCATTGGTTCTCTCATGTTAAGCGAACCTGCTTGAGCGTGCGTTTACCATAACTGATGTGAGTTGATGAATGTTTATGTGATTAGAAGCCTAATTAAATCTTTTCATCATATAACGAGATTAAGTCTCTTCAGAAAATTTGGACTAAATCGCTCAATTAATATGGATTAGCCTTCATGAACTTTTTGAAGCACCAAGGTGGTAGTTGCGTAACTGTCAATGAAGGGACAGAAAGCTTGCAGATTTCATCAAAAAGATCTTCATTTGTGTTCAAAAGATGAATGAAGGTCTTATGGATTTGGAAGATATGAGGGAGAGTAATAAATTACAGATTAGTCATTTTTGCGTGAACTACTGTTTAAATACTGTTTTACGGCAGAAAAAAACAACAAATGTGCTTTTTGCATTAAAATGAATTACATAATTTGGCTTATAAATGTGTCTTCGTATTAGGGCTGCAACTAACGATTATTTTGATAATCGATTAATCGGACGGTTATTTTTTCGATTAATCGGATAAAAAGTTTAACAAATTTATTTGATTTTTTGTTTATTATAACTAAATAAAACCCTAAATCAGGGTATTTATGTGTAAAAGTGTACTTTTAAAAAGTGCAAAAGCCACACATTGAGTTTTACTCATATAATCTTTATTTTTGACATTTTAAACCTTAATATATTGATAATTTAAATATAGAAAGACTGAAAACAAACATGTGAACGTAGTAGAGCCGCAGTAGATCGCGTTTGAAAAACAATTAAAACTTAATAGTAGACAAATGCTATAAAAATGGAATGGAGGTAGCCTACGCTAAAAGGCTTGATTAAAAGGACAGGAAAAATGATGCATTAGTGCACAAGCATTCGCTGAAAACCACTGACTACAGTGACTAAAAAAACAATATTTTACTGCTGCTGTTATTAATTGCCTTTATATTTAGTGCTTCACTTTGTAAACACCGTTTTAATTTAACCTATTTCTGCGGTAGCGCTATTTTAATCCATCACTTATGTTGCGAGCGAACTGATTGCGCAACCTGATGCTCAAGACAAAATAGATCTAGTGTGACTTTCCCGAAGTTAGTAAACAAAGCTGTTTACACAGTAGCATTGTTTTCTATCGGATCGTGAAAAGACCAGGTGTAAATGCCCTTCGAAATGCATTCGAGACGGATTTGAACCCGATCGCTCAAACCACTTCAGGAGATCTGAGATTCATTCCAAACGAAACTGGACAAGTGTAAATGCATCTGGTTGTTGAAAGCAGCTATGTAAATTTTACTCCTCCCAAAAATGCTAAAAATAAACATGTGAGCGTGTTATAGGCTTTATGTAATGTTATAGCCAGATATGAAGGCGCTACTGCAACACGCATTACCGCAGCTGAGTATATATTCATCAAGCCAACGAACAAACTATCGTAAATCAAAGTGAAAGTAAATCGCAGACGCTTAACACACAATCATCATCATTAAAAGTCAAGAAACGAAATGATCTTACCAGTGCTGCTGCCGGTCTCTCTTATTGTGGTCTTTGATTTTGAATTTAGCTGATGATCAATCAAATGCAACTCATATCTGTTGCTTTCGGTGACGTGAACTCCATTAAATCTGCATATAGTGCGGGAATTGAAGAGTGAAAACACATTTATGTGACCAGGTGTAAATGGAATCGTTTTGATAAATCAGATAGCAATCCGATCTGAGAAAAACGCATGAAGTGGCCAGGTGTAAACAGCCCCGACTTGGGGCGCACACTTTTTTCTGCCGCCGATTGATCTGTAGGTACTCTCTGCCATTTTGCGTGTGACTGTGGTGTCATGAAAGTGACGTCATCAGTAAATGCTCCCGGTGACGTAAGCAGACCAACTAATCGATAATGACGTTCGTTGACAACGATTTTCATAATCGATTATAATCGATTTTATCAATTAGTTGTTGCAGCCCTACTTCGTATCTTTTATAACGGAAAAACACATTTTTTTTTGGTATATTTCCATTGCACCCCTAAAGATGTTATTGTCCTCCTAAATTTTCAACTTAGAAGCACATATGCTCCTTCTGAGAAAAGTTGGCGTCAAGCCCTGCATGGATTGATTTAGTAGCTTGAAAAACAAAACGGTTATTCAAACTGAGAATAAATTATATATAGAATGTGAGTAAAGAAGGTTCACCATAAGTGAAGTTGTGCACTCTCTCGAAAACTCCCGTTCTAATCACTGAAGCTGTCTACACTGCAAAATCGGCAATTTGTTTATGACGAGAATTTGCGAGAGTGGAGAATTCAGTCAGTGATCGTGTGCACCTAACAAAACCGTTTTTAGTGGTGCCTAATTAACTTTTTGGCTCACCTGCCACGGGGACTGGTAGATGAGAAAATCCACCAGCCAAGCATATTTTTTACCGGCCAAAATAATAAACAGCCTTTTTGTGTCACATATACATTCATTCCTACATTTAATTGAGAAGGTATTATGTTGAATGAATAAGAGTACATAGAAGTCAAAACAGAGCAACAAATAGTAACTTTTTTCATCTCTCTAAAACATGTCAGATGATTTTTATTTTTGTTTTTGAAAAGATATTTTTACCACCATTTCATATATACACTTTTAAAGGAACAGCATGGCTTTTTCAATTTGCGTCAGATTTTACATGAACAGATTGTTTAAATTAAATTCTGTGACCTCGCCTTTCACCAAATCTTCCGGAGTTATCACCCCAGGTCAATAGGGCAAAACTAGCTGTCAAAATGACATTTCATACCCGGGGTCAATAGGTCAAAACGATGTGTCAACTTGATCGATCGCTAACATAGGCAAAGGTTAATCCCTAGATCAGAGGGCCACCGGAAGAAATAGTCACCGGATGTCACACTCAGTCTCTCTCGCGCACTCGGTCTCACCCGCGCAGTGTGTATGTGAGAGAGACGTGTGAGTGACAAAGACGGAGGGAGAGCAGGGAAAGGAAATGCAACTGAAAGAATACGCTGCGTTTTTTTTTTAATAGCGTTAAATAAATTAATAACGAAATGCAATATGTGGCGGCCGGTGTTGATTCTGTGGCGCACCACCACGAATTAGTCTATGTGTGGGAACCACTGCATAAAAGTCACGTGGGAACTGCTCGGCTCGGTACTAACGCGTCAAGTTTCCTTAACTCGTGGAGAGCCCCTTCGCCATGCTTTCGTTTGTTTTGAAGGGGGAGAGGCAGCTGAAATGACGGGAGAGGTTGTGTCGCCCATAATTGCTTCCCCCGGTCTGCATTTTCCCCAGACATGCGTTCTTCTCCCACACAAAAACAGAATTTCATTCCAAATATGCAAAATTCCGCATTAACAGTAGATTCCGCGTTAATTTGCCAATTCCGCGATTCTGTCCGCGATTTCCGCATTGCGGAAATCATTTGGCCCTACCAGTCCTCTTTGATTTCTGGTCTTGGTTAGGCCTATACATGGCCATAGTAGATTAAACTAATGTAGGATGTTTCTATGATTAACATCATACTTGAGATTACTAATTAAAGTAAAAACATTTTAGTGCATTATCAATAATGTGGGGGTTTTAGAATTTATCAAGAGTGTTTGAATTCAGATATTTTAGTTATGTAATTTTTGTCTTTGTTGTATTGTAGACGAAATCCAAACATCTTCAATTAACATTATTGCCAAAAATCTTGTTGGCAAGTTTAATTTGCTATTATTCAGTGCAAATACAACAGGCCAAACCTCCAAACAAATACAGTATTGTAGTAATTTATAAATAATCCATTAATAAACTATTAATAATGTAACTAAAGGTTCATTCACACCAAGGATGATAGCTATAAAGATATAGGGCATGTATAGTATACGCACAAATTTGTGCGTGAAATGTGCTTTCGAACGATTTTAAGAACAAATCACGATTCACCAAAAATGCCTTAATAAAATTTATTTTAAATTTAGGGGAAAATATAAGAGCAACTGAAACCACACGTACGCAAAAAGCACTTACTCTGTACTTATGGCCTTATAATAGTTAAGAAGTTATATTTCGTCCTAACATGACTATAATTATATTGAAGTATGTTGCATTAATTGTATTAGGGTATATAATCCATATATAAAATGATTAGGCTAAATAAAATTTAATCTTAAATGCATTGTATTATATACAGTTAAAGAGTAAGAAAAGCTGTTAGATCTTCAGCTGCAAGGTTTATCTCAATAACGCAGATGTACAAGTGTGTACAGCTGGCTCATGAGACAGCGTGCTTATAATAAACAGAATGTTATTGTTTGTTGGCGTGGACGCTAATATATTAATCTTTTGTAACACTTTACAATAAGGTTTCAGTTGTTAACATGAACAATACTCCACATCATTTATTAATCTTCGCTAATGTTAATCTCAACATTTACAAATACATTTTTAAGATCAAAATTTGTATCTGTTTACAGTATTTAATGCACTGTTAATAAATGCTGTAAAAATATATTGTTCATGTTAGTTAATGCATTAACAAATGAGACCTTATTGTAAAATGTTACGGGTATCTTTCTTGGATTGAATGGATCTTAATGCCGAAGTTCTGATTGCTCATGATCTCTTCACCTCTTTTCTATATAGATGATCATTTTTGATGAATTGATGACCAGTAAAACTGCAGATTTCTTGGACGAACATTTGAAGCCAAGTTTAAAGACTCAGAAGATGGATATACTTCCCCTCAAATCTGCTCAACATGTCCGTCCCACCGACACACTGACAGAATGTGATGTGTTCTGGTCAAGGAACTTCATTACTACTGTGCTCTCAGGAGAACACACCATGCACAAGCTTTTCAGTGCCTGACCTTTCGCTTCGATCCTCTGGACAGCGCGATCTTCACTTTTGCCAAACTGACAAAGGCCGTGTACATGTTTGGATAACCTTGAATTTCCAGAACACTTGTATGAAACAAGTGGGAGTTTCATCTAGTGCACAAAACAGACCTAAATTGGTTCAGGTCAATGCAAGCTGGCATTAGATCAACAGCCGCTCAACTTGAAGAGAACGAAGCACTGTACCAGCGAAGTGTCCTTAAAGGTTGTATCAATGATTGTCACTTCTGTTTGTGTTTGAAGCGAGATCCCAAACAAACCAAGTTAGCTCGCCCCTCCCTCCCGTTTCGCCTACGTTAGCTAGAGCTACCCAAGTTTAGTCGAGCTTCACTTATTATTTTTTTCAAGAAGGATATTTTCATACACAGTTCACATCCAAGTACTTACCTGTCCAGAAGAAACAGTGCAACCTTGGTGTCCGATGTAAAAAATGTCTCCACCTTTCAGAAGCCTTCCCTATAACTATTCGTGTCTTGAAATAAACACAATGGTATTCCCTCGCCGGCTCGCCCTAATCCTCCTCCTCCTCTTGTGGATTGACTCGGGCATGTTCAACTTCTCTTGTTCGTTGATAGACGCTGCAGCTTCTTCTTCAGCTCCGACTTCAGGTGCAGCCGTGCACGAGCACAAAACCTCACAACACCCACCCCCTGTCGGTGATTGAACACTATTTATTTGGGTTTTGAGTGGTTGGTGAAACCAATTGGATGAGCTTATGCACATATTGGTGAATAGAAAAACTGCCTGAATGTTTTCACACAGAAATCATGATTCATCCACAAGTTTTTTTTTGGTAAAATTAGAAAACATTTGCACCAGATGAAATCACTCCGATATCTTGCTCTGTGTGCTCTCAAGTGAGAATTCACCTCTAGTCCCTGTTTATACCTGGTATTAAAGGGCACCTATAATGCAAAATGTTTGAACATAAATCTGTTGGCAGTGTGTGTACACAACCTATAATGACAATCCACCAAGGGCCTTTTTTTAAATCCATATAAATCATAAGCACTGTATCAGAACAAGCTGTTTTCAGATTCTGGGCAATGTGAGTTACTTTTTCACAAGCTCCTCCCGCGGCTGTTGACTGACACTGCCGTATTAGCATAGACCCGCCCTGAGTGAGCCATACACAGAAACCGGTTTACTGTTAGTCATAACGAGTGTTTTTGTGTAATTCACTGTGTATGATAATGCAAGGGAGAGAGAGAATTTATGGATAAGACTTTAATGGAAGAGTTAATCTGTTTCTCAAATCTAATGTAATAAAATATCTTTTATTTTAATACAAAAAGTCATACTGGTTTGTAATGACATGCAGGTGAGTATGAGACATAACTGTCCCTTTAAGCAGAGGGTGGTCACTCAAAGCATGACGGTTCACATTCTGTCTCAGGATTATAAATATAATTTATAATATGTGGAAATATCTGTCTTCTGAAACTTGAGATCTAAAATAATGCCTCCAGTAGGATTTTAGGTGAATCCCTAAACACCTGAAGTTCCTAGAGGCATGTAATTTCTTCAAGGGTGTTGCAACAATCACTTGCTCACGTTACCCGAGTATTTAAAGGCATGCGGGTTTAGTGTCTGTCCTGACATGACATGAAGTGTTTTGATTTCTCACAAAGTGCCTTCACTGGAAGTTAGTAACAAAGCTGTCTACACAGCAAATGAGCAACAGTGAAGACGGGTAATGAGTTTAAAATATTTTAATATATGGGGGTTTCTTAACTAAACTGGTTTTGTTGGATTCAGCTTCAAAATGTGACAAGCAGATTAATGTTGTGAAACTTTACAGTATGAATAGTGGCTGACTGAACTCTGTCATCGAGTTTAGATCTATTGGTTTAGATCTATTGGCACTTATCCTTTACATACACTCTAACTTAAGCTTCATTGTGGCTTCTTTTGCTAATATTTATTTAGACAAAACTAACATGACCACTAGTTAAAGCACTTTTTTTTACAATAAGTCTTCTATTATGAAGTTGCTAATTATTTAGGTCAATATCACTTTATCAAAAAGAAATGCATGAATGAAATACTGTGATATGCTGGCATGAAGTTGGCTTTAATGTATTGTATGGTATTTATATTTTATTATTTGTCTACAACGTGGATTTTGGAGCCTGAATATTTTACATGTTTTGAACAATAAAGTAAAATGATCCGAATCAATTTTGCGGCTTTTATTTATATTGTATTACTAGAGGTTAAGCAGCACAAGCCAGGCGTGCCTCAGGTTATGTTTGAAAAACACGTGTTCATTTGGAGTTATTCTGCACTGTGTTAGTGTACTTACACAAATACACAGGTGGTAGGTACTGTGCAAACCATCAAGACTCATCGGACAATTGCTGAAGAGACACAATATCATTGCTGCATTGTTTCACTAATAGATTAGATGTCATTAACAGAACATTCTTGATCACTATTCAAGTATGTTTTGATAAAATAATTACTGTATACACACAAAAAGATAAAGGTGACTTGTATGTGTACCAGTACTCTCCATATAAAGAAAACATGCTGTGTGCATATATATTATTATAAACACATTTCAAAATAACATTAATTTTATTAAATATATTTTAACATAACCCCTAAAATGAGCTGTTTAAGGTTGTACATAGATCACAAACACTAATAGCTAATATACTAAAGCAAGGGTGGCGAACGTATGTCTTGGAGAGCCACAGTCCTGCAGAGTTTTGTTCAACCCTAATCTAACACACCTGAACAAGCTCAACGTCTGAAGATAGTAGAAAGCTAAAGGCATGTGAGTTTTATCAGGGTTCGAGCAAAACTCACCAGGACGTTCACCACCCCTTCTCTAGAGACACACAGCCGGCAGACGGAAACCACAATTATATTTAAGAAAGAAATGTAACTTTCAAGCTTCCATTTTTCTCTCTGTAAGAGCCACTTCCTTCAAAACATTCAAATGTAATACATTTTAGTCTATACACACAACGGCTTTAACCTCAACGATCAAGATCTTTATTATAAAGTTCTTCATGTGCCACCGTGGAGGCTTTCTCCATTAAAAGATGAAAGAAAATGACTGTACTGAAGGAATTAGTGTCTAATTATAAAAAATATTTCATAAGATGGCATCTGCAAAATCAAAATTAGTGTAATATGAAACACCCACATGACCCGCACCTAAAGTTAGGTTCCTAACATGGTTAGAAATAAACCAAAAAGTAAGCACAAGGTTATTAACTGAAACACAAATGCTTATGTAGAGATGTAAATCCAATCCAGAGCTACAGCTGTGAACGGCCGGGGTCGTGGGGTGACGCTTTTACTGAAGGAAGACGTTCGGCTGCTTTCGCTCTCTCCGCTAGAAACTTATCGAACTCTGAGGGTGAGAAAGAGATGAGACACTGAAATCATGCCTTTCAAACATCTGTTGTGAGAAATCCTGCTTGCCTAGATTTAAACGGAACTTGAGACAATAGGAAATGGCATATATAGACACACAGCAATTGCCATTGAAGAAATGCATTTATGAAGTCTAATAGCCTATAAGCTGGGGTTGGAAAGTACCAAAAATGGAAAAACGTTTTCAGATTACCAGAAAAAGCTAAGAAGTTGACAGAAGATGGTGTATAGAGAATGTAATAACACCACAAGCAGAAACAACAATACCACAGACTTCCGTTAAATAGGAAGTAAAGATCACGAGTGTCTGTATGTGTAGGTGTAGGTGACTAAAAGATGTTCGGCAGGTCACACATGAGCAACATAGACCGAAACTAACAAGAGGAAGACTGGATCATACAAGACAGAATGGGGCTGGGGGAAAAAAAACATTAAAGTTGGCCACTGATATAGGCTAACCAAGCATGCAGAAGAAAAGAACATGCAAATATAATCTTGGCATATGGCCCAGATGGACTGAAGTTTATTTTTTTTTTTACACATTTTCTCTGTTCATTTAAATCTGCGTTGATTTAAATGTGGCAAAATGCATTACTTGCTGCTTATAGTATACGGGATATTGATCTCATAATAGTACTAGTCTTATTAGCTGAAAGCATTATCATATTAGCCATATTATTTCATAAGCATACATAAAGAAGAGTACCTTCACTAGTCACTCCCTCCGAGTCATCTTCCTGCAACACAAAAATATACTAGATTTCAATACAGTAAACAATAATCAGTGTTTTAAGGTTTCACTTTCTTCATAAATATCTCTATCTCTTCATAAATATCTCTAAAATATGTTTTATTGCAAGTTTCACTGCAACATTTCATGACATTCACAAATCTTTTAATTATAACTTAAAATAAAAATGTAAACAGGATTCAAGTTTTTGATTAATAGCATATTCAAAAGAACAGCATTTATTCGAAATAGAAATATTTTGTAACATTATAAATGTCTTTACTGTAATTTTTGATCAATTTAATGCATATTGCCCAATAAAAGTATTAATTTCTTTCAAAATAAAAAAAGTCTTACTGACGCCAAACTTTTGATCAGGTTTATAAGAGAATTTTAATATTTCAAATGTTGTTTTTAAACATTACTATATATACTGTACATACATACATACATACATACATACGCACACACACACACACATATATACATATATATATATATTTATACACACACACACACACACAATTGTTAAGTGGAACCGGAATTACAACTATATTTCTTTCAATTCCCATTCTAAGAGGTTTTAAGAACGTTTTTACTCACATCATCCACGTTAAGCCATTGTTCAATATCATCCATCACTTCACTCTGACTGACAGGGATCTGACAGAAGAAAAAATATGAATTTATTCACTTTAGCATAATAAGGTACAACTATCAGTTCCAAACCACACCCATCTCAAACAAGCTTTATGCTACTTTAAAGTATAAAAGAAAAATCGGTATGTTTCAGTCCTGAGAATAGGAAATAAGTTGGTTCGAAATGGGAACACCAAAAAAGAGTCACTGAACAGGTATATAAATCTGTCAGGATCCCGGCCTGAAGGACAGAATGAACTAAACACCAAAATGTCCCACAGAACCTTCAGCAAATAAAGATAATGAAGCTCAAAACATGCAGGCGACACAAAAGCAAGACAGCAGACACTCATCGTTCACCGAAGGAGAAAAACACTTTGACATGCTGAAAACAACAACAACAACAAGCTCAACCAACAGCACGTCACACACTGCAGTGACTGTCCGTCTCATCAGCCGATCAGACCCACCATTCCCTTGTCAAGCATCCATTGAAACTGAGGTGAGCTGCCGAGGGAGGTGGAGTCTAGGCTTTCATCCTTAACATAGACAGACAACCGTTTTAAGTGATGGACACATATCGTGGCATCCAATGGCAGGTGAAAACAACCACAGGAACATCCCGACTGCTCTAAAATACATTCATGAATGCTGCTCTCTCATAATACATAGAGGTGCTATTTAAACACCATTTCAAACATGATATCCTTTCTGTAGGATTAAATAATTTAAAGACACTTACCGCTCCAGTGTCGTGTCGCTCTCTTTGTGTGGCTGCCAGTCCCTCGAGAGCTGCACAGCTTTCTGGACTATCAATAAATCACAATTGTAAATTGCTTTGGACGTAACAAAAAACAATACCTCAAATCATGCAAAATGAGCTACAGCAACTTTCTATACAACACACTCTTTATTTAAAGCGCCCCTTATTATGCTTTTATGGATTTTACCTTTCATGTAGTGTGTAATATAGCTGTTTGTGAACGTAAAAGGTCTGCAAAGTTACAAAATATCAAAGTGCATGTCAAATAAAGTTATTGTCCCCCAAAAGAAAGGAGCGATTTGGAACTGCCTGAAATGAGTCGTCAGTAATTTACCAGTAGTCTCACTTCCTGCATGAACTTACGTAGGTTTCTAACTAATCTGCATAATGCCAGTCTATGGTCTTCATTGGCTGCATGTAGGGTTGGGAATCGAATACTTGAGGTCGGGAATCGGATAGGCTACTTGTTATAAAATTTAAATTTGGATTCCTCTTATCGATTCCTTTGTGAGCATTTCAATATGACTTGTCAAGCTTTTTTTGACTTTTATATGACTTTTTCAAGGTTTCTTTAACACCCAAAGCGCGCTCACAGAAAATGTGATTTTAAAACATTCAATTGGGAGGCGACTGGTGCGTTGTTTTCTGTGCTGCAGGCATGTGTAACTATATTGGCTGCCGTCTCTTTAATAACACTAAATCAAACAACAAAAGAAAATTCACTCGTTCTTGACTGAATAACTTTTGTAACTATATTTGTAATGTATTTTATTTATTAAGTGCACTGTTATTTTACATTTGATTAGTTTCTGAACACCTAAAAAATAAAATTAAAAAAAAACGTATCTTCGTTCATTTGTATCAATTTGTTTTGCGATTGTTCATTTTTTATTTGTTCTTTTTTAATTACTGTGTTTATTGTCTTAAATAATGCTTTACATTTATATTAGTTAGGCTAGTTGTTTTCTATGGTATTTTCAAACCGCAGGCAAACGTTCCTTGTGTAAGGGTTCTTTTAGCCTGGTGATTTTTGTTCATGGTATTCAGCTACAATTAAATGTTTTGCAATAAGACTAAATGTGAATGATATCTAAGGTTGTTTTTTTGCGATTAGGAATCGATAAGAATCGGAATCGATGAGCAGAATCGAAATCGTACTCGTTAAAATTGAAACGATACCCAACCCTAGCGCATGCTGAGGCCTGGAAGAGTTTGGTTTGTGTTGTCGACGTGTCGAGAAGAGGCCGTTTTCTGCGCAGTGAAAGGAAATCCACTTTGCACACATTTCCAAAGGACGAGGAATACAGACGCCATCATTACCTTTCATGTGATTTTGTAGAAAGTCTTCTCTCTTTTAAAAAAAATCCCTCAAGTCAGGAAGTTCCAGATGCCAAAACGTATGGGTCAAGACGAGGTCCCTGCAGAACATCTAACAATCCCGGTCGCAGCTTCTACTTTTAAACCGTTCATAACCAATGATCTCATTCCCAGGTGTTCTCTCCTCCCTTTTATTTTTTGGCTCATATTCACAAGTGCTTTCCTCCCGTTCTTTTTGGCTAATCTTAAAACTCTTGCCACATTTATCTTTTCACAGTCACTTTCGGTTTAATGGTGACACACTACCAACTAGTCTATTTTTATGTGTCAAACAGGGATATACAACTTGGCTAATGTTTCCTGGTTTTGCTCATATTATTTCCAGGCTATTCTACAAACATATACTTTATTTCTAATAAACATATACTATAATCACTGTGTATCCAGTGCTGAGGAAGCCTCCAGAGATGAAATTAAAATATGGAAATGGCCATTTGGTTTCCGACATGCGCTGTAAGATAGACCAAATCACAACAGACTGGGCCGTCTGACCAATCAGAGTAGAGTAGACCAATCACAACAGATCTGACCAATCAGAGCAGAGTAGACCAATCACAACATATCTGACCAATCAGAGCAGAGTAGACCAATCACAACAGATCTGACCAATCAGAGCAGAGTGCCTCTCGGAGAGGAGGGGTTTAGAGAGAGATCAAATCCTTTTTCCAATCGTTTCAGACATTGTGAGAAAAGAGGTGATGCTGCAATGGGGCAATATGAGCAAATTAAAGTGTTTTTTGACCTTGGATAAATGTAAATCTATTGTAGGAGACCTAAAATAGCATAATAGGGGCAATCAATTTAAACAATCAAGTTCACTTTATTGCCAATAACTTCACTTCCTAAAAATATCACAAACATTTGCTCACAGCTCTAGTTTTAATGGCGTTTTATAAAATGAGACTTAAATTATACATATAAACTGCTTTAATTCTTACCTTTTTTGTAATGAGTTGCTTTTATTTAGTTTTAGCGCATCTGCTTTTGTGCCTGTAGCAAATCATGCAACAACATTATGCATTATTAACTGAAGATTGAGAATAACATGTGAACAAAATACAAATATAAGCAAAATTGGCACTTACTCAATCCTGCCATCTGATTGGATAGTGTGGTCACTGTTGATTGGCTGACTGCATTGTGAGCACCATTTGCTGCCTTTGATTGGTTGGAAGTACCCAAGTCAATGAGGTTTGCATTAGCTGGATTCTGAAATATAACAATAAATCATCTGTCTATAGATGAAACCAGCAATATTTCATGTTAAATTTATAAATTCTTACAGACTGTGCAGTGCTCTGTCGGTTGAGATGTCTTTCAAATCTGAAAAAAAGAAGACTTTGGGTAACACTGATGAGACAAGTTATTTAATTAAACTAATTTGATGTGGGTTACACGCCTTTCAGCGAATGAAATTTCATGAGTTCCACAGTCGGTCATGCGTAGTTTTCATGGATTTTTAAATATGATTTTTACATTTTTAAAAAGGATTTTTAAAATATATTTACAGAAATGTATATTTACTATAAATCAACACTATGTTTAGGATTTTAATAATTAATTATTTCCTAATTTTATTTTTTTTCAATTCTATGATATGCCTAGGTTTTCCATGATCGTGAGAACCCTGTCATATATATATATGACATTCCAAAAATCCCTTAATTGCCAATATTAATTAGGATCATATAGGACAATTGGAACATTTTAGGAACGTTAATTTGAATTAACTTTCATTTGTATGTTTTCAGCTCTTAATTTATTTATTTTATACATTTTGTTATGCGCTTTTGTCATTTTTTAAAAATATAGTTTTTACTATTTAGGTTTAATTTATTTTTATAACAGTTTGTATTCATTTCCAGTTAGTATTTTTAGTGATTCAACTTGTTAAACTTATTTCAGTTGGTTGCCGAGTCAACTTTTTTTCCATCTAACATTTATATTTTATTTTATCAAATTTATTTCAGTGAACAAAATAGCTACGATAAAAAAACCTGCTTTTAATAGTTTTAATTGTTTACACTTTACAATAAGGTTTCATTTGTTAACATTAGTTAACTACATTAGTGAAAATGAACAAAGAATGAACAATACTTCTACAGCATTTATTAATATTACTCTAATTACTAACTGATACAATTTAAGATCAAAAGTTAAACGTGAACATTTTTATTATCTAACATTAACAAAGGCTGTAAAAATATACTGTTCACTGTTAGTCAATGCATTATTGCACAAATGAGACCTCACTGTATGTAAAGTGTTACAATTTTAATTCGCATAACATCCCGGGCCAATGCATTTGTTGTGTTTATCATGCAATGATTTTTGTTGTCCACTGGATGGCAGTACACTGGCAGATAAATACAATGCCTGAGGTCAGGAGGTCAAGTGTCTTAGTAATCGGGGATGAGCACACACAGTTTTTGGTTGTTTATAGCATACTATTCTTACTATTTCTAACTAAGACAAAGTAGTATGCTATTTGGAATTCGTGTTAATAGTGTGTGAGATTCTGTCAGACATGCAAAGAAAAAAACAACTTCATGATGGAATTGTTAACCTAAACAACTGATGTGTATTTGAACTATTTTTTAAATAATAATGTGTTTTTAAACCTTGCAGGTCTCCTTGTTCATATTCATGGCACGTCCTCAAACATCATGCCTCTTACCTGTAATATTGTGCAAACGTGGTGTTAATGTCATCATTGGCAGTGAGTAACTGCTCTATGAGCTTCTCCTCTGTCAGTCGGGGTATGAGCTCCACCATCCGGCCCTGCATGTCCTTGCTCATGGAGTACAGCTGCTACTGGCCGCCAGAGAGAGTAGAGAAACAGCAACAGCCCTTCACATTTATACACTGGAGGATGAGTGTGTACACGCAGGAGAAAGTAAGGGTGTGTGTTTGTGTCCGTTTCTGATTCCAACCTGTAGTAGCTCTGTGTCCGTCGGCTCGAGACTTCCAGGCTCCATCTGACTCATCATGTCTGACATCACAGACATATTATTACGCACCACCTCCAGTTCAGCCTTCAATGTCTTCATCTGAAACACGAACACACTTGAAACCAGCGGCATTCAATATTATAGAAATAAAAACAACAATTTTACAGCATTCACATACTTATCTTGGTTGACGTTCATTTCTATATATACTAATAGATTTGTTAACATTTCAAGTTGTATAATTAACATTAGTTAGAACAAACAAGAATTACAAAGAGCAATAGTACTGTAACGGTCACCAGGTGGAGTGCCATTGAGAGCCACCAGAGGGCACTCCATATCAGACTATTGTCATTCCCTCATAAACTACATTTCCCACAACTCACTGCCTGGTCTCATAATCCCTGATTGCATCCACCTGGGTCTCATTACCTTGTCAGTCTCAGGCCCTGTCCACACGGACACGGGTATTTTTATAACCGTGACTTTTTTTACGCGGTTCGGCCGTTCGTCCACACAAAAACGCACTGAAACCGAACATTTTTGAAAACCCCTGCCAGGGTGAGGATTTTCAGAAACGCCGGTTACAGTGTTGTCGTGTAGACAGTGAAACCGGGGTTTTTGCCTTGCGACGTCAGAGTGTGCGCCGTTATCAGCTGTGTTTGACATCAGATTTGCGCTTCTGATTGGCCAACGTGGCTTTAGGGTTAATGTTTATATCACCGCCTGCTGGCGTGGCATGCTCTTGACCGCGCTTGATTGCGTGTTTTTACGTTTTCATGTAGACGGAGACCGAGCATGTGTGGACAGGATTTTTTTAAAAAACGCTGTAGGAAAAACTCCGGTTATAAAAATACCCGTGTCCGTGTGGACATGGCCTCAGTCTACCTGTATGAATTTCAATTTCTAACCTGTATGAATTTCTTTCTTCTGCTGAACACAAAAGAAATTATTTTGAAAAATGTCTGTAACCAACAGTGGATGGACCCCATTGACTTCCATAGTATTTTTTTCCATACTATGGAAGTCAATGGGGTCCATCAACCATGTGGTTACAGACATTCTTCAAAATATCTTCCTTTTGTGTTCAACAGAAGAAAGAAATTCATACAGGTTTGAAACAGCTTGAGATTGAGTAAATGATGAACATTTTAATTTTGAAGTGAACTATTCCTTTAAGCTTGACATGCTAGTTAGCTTTGCTGTGTGTGTGTGTGTGTGTGTTACCTGCTGAGGTGACAGCGTGACGGGCGTCTCTGTATTCTGTGGCTGTGAGGATTGGAAGTGACTTTCTGTACGCGCTGTTACCGAAGGCACGGACTCAACAGTCTGTTGGCATCAAGAATTAATGAATAAAAAAATAAAGCAAGAGGATCTACTGTTTCTACTGATCTACTGCAGGTTTTTTTAACAGTTGTGCATTCCACATTTATTTTATGGATTTATAATTGTTTATAAAAAGCTGCCTCAACAAGTATTTGAAAATGCAGCAGTTATACCCTGTTGGGAGTGTGAATAGGGGAATACCCATTCAGTTCAGTCATGGGAAACTCCAGGCCTTTTCTCCTGAGATCTTCATACACTGTTACAACACCAGTCAAATCTGGAGAGCTGCGGAAGGCATCGGACCACGCCTAGTGTGAGAGAAAAACACACACACACACACACACACACACACACACACACACACACACACACACACACACACACACACACCTCTGTCTGAATACTTCACACTGCAGCACAGAGCCACATACTGAGCCAAACTTTTCAATGCCAGTGGAAGTTTTCTTTGAAAGAAATTAATACTTTTATTCAGCAAGGATGCATTAAATTGATCAAAAGTGACTTTGTAATGTTACAAACAATTATGTTGCAAATAAATGCTGTTCTGTCATGAAAACTCTCAGAGTGTTTGGCATGGTAATGGATATGTTTGGTTTTTGGAACCGTTGGTTATTGCTTCAGGTACGGGACTTGCTACTACCAATACATACACAGACACTTTGCTTTGAGTAAGTAATGCCCGGTACACAATGTACAATTTTGGGCTGACCCAGACAAAAGATGACCAATCGTGGCGATTTCTGAGGTCGTGGCTCCTAAACGGTGGTTCTACGTTGTCGCTGTTACGGTCTTGCGACAAAAGATAGCCTGCGATCATTTTCTGACGGTGTCGATTCATCTTGTTCTATTCGTTTACCACTAGCGCATGCTGATGACAAATGCATCAACAAATACATTCACAACCTTTTGCAACTATTGCTAATGAACTTTAATACATAAAGTAATACATCCTTTCCATTCAACTTCTGGCCTGCAACAATAGTATAATAACAAGAAAATAAAAAATTAGTTTAGCTTTTAAAACCTTTTACATGACGATACGGTTTCTTTTCATGGCCATAGGTTAAAATAAAACTAAAAATCAGTTGCCATAAAAAAAACCCCCCACTATTTCAGTAAAAAAATAATTTCAGTCCTCCTGATGTTCTCTTGTATACTCTCCTTATGTAGGCTTCTAAGTCGCTAGCACATTTATGCCAGCATTGCAGGTCATGCATTCTGCTTCACACGGATCCCGACCGAGACCAAAACACAGGAATTTTCTCTGTAAATCATCTGAATTCACATTTGGGCTTTTTTTATGCTGTTCAGGAGCCCTGTGCCACTGTTGACAAACAAGCGCTGCTCTGTCTCGTGGCCGTTGCCGTGTGCTGAGGGTAATGACTGAGATGCAGTTTGACCAATGTTTGCGTTACGTACATGACCGATCAATGGTGGCATGCGAGAAAGCGGGACCTAAAGCAATATAAAAATGCACACAATGAATTGCGACTGTAGAAAGCAAAAGCCGAATCCCGAACATTTTTGGCGATCTAGAAATCCATTTTTTTAGGTCCAAAAAGAGGACATTTCAGGGAAAAAGAGGATGTATGGTCACCCTATCTATACTAACTTGCATCACAGCCTATGATTAAATAGGTATCATCATTGTACAGTCTACATACATGACGTTTATTACATCCATGTCGTACAGTGTGATTTCTAATGATCTTATAGGATTGCCGAAACAGTCTTTGTATTTGTTCGTTTTTTTAACTTTCTATTGATATAAGAATCCTGAAAAAAATATATCAGTTTCCACAAAAAAAAGTTAAGCTGCTGTTTTTAACAATAAGAAGAAATGTTTCTTAAGCAGCAAATTAGCATTTTAGAATGGTTTCTGAAGGATCATGTGACACTATTTACTCTGAGCACTATCTGAGTTGACAAAGGGTTTATTTGCACCTGTATCATGCTCAAGACTCTGTCCTGAAGAACCACTGGTGCGTTGTTTTTAGGCAGGATCGTTTGGACCAAAACGTTCTCCACAAAGTCTCTGGTGGACACGTAGATGTGGAACTTGTGCCCGCAGTTCTTCACACAGGCCTCCAACACCTGCAGCAAAATCAAAGCGGATACTGAAGAATGCACAATTGACCTTTCGCAAGGAGTTTGATTGACAGGCGATCTGACCAATCACGATCCGCCATCCGCCATTTTTGTTCGACAAGTCAGTCAGCAGAGTTAGTAGATTAACGTTGAAGGATTTTAACTTAAAAAACTAAGTGTACTGACGTCTTTCCGCGGTTAAAATAACATTCCTTCTTGTTCATTAATGTTTATTTGATGCTATAAATTAACTAGAAGGACGAGATGATCAGTTCACGAGCAGCTTTAACCGAGGTTCTACAGCGATCTGTCACGACACATTAAAGAGCCACAAAAAAGTATTTATTGTTTAAATTTCTTTTAAAAAAATGACAAAATTTTGAAAGTTGAGACTTTGTTTCATATCAAAAGTAACCTGGTCTGTCCTGTCTGTCAGCGCGTTGTCAGTGTCCTCTGCACTGCGTTGTATTTTCACTGTGTGAGAACATGGTGTGTGGCGTGAGAGCGGCGTGGCTTGTCGGACATAGCAACAGTAACTAAAGGAGGCGGGTCTTTGCGAACGGTCAATTCAAAACGTCATGTGAATTATTAATGTGTAAAGATGAGGAAGAGGCTTTGATGGTATTGACAATATGTATGACACTTACACTCAAAGCCAGCATGATCTCTTTGAAATTCCTATTTCCCAGAATTCTCTTCTTTATTGCCCTGACTGCATCTTTAGGTCTGCAAACCGAGCAGCATAACAAAAAATATGTTAAACAATGTATGTTATACAATCTAGAAACTCAAAGCACCATACAGTTGAATGGACTATTCAGATTTGGACACTATTATTTTATGCAAATAATGACTTAAGCAAAATGAGAGATTTTAAATGTTAAAACAATAGCTATACAGCTCAAAATAAAGACAAACTGTATTTGTTGTTGGGAAACATTACTTTGTTATTGTTACTTGTTATATGTCCACTGATTTATAATGGATCAGAGTATAGTATGCTGCTAGTTCAATCAAAATGAAATATTTTATTTTGTTTTACCTGCATGTCATGTGAGCATTAACGACATCACAG
Organism: Siphateles boraxobius; assembly: GCF_051911475.1. NCBI lineage: Eukaryota > Metazoa > Chordata > Actinopteri > Cypriniformes > Leuciscidae > Siphateles > Siphateles boraxobius. The sequence continues at coordinate 7,374,847 of NW_027509193.1, forward strand.
AACCATGCATATGTGCATGTGTTGTTAAATTATTGAAATGTCAACCTGAAAATCTCAGGTAAATATTTTAATGTCGAAGGGATTTGGCTGACAGACAATTTTGGGAATCCTTGGTCTAATACCACCTTCAGATGTTTTAAGTGTAGTTTAGGTGTCCAAATACATTTGGGGAAGACTACATTTTTGGGGGGGGGGGGGGGGGGGGGAATCCATTGTCATGACTACAGTATATAAACAGAAATAAATCATCTCTGACAACATACACACCCTTCATCGGTTTCATTGACAATGTCACAGATCTCCATGTTGAGGCCCCAGTCTTCTGACTGGAGAGAAGAACTGGTGGCATGTTCTGAGAAAGAGACCAAGAAACGGACAAACAATCATAAAGGGTTCACCTAAAATAACTGGATACAACATGCTGTAGTTTGCATACTTTGATCTCATACTTGTCGTTCCTTTTTTTTTTTTTTAAAGCACAACTGAACAAAATGCAGATGACCTAAAAGCAATTATGTCAATGTTTGCAAGCTAACTAGTAGTCCACAGCACAAAAAAAACTTCAGGATAAAATCAATGAACCGTCTTCTGAATGTCACCAGGACATTATTGTTATCTTACTCATCAGCCGAGTGTTTTATGATTCACAGCAACATGATCAAAGTTACAAGCACTGAACTTGTGTTGACATAATAGCTCCTTATTGTCATGAAGAGCCCGGACTAACTTTACAAAGTAAAAGAGGTCTCATATTTACACTCCACTCATACTGGATTAGTGAAATCCCACCCTAACTAGTTAGTTTAGTAACTAACAAGCAAGTTTAACATGGCATTGCCGTATTGTTTACAATGCTTAAAGTTCTGCACCTGGGCCGGGAAAACAGGCTTTTCAACAGTTTGAAAGGGCAAGTTCCATCAAAAGCTCCCTCCTTACACTCCTTTTGTCATTCCATAAGGTGACTACCCATCTTTAAAGTCACCATGAAATCAAAACTGACCATTCTTTTTTTTTTAATGATATATTGCAGTATTTATTATAAATGATTTATCCATGGATATCCAAAGGTTTATCATACTTAAATTCATGAGCCCTCATTGCCTTTAATCAAAATAACCTCCCTCTTGTAATGGCATCTCTTATCTGATGATCTGTTCACTGACTAGAAGGCGGGGCCACCTGTCATTCACATGACATCACAGAAATAGCAAACCACAACCATCCAATCAATTCCCGCTGGACAAAATCAAGTCCCGCCCTACTAAGCCGTTGTATTCAAATTTACGTCACAATAGGGAAGAAAAGATTTTCGCAACTTCCATTATACGACATGCTGACTTACTTAACGCTATAGGAGATTATGACGTGGATTACAATTCTTAAAATTGTTCCACAGAAAAAAAGAACACCATTGAGTTAATATTTAGGCAATCTGAAAATTCTAAGGATACATCTGGGATGAGTAGAACATTGCAAAGATAATTTTGATGCTAATGCATAATTATGGCGTTTGGCAGGAACAAACAGTTCCTCCCCAACTAATTGCTCTGTGCTGAGACGAGACTAGTCTAGCTGCAACGACACTATCAAGCGCACAGCAGAACAAGAGGCCACCCCTTAAGATGAATGAAAAGTAGACATTGTAATTCTGGTAAAAACAGCATTGAAATCGGGATTAGGTGAATACACAACCGTTTTAATTATCGTATGTAAATAGTTATTTTGCCCTTGCGGCAAAGAAATGGGTCAAAACGTTATTACTATGATGCGCTGAGACGTGCAAGGCTGCAAGCAACTTCGCTTCCAACAAGCCTCTTTGTCCCTATTTGCAGATGGCGTTTGATTGACACGCAGCTCCGCCAATCACGAACGCGTTGATAGGGGGGCCTCCGATTCTGGTTTGCACGAATGATGTCAATCTCAGTATAATCGTATAATTTGCTGTCATCCGTAATTAAACGATGTATACGTGTTCTGTTAGTGTCTTGCAAGAAAACCAGGAGCGAATATTAAGATATATTTGATGTAAACATACAGTTAAATAAAGTAACCTACACTTGCTAATCTGTGTTAAACTGACGCTAGCTTAAACGTACTGCGAGTTATTTGCGTCCTCATCCAGCGTGTTACTCACCTATAAGTTGTCCCACGGGTGAAGAAAAAGGGTTTCCTATGAAAAACTCCATCCTCAGAGTGTCTCTGTCTGCTGCTCAGTGTTTCGGCTTCGGGCTGACCAGCTGGAGAGCTAAACAAACTTAACCGATTACATCATCTCTTAAAGTGACAGTAGCACTATGACAATACGCGGCTTTACCAGGTATTCACTGTATTATCCGTACTGTTTTCATTTGTATGCAAAACAGAATGCGTCATGAAACAATAACGTTTAAACCGTCTTAAAAAGTTTACAACAAGCATCATTTTTCATGTTTAGTTCAGGTAGGCACGTTCTTATCTTTCTTAAAGGGACAGTTCAGCTAAAAATGAAAATGTATCAATTAATTTTAGTCATCATTTACTCAGCCTCAAATTATTGCATCCGTGTATGCATTTCATTCTTATGCTAAAGATAAAATAAGATATACTGTTTGGTTATGAAATGTTAAACAGAAAAAAGAACTTGTTTGGATACTTGATTGTGAGTAAATGATGACAGGATTGTCATTTTTGGGTGAACTATCCTTTTAAATTGGATGTTAACTCAGTTTTGTATTGTTTTAATCTAATTTAATAATTAAAAATTAAAATTCCACTGATATTACTCACCGATCACACTGGAAATGGAAAGACGTGCACGTCAGGCATTGCATTGTGGGATGCAGTATTCCATGATTTAAGCTCTTTAAATATGTTGTCATCCAGATATTCAATGCATACAAAAAAATTCAAACATTGTGCACCTATAAATACTTTATATTGCATACTGTAGTATGATTAGCATGGCTGGATACTATTCTGATTATAGCCATGGACAAACAACCAGGAATTTTATCATTTGAAACTGCATAATGATAAGGTGTGGTGCTCTTCCAACCAACTAAAATACAGTCCCTGCCCTGTATGTGTTGCCCACATGATTTGATTTGACAGTGCAAGAGTAGTCAAGCAGTCTGGTGACCTGTCAGGGTGTGGGTGTGGGTGTGTGTGTTTGTGTGTGTGTGTGTGTGTGTGCTGTACACCACAGAAAACATTGATTCCTTGGCGTATGAGCTGCAGTTTTTGGTCTAATCAAATGATTTATAGGATCTATTGTAAAAATTGTCGCAGGAGGTCAAGCTAATTTTGATACATGTCAGACTTTATCATATCTGAAATACTGCCTCCAGTAATATTCGTTTTTTTGTCTCTAAAGGTCATGTTGTAAACACAGCCTATTAAACAGGCCACAAAACTAATCCCAGTCCACGCCAGGCCTTCCAGTTTCAACAAGGACAGATGTAAGAGATTTTTCTATATTAGTTTTGGGAAATGGGGCTACTAGTAAATGTTTGTAAAGGTAAGAAATCATCGATATTTAGAAGAATGTTTTACGGAGTCTCTTATCCTCACCAAGACTGAATTGAAAAACTTTTCAATTTAAAATATCATACAATTTTAAATATTCCATTTGAGTTTTAAATTGTAATTTATTCCTGTGATGCAAAGTTGAATTTTCAGCATCATTACTCCAGTCTTCAGTGTCACATGATCCTTCAGAAATCATTCCAATATGATGATTTGATGCTTAAAGGGATAGTTCACTCAAAAATGAAAATTGTGTCAGTATTTACTCACCCTCATGTTGTTCCAACCCCGTAAGACCTTCGTTCATCTTCGGAACACCAATTAAGATATTTTTGATGAAATCTGAGAGCTGGATCACTCCTCCATAGGCTTCTTCAGGGATTGAACTTGCAGGCCACGAAAAGTTATTAAAGACATCGTTAAAATAGTCCAAGTGACTACAGTGGCTCAATCCTAAGTTTATCAAACGACGAGAATACTTTTTGTGCGCAAAAAACACAAAAATAACGACTTTATTTCAACTATCCATTTCCTTCTCTGTGGGCCTCGAGTCAGTTCACTAGTGTAACAGCGCAAGCTTCTGTTGTTACGTCACACGCATCACACACATGACCAGCGTCGGCCAATAGTGAGCCTACATGTGACGTAGCTCTACGCTATTACACTACGTTAACTGACTAGAGGCCTCTAGGCGTGATCCAGCTCTCAGATTTCATCAAAAATATCTTAATTCTTGTTCCGAACAACATGAGGGTGAGTAAATACTGACAGAATTTTCATTTTTGGGTGAATCCCTTTAAGAAACATTTCTTGGCCTTTAAAAAAAAAAAAAATTATCAGTGTTTAAAACAGTTGTGCTGCTTTATATTTTGTGGAAACCATGATTAACCACCATTTGGGGTAAAATAAAATAAAAATATTCAGCATGATGCATTAATTTGATCAAAAGTAACAGTAAAGACATTTATAATGCAAACTATTTTAAATTGTAACACTTCACAATACAACAGTTTTTTACTGTATTTTTGATCAATTAAATGCAGCCTTGTTGGGCAGAAGACAGCTCGACCAGTAATAAACAACATCTCTTACACTGGTTGTGGTGAAACCTCCTTCTGTGAACTGGTTAACTTTCATGAGCAACCACATGGTGGCGTATGTCTCTGTGTAATTGTCTACTGAACATTTAAGGCAAAGCATGCAAACCAACACCTATGGTATTGGCGTTTAAAATACTGCGGTTGTAATGGTCAGAAATTCACATAACACATCAGATACTATATAAAAATGACGGATTCTTCATTACATTGTCATTTGTTCATTTCATGGTCTTAATTTTCATTGAATATATTGCTTTGCATGTCATTTCAGATAATTACAGTGGCAAGAAAATGACAGCTGAACTGCAATAGTTTTTTTTTTCGGCACGTATACACCTATCTCAAAGCTTTTCGCAGTTTTTTATTGGAGTCAGAACTCCTCCTGTAATTAAATTGGTCACGAATGAGTCAGTAATGACTCACAGCTCATTTCTCTGTGTGAGATGCAGATCAACAGAGGAAAATGTGGAATCTGTTTTTTTTGTTGAAAGAAATTAATACTTTTATTCATTAAGGATGCATTAAACTGGTAACGTGAGACATTTAAAATGTTTAAAAAAAAAATTCTATTTCAAATTTCATTTAAACTTTCTATTCTATCCTGAAAAATATATCGGTTTCCAAAAAAATATATAAAGCAACAAATGTTTTCAAAATTGATAATAATCAAAAAAAATTATTGAGCATCAAATCATCATATTAGAATTATTTCTGAAGGATCATGTGACACTGAAGACTGCAATTTCAGCTGAAAGGCTAAGCAGGTGTCTTGTTTTAGACTTGTTAGTGAAAACACACACACACACACACACACACACACACACACACACACACACACACACACACACACACACACACACACACACACACACACACACACACACACACACACACACACACACACACACACACACACATAATTTTATTACTGTAATTCCGTAAATTACTACAAACTATTGAAGCAAACTGCTAATTTTCATTTACCTTAAATTCTAAAAATTTTAATAAATCATGTCACTCTTTTCTTTGAAGAAAATATTACTTTGTATGCAGTCACTGAAATTGTTCAAACTGTAAAGATGAAAAGTTTTTATTTTCTGTATTGGTGTTTGCTGCCAGTGTTTTTACTCTCAGTGTGTTCTGAGTGACAGTGTGTGTTATCTCAGTGAGGGTTGTGCATAGTGTTTGGCTCACTGAGCCTGTTTTGAGCATGTGTTAAGAGTTGTGTTGCTTGGAATGAGTTTTGCAGGTGAAGTGAACTGTTTAGCTCAGGTGACTGTTGGTAGTGCAGACTGTAGTTAGAGTTTTGCACATGTAGCTCCAGTTGTGCTCACTGTTAGCAATCGAAAAAAACAGTAAAAAAAAAAACAGACAGTTTTAAGAGCTCCAAAGAAAATACAAGTCAAAGAAAATAAAATCCTCCATGAATCCAGTCAATAACCTGCAGATAATGGACATAAAACACAGTGAAAAACTGTCTTGTCAGCAGCCCACAAGCTTCCCAGTCCAACACAAGGCAAAGAAAGTACTCTTGTAAGAAAAATAAATGCGCTTTGAGAGCATTTCATAGTGCTGATAATGCATTAGAATGATGGCTTAACATTCACATTTTCAGCTGAATGCCAATAATCAACTTAATATGCCATACTGTCAAGGCCAATTAAGAGATATTACACAAACACAAACACACACACACACACACACACACACACACACACACACACACACACACACACACACACACACACACACACACACACACACACACACACACACACACACACACACACACACACACACACACACACACACGCAGGAAATGAGCTGGATTTCCCTACAGCTGTGGACAGTCTTCAGCCAATCAACACAAATGTCACGGACGCTGCATCCTCTGCCAGAGCATGATGATGAAGAAGAATCAGCATCTAAACAAAATCCTGATTATACTGTCCAGAGCCAGAGTCTGGACATTCAAAATACCAGCAGATTTTATTTCATCACCCATTTAATTCCTCGGTTCCTTCCTGCCTACTGTAATAAGGAACCTGTCAATAAAGCCACACACTCAATGACCTTGGCTTATTAAAGCTGGTGCCCAAGGTATGATTAGTTGGCACTTTTTCTGGGATATGGAGACTTCGTAATGTGAAATCAACATAAAATCAGTTTTTTTTTCAACAAATGGTCAATATATACATTTGCATAATCAAACGTAAAGTGCAAATTATTCTACAAGATGTTTTATTGTTTTATTCATTAAGTTTTATATATTAAGATTGCAACCTTGTGTTTCATAATTTTGTTATTTGTATTGTATATAAGATGATTTTACGAGTCTGTATAATCTAAAAGGCAATGAAGCATTGGTTCATTCATCAGATTTCCTTTTTATTCATTATTGGAAAAATATCATTTAGAGGCATGAACATAACAATAGAATTTTAAAATCCTGCACAACTAAGCAGGATAACACATGTCAAGTGTATGTAAGCATTATATTAATACACATTTCTCAGTTTCACTATTTGATTTCTTTTGTAAAGATAAAATACTTTCATAATTTTATTTTGCATAAACACTATTTAGTTAAAACGATGCAGCACAAATACACTACCATTTAAAAGTTTAGGATCGGTAATTTTTTTTATGTTTTATAAAATAGTCTCTTCAACAAGACTGCATTAATCTGATCAAAAATACAGCGAAAGCAGTAATATTGTGGAATAATATAACAATTTGAAATAACTGTTTTCTATTTGAATACATTTTAATATGTACTTTATTCCTGTGATGGCAAAGTTGAATTTTAAGCATCATTACTCAGTCTTCAGTTAATCATTCTGATACGATGATTTGATGCTCAAGAAACATTTCTGATTATTATCAGTGTTGAAAACAGTTCTGCTGCTTCATATTTTTTTGGAAACTGTGATACATTTTTATCAAGGAATCTTTAATGAATGGAAAGTTAAAAAGACCATGCAGCATTTATTTGAAATTTCTTTTGTAATATTATAAAAGTTTATACTGTCACTTTAGATCAATTCAGTGCTTCTTGTTGTATTAAAGTATTAATTCCTGAAAACATCTTACTGACCCCAAACCTTTAAACAGCAGTCTTCATGATTTATACATAAATAATATGCTAAAGCACTTTACAGTGGGGAAAGATAAACAAACTAAAACTGACATATAAATATATCTACTTTAACTTTCAAACTGAATTTATATTGTGTCAAGCTGGGCACCACAAAACTATACAGCTTTCATCAACATTGTAGTTAAAAATGCAGATGTAAAATGTGAAAGTATACATCAGAAGCAATGGTGCATTAGTACGCAGATCTTCTGGCTATCTCTGTTGTTCAATTGTATGGCATCATTTTGCTAACACTCTTCAGTAGATCTAAATTTATGAAACATTTGGGAAGGTTTATATCTCCAGTCACTTGCTGTATTACTTCAGACGATGCATAACAGCGCCTTCTACCGTTTAACAGTGAAACCTGGGATTGCTGGAAAAACTTCTCCAATACAGGTGCTGGTTATATAATTAGAATATCATCAAAAAGTTGATTTATTTCAGTAATTCCATTCAAAAAGTGAAATTTGGATATTATATTCATTTATTACACACAGGCTGATATATTTCAAGTGTTCATTCCTTTTAATTTGATGATGATTATAACTGACAACTAATGAAAACCCCAAAATCTGCATCTCAGAAAATAAGAATATTCTGAAAAGGTTCAATATTCAAGACACCTGGTGCCACACGCTAATCAGATAATTAACTCAAAACACCTGCAAAGGCCTTTAAATGGTCTCTCAGTCTAGTTCTGTAGGCTACACAATCATGGGGAAGACTGCTGACTTGACAGCTTGACACAAAAGGTCATTGCTAAAGAGGCTGGCTGTTCACAGAGCTCTGTGTGCAAGCACATTAATAGAGAGGCGAAGGGAAGGAAAAGATGTGGTAGAAAAAAGTGTACAAGCAATAGGGATAACCGCACCCTGGAGAGGATTGTGAAACAAAACCCATTCAAAATTGTGGGGGAGATTCACAAAGAGAGGACTGCAGCTGGAGTCAGTGCTTCAAGAACCATCACACACAGACGTATGCAAGACATGGGCTTCAGCTGTCCCATTCCTTGTGTCAAGCCACTCTCGAACAAGACACAGCGTCAGAAGTGTCTCGCCTGGGCTAAAGACAAAAAGGACTGGACTGCTGCTGAGTGGTCTAAAGTTATGTTCTCTGACTGTGAAGCAACGGACGCTGGTAGGTCACACGATAATGACAGCATGGAAACATGCATACTATATAGAACATCCTATATATAATCAAAGTATATTTCTATCTAGACATCGTAATTAACTTATTCAAAGTAAAGACCTACTCAAGAGAGTATGCGATTTTAATTATAATTGACGAAAATCCATAAATGGCGAGGACAGAGTTAATATTTTGAATTAGTAATTATTTTTCCATTTTCATTTAATCTTAGTTAAAGTTTTAGTAATTAAGTTTAGTGTGAAAGAAATGTGTTTAATGAAAATGAGAAAGTCACCTTGGTTTAAATAAATATTAACTATGTTTAGGTTTTTTATAGATTATTTAATTTAACATTTATTTTTTATGTTAAGTACCTAAAATGTTTTTGTTTATCAATTATCAAAGCTTAACTGGTGATTTACCATCCAAAATCTGCTTATCACCGTCCTTCTCATCAAACACTGAAAACCTTTTTGGGTGAACTATTCCTTAAAAACCCAAGGACCATGTCAGTGTTTTTGGTGACACACATTGTGGTTGGCAGGTGGAGCAACCCCACAACAGATAATTTGCTCTTTTGCAAGAAGGAAGGGAGAAAATAATGTGCTAGCAAGAGAAAGAGTTCCAATTTAACAACTACACATGGGAATCCAGCACTTGAGTCTGGCGTTAGTCTTGTGCTTTTAGACAGCTCAGTGTTAATTGTGGAAATGAGGAACCGTACCATCTAATCACACTCCTCATTTTGGATATCTTCTCCATTAGGTTAATGCAACAATTAATTCTGCATAATATGCACATCAGCACCTATGTACTGCCGTCTGTTATGAAATGAATGTGAAAGAGCGTTTGAAAATATTGTGCTGAATCACGGGTCTGAGCCTCAGACCCGTGATTCAGCACAATATTTTCAAACACTCTTTCACATTAATTGTCAGACTCTGAGGGCTTGTTTACTTGTCACTCTGCTGCGCTACTCTCTCTCCTGATTTACACCGGCGTATCTACATGACGGAGCAGGTGAAACCGCAGCACTCTTTCAGCAGGGTGACGCCTGTCTTTGTCACATAAGGAGACGAGGTCTGCTGGGCTCTGGACATCATTCTCTTGTCCTTGGTTTGGCCTGAAAAACAGAGAGAGAGAGAGAAATGCAGTGACCTTCTCTGAATCATTCTCAGCATCTCTGAATAACATCCAGCACGAGCGCTGAGGTGTTTGCTGAGTGATGCAGAACATTTGCAAATATACTGTATTGTGCTGAAATCCATCATCCAGTTTTTTTTTTAGATATGAATTAAAAAAAATAATTAGCTGTGTTCCAATCATCTGTGTATAGTTAAAAGTGCTACACAAATACAACTGAATTTAACTGAGGAACAGAGTTGAGTTGAGTCAAGTTAACTTTTGTAAAACTGAAGTGACTAAATTGAATTTAGAAGTCAGTAGAACAGAGTTGAATTGAACTGGACTGGTTTGAGGAGTACAGTTAAAGGTGCAGCAAGCGATTTATGAGAAACGCTGCTGAAAGTGGATCGGACTGAGCAGCACAACACACTTTGTAGCCAATCAGCAGTAAGGTGCATATATACTCATTAGGGGGGAGGTGCTTGTGTTGCAGAGCATCTTTGTGCGTTTGGGGGCGGGGCTATCAAGATAGGGGCGTGATCCTTTAGGGACCACATCCTTTTGTGTTTGTTTTTGGTGATTCAAATAACAGCATTTTTCAGAAATCGCTCACCACACTTTTAAGATGATTTGAGTTCAGTTAATTTGAGTTGAACTGAACTGATTTAAGGAACATAGTTCAGGGGCCGTATTCACAAAGCATTTTATCTTACCACTAGGAGTGCTCCTAAATCGCACTAAAATATTTTAGCTAGGAGTTTTCTCTTAAAAGTTATTCACAATGCCTTTCAGACCTACTCTTAGTAAAGAAAAATGACAACTCCTAAACTAAGAGTGAGTCTTCGTTGCTATGGATGACGTCATTACTCATGCACGAGCTTGACTGAAGTGACCACCTTGATTGGCTGATGATTGTAACGCGGGAATGATTCCAAACACCTCCCCTATGATGATGAGTGACAGGTGACAGGTCTGAGAATGCGTGCGCTACACAAGTAGTGCGAAGGACGGAAGATGATGAATAACTGAATAAATAGCCTAAATGAATAAAGAGTAAGGAAAAACAAATAGCCTAGTAGCCTAATGAAACATATGGATTGATGCAATATCTTTGCAACATTATTGAATTAATCTGTCACTATATGCCTCTGCCTACGTTTGCAAAGAGAAGAACATTTTAATTTGATTCACAATGAAATGTTACAATTAGTTTACATGCAGTGAGTAGTTTTGGTTGTTGTTGGTGGCGTTGTTGCATCCCTAGTTATGCCTACAATGCAAAATTGTTCCCTCGTGATTGGAAGCTCCTGTAGCCGCCGCATACGCATTTCAAAACATCGCAACGTGAAATGCCACAAAAAGCGGTTTGTGAATAGGTCTTAGTGAGTTAGGAGTCCTCTCGACTTCTTTTAAGCTGTCCCAGACTTAGGTGCTACTTTTAGGGCTAAAATGCTTCGTGAATTACTCTTAGTCAAAAAAATTAGGAGTCCTAAAGTTACGAGTGACACGCCCATTATTTTTAGGAGTTGCTCCTAAATTCGCCAGTTAGGAGCTACTTTTAGCCTTAAAATGTGTTGTGAATACGGCCCCAGAGGAACAGTCTGATTTGAACTGAACTGAATCAGTGAAGTTCAATCAAGCAGTTGGGAAACAAAAATATGAGTTCCTTTTTCAAATAAGTAACGCAAGTTACTTTGTTTTCCCATTTATTGACTGACACGTCTCCTGTCCCAATGTTGAGAGAAATCGTGAGTGCAGAGTTAAATTACACGTAAAGTATACTTTATGTATTTAATCTCACTTTATAAACCAATGTCTTTGCTGTTGACCTTCGATGATCCAATTCAACCAATAATGATGATCCAATTCAATGATCCAATTCAATAAGCAAAAATGACTAAAGATAAAAAGCATATTTGTGTTTAATTTTTATTTATTGCTGAAGAGTGTTGAACTTTCTTCTCTTGTTTCCTATTCTTCAGTGATCCAGAATGGAAAGGTTTGTTTAAGCTGCGCCCTCTACTGTACAGGCATAAAACTACATTTCCTTCAGACTGAGGCTTATTCATTTCACTTTTGGTGTGAAGTGCCTTTACATTTGCCAAATATATATATATATATTTTGTTATGAAAGAACAAACAAGCAAGCTCAGCCCAGGTGAGAAAGTAACGCAAAAGAAAAAAACTTTTTATTTTTCAATAAAGTAACACAACTAGTTATTTTATGGAGCAATGCTAAAGAACCTTTATTTTTAAGAATGATAGAAAATTTCAACAGCTTGATATTTTATTGAAAAATGTAAACAATATTATCACCCAATGATATTATGAACAGTCCTACTTTACCTGCATACATAAATCTATAATATGTTTATTTGGGTGGAAAGCTCAGTTTGTACACTTTTATAAAGCAGCACTAAAGATTATGATTATTTTTGTGAGAAGTTTCAAATTAGCTCACCATAACACTAATATGTATTTGACTGTTCTTTCTAATTTAGTCAAACATTCCCAATTCTATTGACATTCATGTACTTTTGCACTATTTATTCCAGTTCTGAATTAGCTCGTTAGTTGTGAACTAAAAGAAAACAAATGAAGACAGCTTATTAACACCCTGAGAACAGAATTAACATTCACACAGCTTCCTTATTAAGTTCTCTAGTTTTCCATTTTTATTAAACTTGAACAGGCACTGAGTAAAACAATTATGGAGATGCTCAAAGAATGTATTAGTTAATTCATGTAGAGGTTTAAGAGACACACACACACACACACACACACACACACACACACACACACACACACACACACACACACACACACACACACACACACACACACACACACACACACACACACACACACATACTTTTCATGCGGCACCTGTTGGGGAATTTTGTCTGTAGGAAGTCAGCCATCTCGTTGTCTTCCTCTCGCTCTCTGCGTGAAGAATAGCATGTATCAGCGAGGCAAAAGCACAAACATACATAAGTCAGGATTCAATGTCAAGTGTACACAACTGTTCAGAAGTTTGAGATCGGTTTTGGAAAAAGTTTCTAAAGCTAACTATATTTATTGGATTAAAAAAACAGTAAAACAGTGATATTGTAAAATATTATTACAATAACTATTTTCTGTTTTAATATATTTTAAATGTAATTTATTCCTGTGACGTCAAAGCTGAATTTTCAGCATCATTACTCCAGTCTTCAGTGTCACATGATCCATCAGAAATTTATTCTGATATGACGATTTGCTGCTCATTTATTATTAGTGCTAAATGATTAATCATTTTTAGTTTTTGCTACTTATTATTTTTGTGGAAACCGCAATACATTTTTCTTTCATTGATGCATAGAACTTAAGGGCGTTTTCACACCTGAAAGTCCGCACCAAGGTCCGAACCAAAGTTCACGTTTTGATACATTTTATACTTTCAGAAAGTTTTGGTCTGGTTTCACATTGCAATTATGCGAGCGCACTAAAGAACTTTACGTGACATACTTGCGTCCTGTCGTCATCATCTATGTTGGCTACATCTTGACATTGATTGGTTTGTAAATGGACGTGCGTCTGACGTCAGCGTGTTGTCAATGCGGTGGGTAACTTTGACAACATGGGGAAAAAAAAAAAAACTTTGACAACATGAATGAACAGACGCATATCGTTGCAACTGTATTGTTATTTTTATGGCACAATTACCTGCAGCACCAACTATACACAAGGCTAGTTCAAATTCGCCAACTGAACGTCCTAGTCTTGCGAACATTTTATCGTCGCCGGCAGGAAAGGAATGTGTCATCAGACCATGATACTTTAATTAAAAACCTCGTCTCCTCCTCGCCCCATGTGCTACCATGGCTCATTTTTCCTGCCACCTTCTTTTTTCTCGGCTATGCGGGAACCACCGGAACTTCCTGTAAAAGGTCTGAAAGTCCGAACCATACAGAAATGCTTTCACACTAGAAACGAAACAAACCTTTTTTCAGTTTGATCCGGACCGAGACTAGCTCTTTTCGTCGGACCAAATTTACTCTGTTTGGTCCGGACCATGGTCCGGGCTAAGTTTCACACCTGTAATTTTGATTCGGACCAAACTGGAAAGTCCGGACCAAACAAGGTAGGTGTGAAAGGGCCCTAAGACTCAAAGAGCCTCAAAAGAACAACTTTTTTAAAATATTTTTTTTAACATTATAAATGACTTTACTCTCTCTTTTCTTGCTTAATAAAAAAGTATTACTTTTTTTCAAATAAAAAATATCTTACCGACCACAAACATTTGAATGGTATACAAGAGAAACGACAATTTAAATACTCTGTTAAAATAGTCCTCATAAAAGGTAGTCTATATGTGCGCTGTTATCATTTTGAGGACAAACTGCCCCGAACTTCACCCGATCAGGATCTGAGTGTAGGATAGGAGCACCCTTCAGCATCTGTTTTCAAATGTCTAACATCAGGCAGCTTCAAGTCATCTACTCACTCACTCGTTATATTATAAGCTCGGAATTATGCTAATTTGAATAGAAACACCAGAAATGTAAAGGATAGTACCGCCATGAGTCGGGCGAGACATCCACATTTAGGAATAAGGTAGATGTGTCAACCCAGTTCCATTACAATATTATAAAAAAAAAGACATTATAATACAGGATTTGTGAATAAAACAGAATCGTATTACTGAATCTCTTCTTATTTTATTATAATGCTGATCTAAAATATTTAAATTAACACTCATTCTTGAAGCTATGGATATAAAATCATTGCAAATTATCCTATATACAGTTATTTTATTGGCACATCCACTACATTAAAATGGATGTGCCAATACAAGTATAGCAAAACATACTGCTAGCACATCTGGATCACACACATATATATAGTATATATGCCCTAATTTAAAACCTAACCATTACACTAAGCTTTATGCATTTTTATATTTTCATTAAGATATTATTTAGTATGTTTATTAAGCCATTTTTCTTGTTCAGTTGTTGTTTGTTCCCCAAATTGCAGCAGGATTTACTATTTTTCCAGTCTGCAATGTCAAACTAGACACACACACAAACAAAACATTCACAAGTCACCAAAAGCATTCACACCCAAACTCCAAACAATCAATTATTCTCTTGGCACATGGGTTTAGTGTGCAGACTAAGAGTGTTTGACAGTTTTTCGCGGTCTCTCTCTCTCTCTCTCGCTCCACCATCCACCCGTGTAATAGCTGCTTGTCATGTGGCTGACAGTGACTTATTTATCCCATCCCATGAATAAACTGTGAGGACTTCATTCGTGTTGGGTTCAGATGCGTGCGTCACTCCACTCACGATTACACACACACACACACACACACACACACACACACACACACACACACACACACACACACACACACACACACACACAGATCGTGAGATCTCGGCAGATGACAATCAGCCCAACACATCGAAAAAAAACATCTCTTTTCTTCTTTCCATTTCTTTCTTGCCTGCAAATCAATCTCTCGTTTCTCAGAATCAGAGCCACTGGGACCATCTGTGAGTGTGATGTGAGGTGTGTGTGTCAGTGTGTGTGTGTGTGAGTGAGTGACGGCCGTGGTGAGGTAAGGGTGGATTATTGGCTTCAAGAGGAGGGTAATTGGATTGCAGTGTCTTCATAGATGAGGGAACAGCCACAAGAGGGACAAAACACATTCTTGGGGCAGATAGTCACGTATTCTAGCTGGCAATCTAAAGGGTTGTGGCCCACGTTCCTGTCCCTGAAGGCTGGCGGCTCTTTAAAACTGACCTGAGCCTCTCAAACTCCATGTCATCCACTAGAAAGTCCCGCGTCTCCACCAGCTTCTGGATCTGTTGAAGTAGTTCCTCCTCACGCTGTCTGTCCTCATTAGACTTTTCTTTGTCTGCAGAAAGGAGACACGTGTGTGGAAAGGTTAACCCATAATCAGATTTTTTTAAACGGGGGTGCGACGAAAAAAGTTTGAGAACCACTGTAATAATGCAACAGGACATTTCTGAATGGTAAGTTGATGAATGTATGTTGCTGATGTGGAGTTAACTATTACCGGGTGCGGAGTTTATATAATTTTAGGGTTTGTGATGTCACTAACTCGTGAAGAAGCTTGTAGTCACTACCAGGCGTTTGTTGTTGTCCTTAAAAAGCGATTTCTGTAAAAGAAAATATCTCCCTTTGCTTTGAACTTTGAGCGTCGTAACTTTGTAGTTAGTGTGTAATGTTCCCGTTTGAGCATAAACAACATCTGCAGTTAAAAAAGTGAAATCATAAACAACAACCCCTTTAAGAAATTAATACTTTTATTCATTAAGAATGCATTCAATTAATCAAAAGTTACAGTTGATAAAAATAAGTTTTGAACTTTCCATTCATCAAAGAATAAAAAATGTTTCAGTTTCCACAAAAATATTAAGCAGCGCAACTATTTTTAATGTTGATAATCAGAAATGTTTCATGAGCATCAAATCATCATGTTATAATGATTTCTGAAGGATCATGTGACACTGAAGACTGGAGTAATGATGCTGAAAATTCAGCTTTGATCACAGGAATAAAATTACTTTTTAAAATATATTCAAATAGAAAATTTTATTTTAATTTATTTTATTTTATTTTAAATTGTAATAATAATTAGATTAGAATTTAGATTTAGATTCTTATTACAATAAGAACTGATGAGAATGTAAATGTGTACCTTAAAATGCAATGTAAGTCGCTTTGGATAAAAGCGTCTGCCAAATGCATAAATGTAAATGTATTTCAAAATATTGCTGTTTTTACTGTATTTTTAATTAAATATATGCAGCCTCTGTGAGACTTTTTCAAAAAAAACAAAGACAAATTTCAGAGATTAGCTTTTTTGTGCTTTGTGAATATTTTCAGTATCAATGTCTGCTATATGGAAAACAAGAACATTCTTCAAAATATCAGTTTTTGTTGTTACACTGAAGAAAGGAAATCATCCTGTTTTGGATTAACATGAATAAATGATGACAGATATGAGTTAATACCAAAGTATATCAAAATCCTGACTCAGATGACTCAGGGGTGGACACAGATGAACCAGAAAGAACCGGAAGGTCTCAGAATAAATGGACATCACTAGTACTGGAATGTGATTTGTTTCCCGCTTTGATGGAACAGTATAAGACAATATTATCTGCCGGTTTGGATAAATAACCTCTTCTGTGAGTGCAAGCTTTGTATGCACTTGTGAAATGAGGTTTCAGCAGTAAACAAAACGTGGTGTACGCTTCATTCGTGCATCTCCTTGGAAACAGGAGACCTATAGTGTAGTATGTATCACAAGCATGTGCTGAAAAGAGGCTGACATGAAAGAAGGAACTATAAACGATGCCATTAAAGAGAACCAGAAGAGCATGCAGAAATTAAAAAGTAGTGACATAATACATAGGGGAGGCAATTTACTTTTTAATCTTATTTTTTTGGTTTCTCGGATTAGCTGAATCAATTTTTTATACACTAACTGTTCAAAAGTTTGAGATTGATAAGAAGGAACTCTCTTATGCTCACCAAGGCTGCATTTATTTGATCAAAAATACAGTAAAAACTGAAATATTGTGAAATATTTTTATAATTTAAAATAACTGATTTCTATTTGAATATATTTTAATATGTACTTTATTCCTGTTATGGCAAAGCTGAATTTTCAGCATCATTACTCCAGTCTTCAGTGTCACATGATCCGTCAGAAATCATTCTAATATGACGATATGATGCTCATGGGTCACATAAGGGCCTTTAGGATTTGCTTTGCACCACTGAGAATGAGATCTATGTCATCTTCCAGCAATATATTTATTTTTATATATAATATTTTGGTACAGCATCTTTTTAAAAACATACCTGGGATGGAAACCAATTTCTGGAGATCTTTTTTGAGCCTTGTGATCTCCTTACACAACTGGATGTCATCCATCCTGAGGAATGAGGAACAAAATGAAGAAAAACCCGAGATTTTTCTTTAAAGCACCAGTCAAAATTTCTTTATATGGAAAATAAATGCAAAAATGAACTCAAAAGCCTGTCCATGCTCTTAGATCCAAAGTACGTCATTTCGCAAAACATTTTCCAGGCAAGTGTGAATACCATATTTTATCAAAACAAATTTCACTGGTTGATGCCAAAGTATAGTCTCTGTTCAGCAATGAAATAACAGATAATATGTTTTGCTTGGTAGTATTCACATTGCTATCATACATACGCACACATATAACAACACAGACACATACATTTGCAGTTGTTGTCTAACTCCGGCAGAAATATATTACTGCCATAACACACAAATCTCACTTTCATGGCTTGCGACAGACTCCCATCAGAAGCTATTGTTGTAAATAAGTGCAGTGAATCCCTTTATCAATAAACGTCCTCAACAAGTTCTTCTGCTTTCATTTCATCTATGTCTTTCATTTTCTCTCACACTCCTGATCTGTACGGATCTTTGCTACATTTATTTTTGTTCAAACATTGTGGTATAACAGTCATTGTGACACTTTCTCTAATTTTGCTTCAAGGCATATCTCACCCAAAAACAAAGCTGTTTCACTTCCACTGTATAGCTAGTTTTGTAGAATTAATGTGCATTGTGGGTAAAATGTGCCATAATGTACTTCTTGCTCCATGGTCTCAGTCTGCTAATAATAATGGTACATCTGTGGAAATACTTTTCAATGGCAGGAATATTGTTTCACTGTTTCAGAAATGTTATTCATGCTATTTTCATTACCCAGATTCAAGCCTATCCTTTAGTTCTGTATCTAAGAAAATACCTCATTGAGATTTGTAATTGTTGAGAGAAAATGTATGTCAGTTACCCCATAATTACTTGATGATATTCACCACTGTAAAAAATTGTTGGTTTAACTTAAAAAAGCAAGTAAGCTGGTTGCCTTAAAATTGTAAGTTCATTGAAATGAAAACAATTAGTTAATACAATGAAGGAGATTGGATTAATCAACAGAAACTCAAAATAGTATGTTATCTGAACCACATAAATTATCTAAATTGATTTGACAAAAGAAAAAAAAGATAAATCATGAAAATAATGCATATGGTATAGTATGTTTTATTGGGTTATGTCAGCTTACACTGCATTATGTGATAATATGTAGACCTAATTGTGTTACATTTGAATTATAGAACATTTACTTATCTTTTCTATTGATGCATGAAATTATGCAGTGCAACACAGTAAAGCATACATGATATCACATGATGCAGTGCAAGCTGACATATTGTATGATATTGAACATCATTGTACTTTTGATCTCCTATATAAAGGAGGTACATCAGGTTCTAGCATAGTAAAAAACCTCACTCACATATATCTGAGCTCAGACTCTTTCCGGACCAGCGCATCCTTTATCCGCTCGATTTTGAACAGCTCCCCCTCGATGTCCTCCACAGTGATGGTGGAATCAGCCATGGACACCACATCCTCTTCAGCTGTGAGGAACAACACATGAACTATGAGTGATGTATGGCTCACATCGAGCACATTACATTACGCCCATCTGAAGAAGAAATTTATTTTTTCGCTGTTACGATCTACTAGATACAATTCTCTAATTTAAATCCCATTTTTTTGTTAAAATTAGCCACGCCTCCACTCATTCACACAAGCTCAGAGTACCTGATCCACTCGGTCAACTTTACTGTAGTAAACGTTGCACAATGGCATGTGTTTAATTCAGCCATATATTTTTGAACCAAAAACTGATTCAGAAAATGAAGACGAAGAGTGAATTATACAGGCGATGTATCTGAATGGTAATGCGTTTTATGTATCTCTCTCTACATCGTCGGACAAATAACGGTAATTCATATGATTAGCCTTTTGCTTGGCTATGTTTTAGACAGCTAATAATGTGTTGCTAATGTCCCGCTCGCCATATCAGAGTCAGACAGGTGCCTTCTAACAATCAGCATACTTAGAAATATTTTATAGGAAAAGAACCGCCCTGTCCGTTGACGGGATTGGTTACATGTTTTTGATGGTAGGAGAGAGGGACGGTTTCAAACCGTGTTTTTGGAGACGGGTCTTTGGTTCACTTCAGTTTTAAGGAGAAACCACTCACCAATGGTGTTGTTTTTTTGAATTTGCACCAGGTTTGTCTTAAAGCATATTAAAAACACCACATAGAGATATAAAAAACTTGATTTTCACCACAGGGGGTCTTAATTAAGGTTACAAAGGGGTGGAAAGTTTCCATGGGAAGCTGGGGACTTTTTGAAATATTCCGAGTTCGCAAATTAATGGGAATTTATGGGGATTAATTGGAAATATAGGTAATTTATATAAACCTTATAATTTTTTTCAACAACATTTAAGTTCCCTGTTACAGGCTAACCTGCAATTTTGCAAATTTCCAGTTTATTCCCATTTATTCCCATAATTCCCATGTAAACTTTCCAACTTTAAAAAATCATGGAATTCCCGGTTTGAATTTAAGCATAATTGAACTGAAATCATGAAGTATTAAAATAGAATAAAAAATGTAGGCTATGTGAATTGCATATTTGTAACAACAAGAAATTAAGTTTGTCATTTTGTGAAATAAAAAGAAAATGCATGTAAAAACAAATGAATAACATAATTAATATAATATAATACAGGTGAAACTCGAAAAATTTGAATATCGTGCAAAAGTTATAATTTTGATGATTATGGCTTACAGCTTATGAAAAACCCAAATTCAAAATCTCAGAAAATTAGAATATTCAATGAAATCAATAATAAAAAAGAATTTTAAATACAGAAATGTCGGCCCTCTGAAAAGTATGATGATGCATAATGTATATAGTTATATATACTAAATGTATTAGTTTCACCTTTTAATTTGAATTACTGAAATACATGAACTTTTACATGCACGATATTCTAATTTTTCGAGTTTCACCTGTATAATATAATATAATATAATATAATATAATATAATATAATATAATATAATATAATATAATATAATAAATTTGCATTTCAGGACATGCATGATGATATTCCAGATAAACTGACAGCAAACACTTTGCATTAGATAGATACTGTAATATTGTTATACTGTTTTTCCAATTGTGTGCCCTTGAAGACAAAAATGAAAAGCATCATCACACATATCTTCAGAAGCAGGGCTTCTCTTATCTGGAATCAGCTAACAAGCACCCCTGCCACATTTCCAACCAGGCAGAAAGCAATGAGTTGGTTAGTCGTGCAGCATGTGTTGTGTATATGACGCTCGACACACTGTGCTAATTGGGCTCGTGTTATCACTGAACTCTGCATGAATCCGAGGGTGGGTGAGAATTTTCTGTTCACAGTCCAACATCTTCGTTTCATCGCAAGCAGCATTTATTCAGAGGATCAGTGCTCTCTTTATTTACAGTAAGTCTGCATGATTTGTCACTTAATTGTGTGTATACAAAACAGTATAGGATGAATCTGATAAATCAGACACTAATAAAACAAAGAACATCTAGGCCTAAAAGAATTTACGAGTCAATTCTGACCTTGAATTCCATTTTATACATTAAAAACTGTACATTTTAGAAACTGTTTTAATTAGTTTGTTTCAGTTGATAAATTTATTTTTTATTTTTTTGGTGAATAATTGAATTTGCATTTTCTGTGAACAGGCATTGCTCATACTTTTTTAACATTTCAAGGTCTTTTAGCCTTGAGAAGAACAGCAGAAAAGGCCAAGTATTTTTTGCACCCTAAAAAAGCAAGGCAGTCCGTATCCTCCGATGACTCATTTGGCTTATCCTATGATGCGTTCAACAACTGCAATGCCTCATAAAATAAAGTTCTGTCTCTATGGAAACAACCCAGGCCTTCAGTTTTACACAGTTATTGGATTTCAAAATGGGAGTGACCCCCAAACCCAGTGGCGTCCTGGTTTAAGCCACTGTGATCCCTGGTGCAGATCGACAGATGCAGAAAACACACACCATGGCATCCCTGGTGCAGAAAACACACACCATGACAACAACCATTTCTCTTATTACAAACCTTTGCATGGTCAAGTAAACAAAACTAAAATGAATATGAACTACATATAGTAGTTTTCAGATAGCCTATATTAACCAAAATCATATATGGGTTGTTGGTTTTGTTCAATATTTTTCATTGCTGTCCTTCTCAAAAATGCAAAAAGCATAAAATGAGTTAGAGGAACATTACTGTTATTATGATTTTTTTTTGCACATGTAAGCTTCAAAAAGGCATGTGTAAGCATCTGGTTCATTTCCTTCGGGTAAAATATTGCATCTTTATTTAGAGAGTCTGCTGTTATAATACTCAATACTTATCAGGTTATCATGATTTAAGAGTCCCCTGTGAACAATGTCTCTCTGATATAATGGACAAACCTGAATTATGTTTGATCTTGAACAGATTTACTTACCAAAAGGTTAGTGCGATATTAGTCTGCCTTACGGACTCAACGAGAGCCAAAATAAAGCTGATTTAGATTAGGGATTTTCAAACTAGGGTCCTCGGGCAACAAGGAGATGCTTATTAATTTATTTCTAAATATTATATTACAATATTCTAAAAAAAAAAAGATTAACTTCATAGCAAATAATTTCCAGATGATATTTGAATTGGTTTTGGTTTTAATAACATAGAAGCCATTATGTTGTCTTTATAATATTTTTCACACAGAATAAATGGGTTTGTATACACTACCTTTCAAAAGTTTGGGGTTGGTTTTTAACGTTTTTATCTTATGCTCACCAAAGCTGCATTTACGGATCAAATTTTAAAACTAATATTGTGAATTATTATTGCAATTTAAAATAACTGTTTTCTATTGTAACATATTTCATTACTCCAGCCTTCAGTGTCACATGATCCTTCAGAAATTCATGATCCTCAATGTTCAAGAAACATTTATTATTATTATCAATGTTGAAAACCCCATATTTTTGTGGAATGTTTTCAGAATTCTTTGAAGTTTGTAAAGTTAAAAAGTGAAATTGAAATCTTTTGTGACATTATAAATGTCTTTAATGTCATTTTTTTTAAAAAACAGTTACTTTAAAACAAAACAAAAATCGGCAGTGATCTTTAAGGTGTTAAACATTATATCCAGCGGTTAACAGATGTCCCTCATGGCTTCCAGAAGGTTTTATCTGTGTGTTTACCCGCAGCTGACACTGACACCTTTCTAAGAGAGCGAAAGAGATTGTTCCAATATAAAGTATATCTTTTATCGCTCCAATGCTTTGGCTACTCTCTCTCTCTCTGCCCTCGGAAACACTACAAGCTATGACTCACCTCAGCGCGGGGCAGATATTGGCTTTTAATTGCCTGACAGTCAGGGAGAAAAGACGTCTAAACAAACCACATCCTCACCCACCAGGGGAAAACAACAGGTTTGGAAAACAGGGCTACTAAATCAAGAGAAGGATTATGGGATATCCTAATGTGGATTGGTCAGTGTGCTGACAGTCATCGCTGCCCTGCACCCAAATGTTTCAGATCAGCCCTGACAGTTTTATTCTCATGTGTCAGTTCACCACAGATCTGCTCTGTCTCACTCAGGGCACAGACACGATTCCACAGCTTCATGAATAAAAACAACAGTGATACTCTGACAGGGAACAGGTAAGGTGTCAGAGAGGATTCAGGTGGAGATGGAAGAAATGCTGCATCCACACGAGGCTAACGTGCAAGACTGTGGACGAACTTGATAAGGAGGACCATTCATATAATTCTTTTTGCACCGTAAAATTATTTTCACCACAACTAGCACTTTTAAATCTCCTTTCTCCTTTCAATTCTCAGTATATACAAATATGTTTTTTTTCCGGGAACAATTGTGCTTAAAGGCTCCCTGAAAACAATTTTTTTTTTTTTTTAGCTTTTAGTATAAATATGAATAAGCTGGTGTGTTCCAAAACAATGACAAAATTCGCATTTAGGAGATATAAGCATTCAAAACGTACAGTCTCTCACTTCCGCTAAAATGGATCATTTTTATGACATCACCGCGGACTTCAGCTAAGCTTATCATCATATTTTCTGTCCAATCAAATGTTCTCTAGAATCTAAAGCTCCGCCCCCATGCTATAAATACCACCTGGCCAAAGCGTCCGTTGACACATCACAGAGCAATATGAGTTGGAGATGTGTGTTCGGTTGCTCAAACGCTTGAGTTTTATTCCGTTTTCCAACTGTACGTTGGTTAAGAATGCAATGAAATAGAATTTATAAATAGAATAATAAATAGAATTTATTCACACCTATTGTGATTTGCTTCGGTGCTGTCAAGTATGATTGCAGTCTGTGAGGTAAACTAAACGCTATTGGCTATTTGAAAAGGGGGAGGAGCCTTACAATAGTAGCTTTAGCTTCTAAAGCTAAGCTTCCGCCTTAGCTTCCGGTTTCAGTGGAAATTACGTCAACGCATCATACAAAGCTGCGAGTTCTAAGGAACTTCAGCGGGGCTTTAAGAGTCCAGGAAATACTATTTTGGCCTAAATAGACCGATTATTTCCAAAAAAATTCAACCAGTGAACCAACAAGGAAATTCATACGGGTCTAAGCTGGTCTTATCAGCAGTGTCTGAACTATAGCAAATTAAAAATAACTGTTCTTAAATACACAATAATACATTGTAAGTGATGATAGTAGGTGGATCAACAACAGATGAGGCTGGCACATCTCCTACGCTCGAGAATCCCTTAAACCTGGAGTTTGTAAATCTACGTCAATCCCCGTTGGAACAGTGGAGGCGTTGGGATCTCACACTAACTCACAGTGTCAATCAATCTTCACAGTTTCAGTCACAATGCCTGGAGACACTCCTACACCAGCTTATGCGGTCTAACAACACACACACACACGCACACACATACACACACACACACACGCATTTTATCACAAGAAATAAGGCATCAAAATTTGCTCTAAAACACTATACACCTGTTTGTTCGACCAATGGTGAAAGGAGGGGAGTAAACAGGAAACCTGTTAGTTTTATTATTTATGCAGTTGGTGAGATTTTGTTTTTTTTAGAGATTTAAAGCATAATTTACTTCTCTATCTCACAGTTTCCCTGTCACTCCTGTTTAATCCTCCTCAGCTGGTCACCGGATCATTGAAACCAACCCTCAGCATTTAGATCATTTAAAACCACATGTATTTTCCGCCCGCACACGCACACCCGCTGCGCAAACAGCATCAAAGTACTACGAAACATGCACTCTGGCCTTGTTATCCAGCTAAACCCAAGAGATGTGAGGAAAACAGCACTTTAATCTCATTATTTGTATTTAGTATGTCTACTGAAAGGTGAACCCTAACTGTTAATGTCATTGCATCTAAATAATGAGTCAGATTTAAAGTATTATGGTGCCCAAGGATTGGAGGAGCTTCTTACTCTTTTCTATGCAGATTCTGTCAAGATCTGTCAGATTTCATCTGAACGGCGGTCTTCGGATCTTACCACAGATTCTTGATATGGGTTAAAGTTAACGCTGCACTCTGAATCCCTCAGAGGCTTGTCTAAAAAACACATTTAAAATTTTTATCTTTCCGGCTGTATTTTTCTGGAAGTCAGAGCTCTTTTGTAGCTGACACATGCCAAAGTATTGGAGTGGAAGTGGATTTGCATGATTCTGCCTGGAGCGAAGAGCGTTTGCTTGTAGCGAAGTCAGCCCTGGTGTTTTATCTCACTCTGAGACTGCAATGATACAGCTCCTTCATCAGAATTACACTCTACACTCTGAAAAATAAAGGTTATTTCTTGGCGTCGATGGTTCCATGGATTCCATCCATGGAATATTTCCATTGCACAAGAGGTTACAATGTTTTCACTATTGTTTAGTCTGTTACAGATCGTTCGATTTATACTACTTACTTAACTGAAAGTTCCTTTACATTTTTATTTTTATAACGATGAATGTAAGAACATCAGTGCGACAAACGACTCACTCGTAATACGTTTACACGAAACACAAGTTGTCATTTGTCAACAACACTGTAAAAAAAAGTTTGCTGCCTTAAATTACAATCAAGTTGGTTGTTTAAGTGATTCAACTTAAATTACATTAAACTGACTTAAAAATGAGTTAAATCTTGCTTAACTTATTTCGATGAGTTTGATGAGCAATGTAAAAACATATGTTGTCATACCTTATTGACGATATCATTTCTTACAGTGTATAACTGTGGTAACTACAGGTACTTAAACTTTATTTGCCACAACCAAGACTTATAAAGCATATGTCTCCTGATTCGGGATCATACTAGAATTTCACTGGTTGCCATTTTTCAACATCGAAAGTTTTTTAATATGCAAAATTATAATATGAAAATTATTTAATACGCAAAACTGTTACCCAATCATCGCAGTGGACATTTACTTGAATGTGGCACGCCCATCAAAAAGGAGTGTTTTAAAGAGAGGGTCAGAAACAGGATAGAAAATAGCCTATTACTTCTATATTGTTTTTTATGTAAAGAATTATGTTACATTATAAATAACATTATAAGTGGACCTCAGTGAACATTATAAACAAAATGCAGTTTATCACCCCTTCAAATTTAAAAAGACATGACGAAAAAACAATGAAGTGGACTTAAACTACAGATGTGTTATATAATAAAACATTATATATAATAACGCTTGCAACGCCAAGGTCATGAGTTCAATTCCCAGGGAAAGCAAAAACTGATAAGAATGTAAATGTTCACCTTGAAAAGCAATTTAAGTTGCTTTGGATAAAAGCATCTGCCAAATGCATAAATGAAAATGTGTTAAACCATGGGTTTTGTGTTTGTTTTTGTCAGAATCACAATGGAGCGCCTTACTTAAGCTGTGCATGACGGTTTGGCTAACAGTTGAGACTCCACAGACCACATTAGATTAAACGGAAAGCCTTTAACAGACTCGTACATCTGCGATGAGCCTCCTCTGACATCTCTTATTCAATTTACTCAGATATTCAGTTATGTCATGTAGAAAAGCTGAATCACAAAGACAGTTTCCAATTTGCTTGGTCACTTTGCATAAAAATCTCTAGTGCAGCGCATTATTTAAACTTTTCCCACGGCTGTTTGCTGAGCCATATTGTCATGCGGAGAACTGAATTCTTTCAGTCAATGAAGTTGAATGTTTCCCTAACAGTTTTAATTGCATGATCCAGATTTAACGTCTTGCCATATTGTGCCTCATGATTAAAAATATAATGATGGGATTTTAACAGAATGGTGTTGGCATCATCACATTATACTGTAGGGACCCCATCTGTTTTACGACTTTCTCATTATATGATACACAATCATCTCAAATCCTTCCAACGAATCATGCAGTTGATCTAGTTTACAAATCAGACTGTTTTAAAGTTGAACTCACTGACATCCCACTGGAGAAGATTATCAGTAAATAATGGCTTCATTTTGCTTTGTTCTTCACACAAAGCTACAGGTGGTTCTATCACATTTATAGTATGCTAGTGTCTTTTTTTAAGTTTCCTCAATCTGAACAAGAGAGACGACACGTCTTCAAAATATTACCGATTTTGTTTCAAAGAAGGTAAGAAAGTCATTTGGATTTGGAATGAATCTGTGATGTGGACTGTACAATTGCTTTAATCTTCCATCACTATTTGTCACTTCAAATCTAATGGCCTTTAGTTAAATAAACTGAACACACCCTGAGTAAAAAACACATTATGCTTAAGTGTAAACGACCAGTAATCCTTTAAAGAACTAAAAGATCACAGAACGAGTCTGTTGTCTCCATTACAACTAAAGTGAGAAGGAATATATTTTAATGAATAGCTGCTGAACGGGCATCACAAACAAGTATTTATTGATAATCAATCTCCATTGGTGAGCATTCAGTTCCCACAAGGTCTGTTTGTTGGGATTTCTTTAGTCAGGTTCAGTCACGACAGCATAAAGCAGTCTCGCTATTTCCACCCTGTTGTCACTATTTATCTATAATGATGAAAACGTTATTGCATTTCCTTTGTTGGATCATTTAAAAAAAAAAATAGCATGCAAATAGCATTCCTGGGGTGAAATTGATACTGGGACCTGACAAGAAAAATAACTTTAAAATGTAATCTACTTTTAAATGAGGGACAAACCATGCCCATAGTCCTAAGAAATGAGGGTACCCTTCAGTACCCTTCAGTACAATAAGTAATTGAGCAGTCTTTCTAACATTAAGATCCAAATAATATTCACTGAAGATTTTGTATGGAATCGAAATTGTGAAAAAGCAGCAAGTGCATTTTTCATAATTCATAATAAAACAGTTAGAAAAATTGTATCCTGTTGTTTTTTTCTAATATAAATGAGTCAATTGCACTCTCAAAATATTTAATTTAAATAGTGTCTTTGCGTTGCATTGAATGTAGCTTTCTGTAACTATAGTGGCACTATAAATAACTTCATTTCTAAGCAAGTTGACAATGTTAAAACTATTTTTTCGTGCATACAGTTAGCCTACGTCAAACTCAAACACATTCATAAACGCAGAGACGGATGAATTTAATCATAACATTCTTCTCACCTTGTTTTCCTGTTTCTTCGCAGAGCTCTGTTTGATCCAGAGATCCGTACTGTTTGTTGGTGCTTCGCCCTTTCTCCATTCTGTGAAGCTCCACAACACACTTGAAGTTCGAGCTGGAGCAGAATGTCGCTGCTTCGCTCCTCGGCCGGTGAATTAAAGCGCAGTTTGACTGATGGAGGTTTTTAACTCCATGTCATCGGTTATGTAGAGTGATGCGCGCGCTCGCACCTGCTGCCGATCGATGCTGCTGTGAGTCAGTGTGTGAGTGTGACACATTTTAGAGATGCTCAACACGATTATTCTCCCATTACCTGAATGCGCCACCCTGTGAATAACGAGACAAGTGACGTTAAGTTAAATGTTCATTAATTGAGATCAAATATAGGCTTGCTTAAGCGTTTTGTTAGCCTACTTCACCCGTCGAAGTGTTAAAAATATGCTAACAACATCTCATCTCATTAATTTGCATATTATAAAATGAATATGTCTCCACTGAAAATATGATATGGAAAACTTATCCTATTTTTTATTTCACATAACCTTTAAGGTAGGGTAGGCGATTTCGGAGCGGCTAGCAATAGCAAGCTAGCTTTGAAACAGTGTTGCTAGTTTGGAAATGTCCAAATATCATAGGCTACCAGAAGCTCATAGTTATCTTATTTGAAAGACTATTGTCGTACACAAGCCAAACGTAGACTACAGAATACAGCTATTTAGACAACTTTTTGACATGACCTGCAAATTACTTTATTGCTTTACTTTAACTATCGACCTCAGCTTGAAACAATTCTGACCTATAAGCGCTGCGGCAGGAACGTACTTGTGCTTGTGAGAGAGAATCATTTCTCCACAATGATTGACCAAAGAGACTTTTTTGTTTTTGGCTGAGAATATGTAACATGAGATGACCACGTTCAAGTTCTCCTCACAATCATAGAAGCGTCACATGTCTGTCCGGTCTTGTGTTGCACATGGGTGTTTGTTATGTTGAGCCATGAGCTCTTGTCTTTGTTGACCCCTCCCTCTTGTTATCTGATTATTGGTTTATTTGCTCCACCTGTCTGTCTCGTTACCCTCCTTGTTTGCCTCCCTATTTAGTCTTCCTGTGTTTGCTGTCCTGTGCTCGTTCGTTGTCATTGTTACGTGGTTTAGTCGTGTGGAGTTCTGTGCCTGTCCTGTCTGGGCTGTGTTGGATTTAGATTTGAAACATTGGAATTCTTTTGTTGGTTTGTTTATTTTATGTTTTATCTTTATTAAATTCTTCATTTCACTCCGCATTTGAGTCCTCTTCTCCATTTCTCCACAACCCACCGTGACAGAACGAACGAGCCAATGTGGATTCAGCGGAGCGAACTTTCTCCTGCGGAGAAGGAGAATGGGATTTCTTTGTTTAAATATTTATCCATGTGCGTTCAAAGGAATGAGGAAAGGAGGGCAGCAGAGTCATCATCACTGGATCCGTCAAGCGTGGGGACTTCATCGATGGTTTTAGCCAGCCTCGAGTTTGCACACATCCGTCAGAAAGGACGGAGGAGGAGAAGGAGACCTGCGCCTGCCCAGCCAGAGACTGTTCACGTCCCGTCTGCCCAGTCAGAGACTGTTCACGTCCCGTCTGCCCAGCCAGAGACTGTTCACGTCCCGTCTGCCCAGCGAGAGACTGTTCACGTCCCGTCTGCCCAGCGAGAGACTGTTCACGTCCCGTCTGCCCAGCGAGAGACTGTTCACGTCCCGTCTGCCCAGCGAGAGACTGTTCACGTCCCGTCTGCCCAGCGAGAGACTGTTCACGTCACGTCTGCCCAGAGAGAGACTGTTCACGTCACGTCTGCCCAGCGAGAGACTGTTCACGTCACGTCTGCCCAGCGAGAGACTGTTCACGTCACGTCTGCCCAGCGAGAGACAGTACACGCTCTGTCTGCCCAGTCAGAGACTGAGCACGTCCAGTCTTCACGTCACGTCTGCCCAGCGAGAGACTGTTCACGTCACGTCTGCCCAGCCAGAGACTATTCACGTCACGTCTGCCCAGCGAGAGACTGTTCACGTCACGTCTGCCCAGCGAGAGACTGTTCACGTCACGTCTGCCCAGCGAGAGACTGTTCACGTCACGTCTGCCCAGCGAGAGACAGTACACGCTCTGTCTGCCCAGTCAGAGACTGAGCACGTCCAGTCTGCCCAGTCAGAGCCGGAGCCAGTGTCCGCTGTTCCAGAGCCGGAGCCAGTGTCCGCTGTTCCAGAGCCGGAGCCGGTGTCGGCTGTTCCAGAGCCGGAGCCGGTGTCGGCTGTTCCAGGGCCGGAGCCGGTGTCGGCTGTTCCAGGGCCGGAGCCGGTGTCCGCTGTTCCAGGGCCGGAGCCGGTGTCCGCTGTTCCAGGGCCGGAGCCGGTTTCCGCTGTTCCAGGGCCGGAGCCGGTGTCCGCTGTTCCAGGGCCGGAGCCGGTGTCCGCTGTTCCGGAGCCGGTGTCCGCTGTTCCGGAGCCGGTGTCCGCTGTTCCGGAGCCGGTGTCCGCTGTTCCTGAGCCGGTGTCCGCTGTTCCTGAGCCGGTGTCCGCTGTTCCTGAGCCGGTGTCCGCTGTTCCTGAGCCGGTGTCCGCTGCCCTGGCCGCCCGAGGGGTCTTCGCCGCCCTGGCCGCCCGAGGGGTCTTCGCCGCCCTGGCCGCCCGAGGGGTCTTCGCCGCCCTGGCCGCCCGAGGGGTCTTCGCCGCCCTGGCCGCCCGAGGGGTCTTCGCCGCCCTGGCCTCCCGATGAACTCTGTTTCGCCCTGGCCGTCCGATTTACTCTGTTTCTCCCTGTTCTGTCCCTCCCGTTTCCCCCTTGGTCTGTCCCTCCCGTTTCCCCCTTGGTCTGTCCCTCCCGTTTCCCCCTTGGTCTGTCCCTCCCGTTTCCCCCTTGGTCTGTCCCTCCCGTCCCGCCCTGATGTTTCCTTACTGTCCCGCCTTGGCCTGATGGAGCGTCTCGTAGCCGCTCCGTAAGGATGGGGTTATGTCACATGTCTGTCCGGTCTTGTGTTGCACATGGGTGTTTATGTTGAGCCATGTGCTCTCGTCTTTGTTGACCCCTCCCTCTTGTTATCTGATTATTGGTTTATTTGCTCCACCTGTCTGTCCCGGTGTCCGCTGTTCCTGAGCCGGTGTCCGCTGTTCCTGAGCCGGTGTCTGCTGTTCCTGAGCCGGTGTCCGCTGTTCCTGAGCCGGTGTCCGCTGTTCCTGAGCCGGTGTCCGCTGCCCTGGCCGCCCGAGGGGTCTTCGCCGCCCTGGCCGCCCGAGGGGTCTTCGCCGCCCTGGCCGCCCGAGGGGTCTTCGCCGCCCTGGCCGCCCGAGGGGTCTTCGCCGCCCTGGCCTCCCGATGAACTCTGTTTCGCCCTGGCCGCCCGATGAACTCTGTTTCGCCCTGGCCGTCCGATTTACTCTGTTTCTCCCTGTTCTGTCCCTCCCGTTTCCCCCTTGGTCTGTCCCTCCCGTTTCCCCCTTGGTCTGTCCCTCCCGTTTCCCCCTTGGTCTGTCCCTCCCGTCCCGCCCTGATGTTTCCTTACTGTCCCGCCTTGGCCTGATGGAGCGTCTCGTAGCCGCTCCGTAAGGATGGGGTTATGTCACATGTCTGTCCGGTCTTGTGTTGCACATGGGTGTTTATGTTGAGCCATGTGCTCTCGTCTTTGTTGAACCCTCCCTCTTGTTATCTGATTATTGGTTTATTTGCTCCACCTGTCTGTCTCGTTACCCTCCTTGTTTGCCTCCCTATTTAGTCTTCCTGTGTTTGCTGTCCGGTGCTCGTTCGTTGTCATTGTTACGTGGTTTAGTCGTGTGGAGTTCTGTGCCTGTCCTGTCTGGGCTGTGTTGGATTTAGTTTATAAACATTGGAATTCTTTTGTTGGTTTGTTTATTTTATGTTTTATCTTTATTAAATTCTTCATTTCACTCCGCATTTGAGTCCTCTTCTCCATTTCTCCACAACCCACCGTGACAAGAAGTAGGATTCACAAATCAATGAATATAGAAGCCCTATGATTACAACGACCATCATTTGAAAATTGAAAAATTGAAAATTATGATAATATTACTAAATATTATTTACTTTACCAAACAAAACAGTGAGAATCAAGAAGTTAATTATGGAAAATTAATTTTTAGTTTTGTTGATGTTGTAAATTTAATGTATGTAGGCCTATTATATGTATGAAAGACAGTGTTAGCTATCATGAATCAGTAACACTTTACAATAAGGTTTCATTAGTTAAAATTAGCTATATGAACTGCACAGCATTTATTATTCTTAGTTAATATTAATTTCAGCATTTACTAAAACATTAAAATCAAAAGTTGTATTGTTATCATTAGTTAATGCACTGACTGTGACATAACATGAATAAACAATTAACAGTTGTAGTATTAACTAGGCCTATACAATAATAAATGTGTTGCTCATGGTTAGTTCATACATGAGTAATGAACAAATGAACCTTATTGTAAAGCGTTACTATGAAATCAAAGATATAAGTTCCTTACAATTTAGAGTTGGACATGGACTTAAGATTTAATTTAACTGCTAGATGTATTTCCCCTTGCATTTTTATTCCTTGGATAAAAACGAATGACATAGTCACTCAGAATGCATTCTGAAATCGAGTTATACTTTTATTGTAGTTAAGAATAACTCGCATGCTGCAGCAACTTTTAGAATAGCATGGTGATAGTAGGATAAATTTAATTTTCTGTATTGGCTTAAACGTTACTTGCTGCTCGTTTGAAGAGACTCGCGCGAACTGCTGCGTAGTGCGTACTAGAACCGTTAAATGAGTAGGCTGCAAAGGAAACTCCGCCTACCACTTCTCCGCCAAATTATTTTTTAAATATAATATTTGTTTGTATTATTATTGTTTGTGGCAAGGGTGTGTTATTTATTATAATATTTATAATAATAATTATTATTTACAATTATCAGAAACCAATTACAATTATAAGGATTTTTGCAGTAAAATATCCAAAAACCACTAGGCCAATGTTATATATTTTGAGTGAATGAAAATGAGTGAGCGAATTCGGACACTCACGGTGCTATTGCAATTGCTTGGTGTCTAATAATTATTTAAATCTTATCAAACTAGCAGCTCCAGTAGTAATACAAAGATTCATCTTGAACTCTGTCATGGAAACTTAACCTCGTTTCAATTATTTAAAAATCAATAAAAAAAAATGTATACCTGCATGATATTACACTGTAACCACATTGGACCAGCGGTTTGGGAAATGGATGGATGGATGGATGGATGATTAAGCTGCGGGCGCCATCTTCTGGTCAGACGTGGGAATTCACAGTGCATTGTGGGTTTTCTCCCAAATAAAATAAAATTCTTGGTATATGTATTATATGGTGCATGACTTAAAATGCCAGTTAAACTATTTTTAAAATCCCTGTAATTACCAATACCCAACAGTATGACTTGAGAAGCAAAATGAAAAAGACAAGTACTGTAACATTAACACATCTACAGTTTCATTACAAAAGCAGTAAGACTGGCTATACAGTTTTAACACTGTCCCTGTCTGTAAACAAATGATCCATGATCCACAAATTCTTAGAAAGTTTTATAAGAGCAAACTAACATAAATCTATCATCCACATGATACAGGCTTTCCTCTATATGTGATAATATGAGCGTGCGTTTAAATCAATTTGAATTGCAAATTAAGTGGTTTAACAGTCAGGGCATAAAAGTTAAACATTTTGCACTGGGAATGAATGAGGCCTACAGAAAATGTTGGGATTCAGCTAAAGAATGTTTTACGGTATGAAGGCATCTATTGCTGAACCATTAACAACCTGGTTGCATTGATAGATTACGCTTTTGAAGCAGCAAATGAGGAAAAAAAACACTTTTAGCTATGTGGTCTGACACTATTGTCAATGCTTGCTGTTATATTTAAGCAGCATCAGTTCTGATCCAAAGGAAATTACATCAACACTGACACAATGCTATGCCATGAAATGTCAACACGGCAAATTCAAGGTTATTGATTCCATTACATAATAATGTCATAAAATGGTTAATGCTGCACAAACAGGATCAAAGTACACCACTTTTTACAATGCAGGGCTTAAGACATTTTAAAAAAAACAACAACAAAAAAAACACAACAAGACTTGACTATGTATTAGTTGAAAGTGGAAATAATCATTTAATAGATGTTCTTGATATCAAATATATGAATGTAAAGAATATTTATTCCAATCCTTCCACACATTTTCTTTTAAAAAAAAGAGAGTTGACTAGACCACTCTGCAGTCAGACCAGCTCTACAGGAAAATTTACTCAAGAACAAGTTTGGGAAGCTTCCCTCCACCCCAATACAAGTTTGGCAAACCTCACATCTAAGCCAAGCATCTCTTTGAAAATATTACACTTTTATTATGATTATCTTCTATAAACCTCTCCCCTTTTAGTGACACCTAATAGTGCAAAACATGAGTGCCTCATGCACAATAAATACAAAAAAGCCTCTGCATAACAGGTACCTGAGGCTTACCTTCAGAACACAAATCTTTTCAAAACATAAGAATTTATTGGGAAAGAAAGGGTGTGAAGATGTTAAACAATAGGCACTATTTGCTCACGTGATTATTGCCGTTTGGCAGAGATGAAATGCTTACTGTAAGCAAACAAACCAGATCAGCTCGTCTCCAGTCATAGTCCATCAGTTTACCAAAGAGCTGGCATATATAAAATCATAAATCTTCACAAAAGAATGATGATGTACATTTTAGGATGTTCAAGTGTTATAATGGTATCGGAGCTGTAATGCTGCTCTCAAAGCCTTAAATGATCCCAGAAAGAGATTTAGCTGGCTTGAAAGAGTACTGATGGACTTTATGATGATTCATCTTCATAACACTCTCAAAGTCTTGCAATGCAAAATATTATTTTCTTACTTGGTATTTTTGTCTCGTTTTCCATTACAAATATCAAGACATCCTTAAGTCAAGATACATTTCCTTGAGAAAGAAAATGACTTAAGATATTACTCTAAAATTAAATGGGGTGTCAATGTGGTTAGAAAAATAATCTTGTTTTCCCTTTCAATTAAGTTTATATTTCTCAGCCCATTTACATTTTTTTGTCTTGTTTTAAACAAAAACATACTTAAATTTGATCAGTTTTCCAGAAACAAGTCTTAATATTTTAAGTCATTTTCCTTCTCAAGTAAACTTATCTTGATTTAAGAATATTTTGATATATGGAAAACAAGACAAAAAATACTGAGTAAGATTTTTTTTTTTTTTTTTACAGTTTAATGAACAATTTTAGTGTAATTTTAATCTGTTCTTTTAAATTGCTCTCTGCAGATGTTAACAAGTCACTTTACTTTCCATTGTCCACTTGTTTTCCCTCTGTCATCTTCCATTGCCGTTTCCAGCCAATCTTTCTCCTGATCCGACTCGGACTCACTGATCTCGGTGTCGGCGGCCAGCAGCCGTGAGTAGTTTATCCGCCGCTGCCGAGGAATTTTCCACTTGAGTACAGCAAGAGCGCTACTCCACAAAGCCAAAATGACCCCAGCGCCTTGGAAAAGCAACATGACCCCAAAATTTTGCACGACGAACCCGGCCGTCAGACTGCCAAATGCAGCTCCCAGCTCCAGAGAAAGTGCCTCAAACAGCCTTAAAATGGTCTTTTCGGTGCCAGGAGTGGCGATGTCTTCGCTTTGTGATGTTACGGACCACCAGAGGGCGCCGGTGCTGAATCCCGCCATCAGTTGAGCGGGTATTACGGCCCACGGGCTCCACAAGAAGGAATAATAAAGGCATTGCAGGGCTAAAATGACGACGGCGAGTACTAGTAACCAACCGTGGTACTTAAGAACCCTGGAGAGATTCCCAGAAAGTGGCGCAAAGGCAGTCTGGCTTAGGTGCACCAGGGCTAAAGAGATTCCCATGTGGATTTCCGTTGCACCGCAGTCCTGCATCTGCCAGAGGAGGAAATCCGACACAGCTGAGCTCACCATGCCAATCAAAACGACAGTGATGGCACAAAGTATCGCCTGTGAGTTCCCATGCACCAATTGCAGTGCCTTAAAGCCACCACTAGTGAGGCGCTCACGCTTTCGGAGGTAGATTGGAAGTAGGGCGGCAGTAGGTATGGTTAGGATCATGAGTATGGTGTAGGAATAAAACTCCACTGAAGTTCCTGTAAGACAAAACAGGCTGGTTACTAGAACAGCAACTAAACAGTTGCCAAAAGCGGCCCCAAGTTGCTTCCAGACCTTCACGCCACTATAGCGGTCGGTGGCATCTACGAAATCCAAGTATTCATACAGTCCATCATCGGCCGTCCATTCCAACGGGGCGGCCGTGCACTCCCACAAAACCATCACTATGAGAACCAGAAAGAACATCTGGTGTTGGGCATCCATAGCTTTCAGGCTCCCCAGGAACTCAGTATGAAGACCTTCTTCCTTTTTCAAAGATCTCAATCCTCTTGCTGACCAGTTCTGACTTACAAATGTGTTAACTTCGACAGGTTGTTCGGTACTTAAAGAAGTTTGGTTCACTGAATAAACAGTAGCGTTTGATTGCGATGAGACCGTGATCTGCTCTAGTGTGGCTAGTAGCGGTGTAGGATCAGCATCGGGTTGACTAGCGTTACACCGTCCACTTTCAGCTTGGATTCCTGTGGACGGGAAGAGCAGAAGAGTCAAAACCACCAGTGCCGAGCTGAGTAATGAGCCCACTATGACCGTCCGCCGTTTGTCGTACTGCCTGGCGAGGACACTGGAGAACGGCCGCCACACCAGGGCGAGCAGGTGCTTGGACGCCATGATGATTCCGATCATGGCGGCGTTGAGACCCAGGTGCCGGAAGTAGAGCGTCAGGAAGGGAAGGAGGCAACCGGAGCCACAGGAATGGAGGAAGTGAAAGATGCCAGCCATCCGCAAGGCTCCCTTCACGTTCCACTGCTTGCTCTTCTGCACTGCTCCCTTTTTCATGTTTGTCGACTCGAGTTAGCGCTCTGTATGGTTTAAAGAAAAGTAAAAAACCCTGAAATTAAAAGATATTGGCAACTTCACAGGCTAACTGAATGATTGACACATTCACTGAATTCACATACCAAAGTGCTCCCAGGTATTTAAAACAAAAAAACAACACAGTATGTTATTATGGTAATAGTTTGGCAGCCTACTTGTGGAATGTTTCGAATTTTTGCTACAAATATTATGTAACTGCATATTTTTAAATTGATGATATATTATTTATTATGTTCCAAAAACGTGGTGCTATAAAAATGTTATAGTAATATCATAATGGTACTTTTTCTTAGTTTAAATTATTACAGGCTACTTCATTTTATATTTTCTCTTTTAATGGGTCACATGAATTGTCACAAAAGACAACAATGTAGGCTTCATACCATTTAAATGGTACTTCGAGGCGCTTCATAGAATTCCATTATATGATATCGTCAAGTAACATAATGGGTTAATAAATTCCATATGGAACAAGACTGATTTCTTTAGTCCAGTAAACTGCCTTTTAGTCATATGTACACATCCTGTCAACATGATTTCTTTAAACAGGACATTTATAGAAACGAAACATATCATATCAAACGAGAGCAAAACAAATAAAAAGTAGGCTAACGTTATCTATTAAAAAAAGATACGGAAGAGAATGTGCAGTCAGTATCGCAATTTCATAAAATGAAACTTAAGAATTATAACAGAGTTTAAGCCGATGTTTTCTAATAAGTCTGTACAACATTTTAAATCGCGTGTGTTGGTTTAAAGAAAAAAACTTCACTTTTCAGTATCTAGTACACGACATACTCTCAGTAACAGGTTAATCGTAATCGTGCACCTGTTGTAATAACACGTCATGATGTTGCTGTGCGTTTAGCTACTATTTACCTGAGATCTGTCGTATCCGTAAAAGCATGGTTTGCTTGGAAAAATATCGTCGATTAAAGTTTTCTTTCACTTTTCATGTCCATACCGTATGCAGTTGAGGTGTAAAAAGTGTTCCTTCTCTTTGACAAACAACCAATGGCCGACCTCCGATCTGCAGCAGCAAACTGAGCAAATTCTATTTTTTGAGATTGCAGCGCTCTCTGTTGGTGAGAGGAAGAACTCACAGTTTAAAATTAAGGAATGGCACGGTCACACGAGTGCTTTTTAATCTCATTTAAAGATAACAGTGCAGTTGAAGAAAAAAAAAATCTGTATTTCGAGCATGAAGTTCTGAATTACAAGTTCTTTATTCATAAATGTCCAATGTCAAAATCCCCCGTCTTTGTATTAGGATTTCTGTAACTCACTTAAGGGTGTGAAAAATGTAAACGCCACAGCTATTGTAAAATATTATAAAGTTCTATGGTGCCTATTTTATATAAACTTTATGTTTTCTTTAGTATATATATATATATATATATATATATTATTTTATTTTTATTTTTTATTGGGCATCCGATCAAATCATGAGTCAAGAAGAAAATGTTAAACAAAATTCTATTAGCTCAGGTTCATTTGTCTTATAGTAAATAAAAATCGAGAACATTTTTGTGAAATTCAACATCCCACATATGATACTGCGCATTTTGGCAAACGTAACAGGTTTCCAAACTTGCATACTGCACAAAGTGTTTCAGCCTATACTGCAGAAAAACTGAGGTAGCATGCTATTCTGATCCAAAATTCCCACAACAAAATAATCCAAGCGTTTTTTCTATCACGTTAATTATTGGCAAGTGCCTCCAAAGTGTTAAATTACATGTCCAAAGTAATATACAAACACATTATTGTCATGCATGAAAGTATAAAAGTAGTGTAAACATGACATATTAAAATGTGCAGACCGCAGGACGTTTAACAAAAATCATGCATTTTAGATCAAGATGAATCCTCAGACACTATTTTAACATAACTCAGTCAAACTCATTCAGACAGTCTATATAAACATCATGTGTTCACAGTTTAGCAGGAAGTCATGGCCTCTTGAGGTTACAAAGAGGAAATGCACATGTACAAACACTAAAAGCCTCAGAGAGGTATAAGGTTTCACTTCGTCTCCTGACTCAAGGGCTCATATCATGAACTGGAGTCATTAGGTCATTGCTCATTGCCATAGAAGGTGTTGATTGGTAGCGTGAGGTTTTTATTCAGATATTTGCTCAGTGATTTGCCTCCCTCTCCAAGACTGTACTTGGACTTGGTACTCGGCTGATGGCAATATCCCGGGTCCAAGCATGGAGAAACTTTAATGCTGTGGGCATAAGATCACACATAATGGCTCTGTCTGGAATATATATGGTTTACCTAATAGGTAATGCTTGACATTAAGGTAAACATGTTAATAGTTTATGTATAGAAAGGCATAATCTGACTGTTCACCTCTGGACATTCTTGAATGTTTTATGTGAGTCATTATCCAAACACACTCTGAATGTTCTGTCCTCCAGAACCCTGATATTGGCACTGACAGCTCTGAGAGAAGGCTAGAGAGAAAATACAGTTTTCACTTATTTCACTCAAGATGACTAAATACAACATCTAGAATGTAACAGAGAAATCACTATTTTATAAGCGCCGTCCAAACGTTCACTCACCATGCTAGGCCTTGTGGGATTCGTATCTTTGAAACTCATGCTGACACTATGTAGACCTGTAGAACCAAAGCGCCACATTACAAACAAGGAAACTAACATCATTATTTCTTTTCCTCATCTAAAATATGTATCAGTACCTTATTATTGAAGAAAGTACATTTGAAACGTCTTTAATAAATACTGTCAGCCATGACCCAATGTTGTTATTGTTAACTAAAACCTTATACTTTATATATATATATGTATATACAAATTCTAAAAATTTGAATTTAGAAATTAAGTACTAAAATAACTACAATTAAAACTGAGATAAAAAAAACAAAACAAAAAGAAAAACAGAATGAAACAGAAAAAAAAACATAGAACATAAAAAATATGAATAATAATATAGGCTACTAGAAAAGTATATTAATCATACTAAAATAAAATAAAATAAAATCTAACTGACATCATGTTAATTCTAAGAGTTTGCCCATGAATAAACCGAAAAGAAGAATGTTGTATTTTCAAATTTGTGACGTACTTCTGACTCTGCAGGAAGGTGTGACCCTCATCAACATGCCACTTGTTGACAAAGACATTCCCTTCTCAACTTCTCGGTCACTTATTGAGGCCTAAGAGAAATGTTAACAACAAATATTTTATTACATAGATTTCTATTCAAAAGTTTAGGGTCAGTAAGATGATTTAATGTTTTTGAAAGAAGTCTCTTATGCTCACCAGCGCTACATTTATTGAATCAAAAATGCTTTAAAATTGGTAATATCATAAAATATAATTACAATTTCAAATAACTCTTTGCTATTGTAATATATTGTAAAATGTAATTTATTCCTGTGATGGCAAAGTTGAATTTTCAGTATCTTTACTTCAGTCTTCAGTGTCACATGATCCTTCAGAAATCATTCTAATATGATTTGATGCTCAAGAAATATTTCTTATTATTATCAATGTTGTAAACTGTTCTACATTTTGTTCATGACTCTTAGATGAACAGAAAATTAAAAAGAACAGAATTTATTTCAAATATAATAAAAAAGTCTTTGCTCTCACTTTTGATCAATTTAATTCATCCTTACTAAACATTGCTTTAAAAATAATAATAATAATCATATTGACCCCAAACTTTTGATTGGAAGTGTTTATAATAATAAAACATTGTATTAAATCTTTACATACTTTTATGTTTCCAAAACAATGTTAGCTAGTTAGTTTCCCTTATTAAGAGTCAATAGTTTGAGAGGAAACTCACCTTTATATAATTTATTGACACAACTGCACCATGAAATTCTTGTAGGTTGTATTTTTTGTAACGCACTGAACCTTCAAGGCAAAATGTAATGACAAACATTTAGTACAAGCAGATGAAACAGCACCTACAGTAGATATATTGTGTAGTAAAAAATAAGTTTTTAATGGTTTCATATGTCTATGTGGTGTTTTTAAAATGCTCTAAGACAAATTACGTGCAAATTCATCACAAACTGCCTTGTAACCAATCATGTCAACTTGATCGTCCACGAGTGGATCTCTTAGCTGGTGTGAGTGAATGGAGGCGGGGCTCATTTGCATATTCATAGAACCGCGTATATACTAAATGAAGCAAGGGTGTACAGTTACATTCAAGCTATTTTAAGGCATCAAGAATTTTTTTAAGGAAAAAGCGTTTAAATATGTCATTTTGCTGATCAAAGATGAGTTTTTAATGGATAAAATTATTGACTACACGGGGACTTAAAAACATTTCAATGGCATGAGCACCTTTAATTGTGTCTTTAAATGTAGCTCTGTAGCGTTTGATCTCGGGGAAGTCCATCGCGAGCTGAGCCACAAAGACTTCCTCCACTGTGTGGCTTCTGAGGCCAGAGAAGCAGATCTAGATGTGACAATATACAGATATTCAACTTTTATCATTGATGACAATATACAACCCACAATTTATACAATATTGACAAACTTTTGGTAAGAACAAGGGCAATGTCCTTTTCACACAAGTATTCATTAATTGGTTTGCATGATTGAATGTAACCTTGACAGAGTAGATGGGAAGGTGCACCGGATGCTGGCTGACACGCGTGTAGTAAGAGATGATATCTAGCAGGAAGGTGTTGGGGTCTGAAGATTCGCTCTGACTGATGCTCTGCTACAATGAAAACAATTAAGAAGAATGTAAAAAAAAAACCCGTATTCAAACTGCTCTTGAATATGTTATATTTATATATGCATCAAAACAATTTCAGGCAAGCAAGTGAAAAAGTGTGTTCCGAGTTTCAACTCAATATTTTAATAAAGTAATCAACTCTCAGGGCCAGCACATTTACATATGTATTTTCCTTCCAAATGTTGTTAATGTAAATCCAATTCACAGATAATGAATGTCAACATATTGAAACTGAAAAAGCTAGAGTTGAAAATAGAAAAACTTTATTCTTCAAGCACCAAGGCAGTACAG
Source organism: Siphateles boraxobius (assembly GCF_051911475.1). NCBI lineage: Eukaryota > Metazoa > Chordata > Actinopteri > Cypriniformes > Leuciscidae > Siphateles > Siphateles boraxobius. Next base: position 7,417,449 of record NW_027509193.1, read on the forward strand.
TAAGCCTCCTTTCTCTATATTGCTGCACAGATGCTTTAGAGCTGTCAATTTATGCTCTCACTTTAAGTTATATAATTATGCAAATGTACCGTTATGAAAGTAACGGTATAGAAAAGACAGAGGATGATTTATGACTGTGGCTTGGAGGATCGGAAGTGACGGAATCGAGAACCGGTTTGATTACAGAAAAAATGTAACAATTCTTTTTAGTGAATCAAAAATACAGCACAACTAGTGAAGTTTAAAGGATTAGTTCACTTCAAAATTAAAATTCAATCATCATTTACTCACCATCAAGTCGAACACAAAAGAAGATATTTTGAAGAATGTTGGTAACCAGACAGTGGATGGACCCCATTGACTTCCATAGTAGGAAAAAAAAATACTATGGAAGTCAATGGGGTCCATCCACTGTTTGGTTACCAACATTCTTCAAAATATCTTCTTTTGTGTTCACCAGAAGAGAGAAATTCATACTTTAACTTCCGAGTGAATGACTCTTATGAGATGGTTGCTTTTAGTGATTTAAACTCCCAGTCCAACTCCTGAATGAATTACTTTTATGAGCCGATTATTTGAAGTGAATCACATGTACAACTAACTGCGAGTATTATATTTTTCCATATATTTACCCCATAAAAGCGTTTAAAGATTGTTAATGGAACCACTAAGAAACCGGAATACATAAGAGGAATTGGAACCGGAATACAATATTACTTACCATTTGGGCCAGTTTAAGAATCATGGCCCCCAAACCGGTGATGTTACAGTCATACCACATATCCACGCTTCCCAAGTACCCTGCAAGTGTCAGCATGTCTTCAGGAAGACCCCCCTGGTAAAGACATGCATTACAATGAAATACTGTTGACATGTTATTGCTAGTGTATTTTTAAAGGAACACCGAAGCATTTAGAAACACAAAATCTATTACCTGAATAGAAGGCGACGACTGGTCAGTAACTGGAATGTAATACATCTCCAGATTCACTCTCTTTGTCAGCAGCAGATGTCGTGCCTCCCTTTTCCTGAGCACAAACACAGCAAGACGAAATCATTAAACCAGACTTTTACTTTTTCAAATGCAAATGAAACGTGTAAAAGAATCCATGCAGACATCTTACCGTATAGTGTGGAGAGTCTTGGCTAGACGCCCTAGCGTTCTGTCGTCACCCATAACAACAATACGAGCCGTGAGGTTCCTTTCCTCTTTATTGAGGACGTATCCTCCATTTCCCTTAATGGCCTCCATCATGAGTGTCATTCTGTTCCCAGCTTTAGGCCATCGCACACACGGCCTCCTGTAGAAGGACTGGGAGCTGCTCTGTTCCTCTGGGCCGCCCTGAGACTCTATCATTATAGAGGAGAACTCACTGATGGGCATGTCTCCCTCGATGCCACTGTCTGTGGACACGGTGGACATGACAGAGTTACGTTTCAGGTCATCCTCGTCCATATAAGCAGAGTTTCCGTCTGCAGGAACCATCAGTGCAAAGTTAACCAGCTCATTCCCTGTTTAAAAGAAAAAATAAAACAATCAAACTACGTCCAATGTCAGATTTGTACAGGCATTAGTTATGTAAATAACAGCAGTTGAGCTCACATATCTCTTCCTCTTTGGTCCAGACATGGAAGCTGACCTCAGGACAGGGCAGCTGAGTTTCCACTTTCGAGGCTGGACATGATGGATCTGAACACACCAAAAGTGTGAATATTAAAAGACTACCCCCCCCCCCCCCATCTTAAAATATGTCAGTGCCATTGTTTTGTGTTAAGATGCACACCAGTAATGTTTTTTTTCTAAGGTACGTTTTTAAAAGCTACTTAAATGTCCTAATTGAACTAAGGCCTAATCCTGGCTTAATTTAAGCCCTGTCTGTGAAACTGGGCCTATATGTTTGAGTCTGTTGATTTGTGTCTATAAATAGTGTCTTATTGGATTGTGGTGAGTACATTTCTACCTTTTGCAGCAGTCAGGATGTCTTGGTAGATCTTTTGTAATCTTGTTTTGTACTGGTTATCATCAGAAGCTCCATCTTCTGTTCTCTGCTCTAGGATGGTGACAACATTCTGGAAGTGCAGCTCCAGGTCTTCGCCTAAATGCTGAAATAAACTAAAGACTTAGGGCCAGATTTACTAAACAGGGCAAATTAGTGTGAGAGAGCAATCCCATAAAAGCGTCTACAAAGAGCAGCGCAAATTAGGTTTAAGGTTAGGTTTACGTCTTAAAATCGGTTTAAGACGTGCTTTTTTTGGGAGGCAAATAATGCTGCAAAAACCAGTAAATTGACAAGCACAAATTTTTTTTGACTTTTTCTGTGTTTAAGTGCTATAATCGGGTCCCTGGTGCATCTACCAACCCAGAAAATGTGAAAAGTGACAGTCTAGTAACTTTGCTTTGGTAAGCCTTTCAATGCAAGCATGTCAAAAATAAGACGGTCAGATTTCGCTCCCCTTCTGATGTAGGAAGGGGATCTAAATTAAGGGTATCGTACAACTTTTCCAAGGTCAAATTCAAGCCCTTTTCAAGCACTTTCAAGGTCCATTTTAAAGCTTTTTCAAGCACCTTACACAACCGTAAATTGCATACATAGTCCCAAAAACTCTGTCTGACGAACCCACCGCTAGCCTAGGCTTAACACATAGACTGGAAGTAAATGGCTTCAGCTAGCATACTGCTCCCAATAAGTGACAAAATAACACCAACATTTTCCTATTTATATGTTGTGATTTGTATAGTCACAGTGTGTACAAATAACAAGGTCATATGAGACACAGGCATCTTTTAACCGTATACATACTGGGAACTATATTCTCAGAAGGCGAAGCACTACTTGGGTGGAGTGATTAACGCAACTCTCTGAGCGAACTCTCTGCTCCTATCCACCGAGCTTCTCAGGTGCTGCGAGCAAATCACTTCGCCCCAAGTAGCAGTGAATGTTGGGATTATTCTGTCATTTATTGGGAGCAGTATGCTAGCTGAAGCCATTTACTTCCAGTCTTTGTGCTAAGCTAGGCTAGCGGTGGGTGCGTCAGACAGAGTTACGGGACGCACGGTGATGAAAAGGGTATGTATGGACTTATCTAACTCTGGGGGATACGGTGAATAAGCTAAAGTCCCAAAAAGTCGGCGTGTTCCTTTAACTATAGACCCGATATAGTCCGGCTATGAGTAACCCACTTCTAGCCAAAATAACATTGAATCTGGTTACATGTAATTTTTTCCAAAATAACTTGCAAGATGTGTGATATTCCATCATATAAGCAAAGTCAACTGTGATTATAAGGTGTTTGGTTTCATTTCTTTGACGTTCTTATGTGAGTACCCACTATTTAGCTCGTAGTCAAACCGGCTATTTGTAGCCCAAATATAGTCAAAACTGATTAATTGTAGTTTAGTGGCCAGGCAGCGCATGAGATGGTTGATATCCCATCATGTTTCTCATTGGTAATCATATCCAGTGTTGGGAGAGTTCACTTTCTACATGAACTACTTCAGTTCATAGTTCATACTTTAAAATTTTGAACTAGTTCATAGTTCTTTTTTTCCATATGTTGCTGCGAGCTATTATTTTTCAAAATTATTGCCACAGCCCATACAGAACCAGCAGTTATTTTATCGGCGGGCAAAGTTTGCACAGAAATGTACGATTTTTCCCATCCTCACCGACCTTGTCATAAAACTTGTTTAAATGATCATACGACACCTCCTTCCTTGCTGCTTGTTGTTTTGATTACGGATGCGGCTTTGCGACACTGGTTGCGGGTGTTGCCAGATTGGGTGTTTTACATATTAAGGTCTACATATTAAGGGCTGTTTATGGTGTGTTTTAGTCGTGTTTTCGCCTGGAAGGCTCTATAGAAATCTTGCACCCTATTAAACGAAGTTAAACGGAGAGTGCTGCCATTCACAGACACCAGAATGAACGAGTTCACAGTAACGTTGATCAGGCAGTAATACAGTATGTTCAGTTCACGTTCACCCAAAATATATACGTATCATGTAATGAACGCGTTCAGGCACAACACTGATCATATCTACAAGGTGCAAGGGTTATTTCATTAAATGGTCGAACGTATTGACGATTTAGCTCTGAATTGGATGGGCTATGTGCAGTCTGCTTTTAGTCCACCCGGCGAAATCAAGGCAATCAGTGGTCTACGTTTAACGGGTTGGCTACAGCCCTGATTTAGACCAGCAATTAGTATCCAAAATAGTCTAATAATTGTTTACATGTTTTTCGCACACGCAGCTTCATGTTTGCTGTCACACATAACATTTATACACAATATTCGATATTATTTGACTGTCTTTAATTTTAAATGAAATAAAAATGCAATTACATTTCTCAACCGCTAGATGGCAACAGGCCTACTGAGACATAACTACTGGCACCGTGAGACTTGATAGTTACTCCGGAGCAGAAGGTGGCGGAAATGCACCAATAAGCTGGATGCCAACCGCCGTAAAATAGCAACAAGAAGAATAAGACTTAGTAGTTGGTAGCATAGCCAGTAAAAGAAATGGACACAGCGACCCCCTTGATTTCAACAGAGAAAACTGAAGCCCGATTAGAGCACTCACTTCCTGATGGCTGAGCGACTGCGCAGGCTCAAACTGAGCTTGACGACAGTCTGACAGTTGTAAATCTTCTAGTAGCTGTGCCAAGACAAATCTGAATCGCCTAATTCCTCAAAAACATTGTTGAAATATTTTGTCCTGTTGATTTTATGGACTCTCTATCTATGGGCTTCTCCCTTCACTTTATGCCTCTATGTCCCCCCGATTGCCTCATAGACAGTAAAAGATTGCCTGCCAGCTTCTACTCCTGTCTACACGGTAATTTCTGTCTAAACAGAAAGTCGCGTAGTTATGACACAATCGTTAGCCTATTTTTACAAAAAACCAGGGGGCCATAACGTAAGATACAAAGTAATGGAGCATTTTATACATTGTCGTGTTTCTTTAGAAATAAATAATGGACAAATTAAGTCTTTAGACGCCTCAGATGTAAAGTTATTCTCTGTCAAAGTGACGCCAAAATGAAAGGGAGTCAATGGAATGATAACAGCAGGTGACAGTCTGCTACAATTAGGGCTCCTGGGAGGCTTCAGTTTCCGGCTGATGGGTTACCCCCTTGGATAGTAGAGATCACTGTTCTCGCGATCGGTCGATAAACATTTCCACCATTTTGAAACATTTTAAATGAGACAGAATGCAGAGAAGAGGTAAAATAAAGTCCTACTTTTGTCTTGTAAGTATCTGTGTTTTCGTTTTGACGTTCTCATTTTTTAACCAAATTATTTGTTATCATGTGTTGTTGGAATTGTGACATTTTAGCGGGTAACAGTGAAGACTAGAGTAAGCCTGTGCATATTAACATGGTACATGCAGGTGTATTGTAACCCCATGTGCAACCTATTATAATGTGTTATGAAAGCCACAAATATATTTTACTCTTTTCTATAGATTGTAAGGCCGTCTAACTCGATCCAATGGCGGTATTTGAATTAGCGGTGAAGGTCTTTGCGTGTTACAGTCTTTTGTCGTGGCAAAGTATTTTTGGTTAAATGCAATACATTTTTATCTTATGTATTAACTCGTTTCATCTGACTCCATAAAATGAAAAGGTTTTTCAATGATATCTGTGCATCATTAAATGTGAGCGAATGTTTTACTATTCTTTTAAACTCTTGAATGCAAATAATGTCAAAGTCAATTAGAATAATCAAATGTCACAATTTAATATGTCAGGTAAATGTATCATTATAATTTCAGAATCAATTCAAGGATAATCAATGCAAAACATCAAATGCTCTAGAACAAAGAGGAAAAAGTTTACCCGACAAGAAATGCGTGAGGCAGAGAGACTCGCAACTCTCAGCCTCACGGGCCGATCTCAGATATAAAAAAGGCCCTGAGCTCTCGCTGCGTTTCATTATATACCCAGACCTCAATTCAAATTTAAACATCATTCACAGTGGAAATTTACCTGTAAGTCACCATTTGCTAGCAGTGGAAAATTAGCATTCAGTCAAATGGTCGAAGGTGTTAACTCAAAGACACACCCTCCAGTATTGGAGGGTGTGGAAGATATTTCTAAACTTCCTAAGAACTTTATTAACTTTTGGGTTTACTTCTTTGGGAATGAGACATTTGTACCAGTCGTACCGAGACATTTCAAATAATACCAAATATGTATAAAACTAGATGATAATCATTCACATTAAACCATTTAGATTCTTGTGTGAGTTTGGGAGACCTCTGCCAGGATGAAGAATGGGGGAGAGAAATGTAGATTAGGATGAGGGAGGTGAGACCTTCGTCTCAATAGTGCATGAGGGGGAGTTCAAATGTTAATTTCCTTTGTTTTCTCAGAGAGTGGCCCTCTCTTAAAGTCCTTCAAGTTTTTCCAGTCTTACAAGATCATTATGATATGAAAATAGGACTTTTTAACTGAGCAAGTTTATTTGTAAAGCACATTTCAACAGCAAGGCAATATAAAAATACAATATAAGAAAACAATTAAACACTTTAAAATAATAATAATTTGTCCAATTAACAAAAGGTAGTGGCAAACAAAACTAGAAGTATTTAGCCTTAACTTAAAGTGTTCTTGTAGTTGGTTCCAGATATATGGTGCATAAAAACTGAATACTTCTCTGTTTAGTTTTGTCAATACTTAAGTCGTTCATGTGGTTGTGATGATCAACTTCAATTTCCCGGCAGCAAAAGAGTTTGACTTGAGAAATGTAATTGGGGAGCATTTCAAACAAGCACCTGGGAGAGCAGGGGGTGGGGGGTATAGAAATTAAACCAATTAATCATTTATTCACTGTTGAAGAGTTAAGAGAATAAATAACCCAAACTTTACAGTTATGTAAGTTTATACCTAGCTATAGGCCTACTTGTTGTTTAAAATATTTTATTTTGTCTTTCTTTATTTATCTTAAATTGATTTCCAATGTTTTTTTTTATATAATCTTTATATATAGTTATTGTATTTATATTTTATTTTCAGAATTGCAATTGTATAGTTAATAAGTGTCATAATTGTATATTTTTACATTTATTATCTTAAGTGTTAATTTTTATATTGTTCTTAATAAAAGTTTTGGATGGATTGTCATGTATGTGTGAGTATAAAATAAATCATAAGTGTATTTTGTTGTCTATTATATGAAGTCATTCATTGCTGTCTATTTGATGACTAGTCTATTCTTGGGCTACGTTTAGACGTCTGTTAAATTTTCACTGACAGCCCAAATTTAGCCTTGTTTTAGCCTAGACTCATATATATGTCTAATAGACAGTTAATATGTAGTCATTCAATAGCTGTCACACCACACACGAGAGAGACAGTAGATCCAAGTGCAGTGAGATATTTATTGGGTAATCCGTGAAACGTAATCCAGTCCAGGCAAGGGTCAAATACCACAACGAACAAGAACAACGAACACAAGGAACAGGCAGGAACAAACCAAGAAGTGTGAGACATTAACAACGACTCCGTACACATACTAACACAGACAGGGAATATATACACATATCTAACAAGACTAACACAGAACAGCTGGGAACAATAATTACGGGGAACAGCTGAGTGCAATGAACTGATGAGTGACAGTGACAGACAGAATGCTGGGAATTGAAGTCAAATGTGAAGGACACGGTGAAAACGAGGACCTCTAGTGATAAACAAGGGAACACAACCAGACACTGTGACATAACCCCCCCTCTACGGAGCGGCTACCAGACGCTCCACAACAACACTAAAACATGACACAAGAGTTCAGGAGGGAGGTGGAACGGTGGAGGATCAGGGGGAGGGATGGTGGGCCAGGTACGTGAAGGGAGACAGGAACAAGGGGTGAGGGCTTAACCGGGGACCAGGGCAAAACAGAGAGTCCATCGGGCATCCAGGGCGAAACACAGACTCCATCGGGCGTCCAGGGCGAATCACAGAGTCCATCGGGCGGCCAGGGCAAGACAGAGAGTCCATCGGGCGGCCAGGGCGGTGAAGACCCCTCGGGCTGCCAGGGCGGTGAAGACCCCTCGGGCTGCCAGGGCGGTGAAGACCCCTCGGGCTGCCAGGGCGGTGAAGACCCCTCGGGCTGCCAGGGCGGTGAAGACCCCTCGGGCTGCCAGGGCGGTGAAGACCCCTCGGGCTGCCAGGGCGGTGAAGACCCCTCGGGCGGCCAGGGCGGTGAAGACCCCTCGGGCGGCCAGGGCGGTGAAGACCCCTCGGGCGGCAAGGGCGGTGAAGACCCCTCGGGCGGCAAGGGCGGTGAAGACCCCTCGGGCGGCCAGGGCGGTGAAGACCCCTCGGGCGGCCAGGGCGGTGAAGACCCCTCGGGCGGCCAGGGCGGTGAAGACCCCTCGGGCGGCCAGGGCGGTGAAGACCCCTCGGGCGGCCAGGGCGGTGAAGACCCCTCGGGCGGCCAGGGCGGTGAAGACCCCTCGGGCGGCCAGGGCGGTGAAGACCCCTCGGGCGGCCAGGGAGGTGAAGAACCTTCGGGAGGCCAGGGCGGTGAAGACAATTCGGGAGGCCAGGGCGGTGAAGACCATTCGGGAGGACAGGGCGGTGAAGACCCCTCGGGCGGCCAGGGCGGTGAAGACCCTTCGGGCGGCCAGGGCGGTGAAGACCCCTCGGGGGCCAGGGTGATGAAGACCACTCGGACGACCATGGCAGAGGCTCTGGAACAGACACTGGCACTGGCTCCGGCTCAGGAATAGCAGACACCGGCTCTGGAACAGCAGACACCAGCTCTGGAACAGACGGCACCGGCTCCGGCTCTAGAACAGCCACTGGCTCCAGCTCTGGAACACACACTGGCACTGGCTCCGGCTCAGGAACAGCAGACACCGACTCTGGAACAGCAGGCACTGGCTTCGGCTCTGGGACAGGCATTAGCTCAGGAACAGACACCGGCTCAGGAACAGAAACCGGCTCATGAACAGACACCAAAACTGTAACAGCCACAAGAACAGACACAAACACTGGTTCAGGAACAGGCGCTGGCTCCGGCTCTGGAACAGCAGACACTGGCTCCGGCTCTGGAACAGCAGACACTGGCTCCGGCTCTGGAACAGCAGACACTGGCTCCGGCTCTGGAACAGCAGACACTGGCTCCGGCTCTGGAACAGCAGACACTGGCTCCGGCTCTGGAACAGCAGACACTGGCTCCGGCTCTGGAACAGCAGACACTGGCTCCGGCTCTGGAACAGCAGACACTGGCTCCGGCTCTGGAACAGCAGACACTTTACTCGGGACCACTGGACTCGGGACCACCGGCACTGGGACCACCGGACTCGGGACCACCGGACTCTGGACCACCGGTACTACAGCGGGCTGCACTGGGATGCCCTCCAAAATGACCGCATGCTGTACAGGGATGGCCTCTGAAATAACCGCATGCTGCACAGGGACGGCCTCCAAAACGACCGCACGCTGCACAGGGACGGCCTCTGAAATGACCGCATGCTGCACAGGGACGACCACTGGGGTGTTGGGCAGATAAGAGGCCCTTCTCCTCCTCCTCCGTCCTTGATGGTGAGGTGCAGCCTCAGTACTAGACGGGACCAGCGGCGAGGACTTTGGACTGGACAGGACCAGTGGTGAGGACCTTGGGCTGGACGAAACCAGTGGCGAGGGCTTTATGATGGACGGGTCCAGCGGCGAAGATCTTGTGCTGGGCGGGTCCAGCGGTGAGGATCTTGTGTTGGACGGAACCAGTGGTGAGGACCTTGTGCTAGATGAGCCCCGCGATGATGACTTTGTGCAGGGAGGAACCAGCGGCGAGGATCTTGTACTGGACCAGTCCGGCGGCACCGGATCAGAAGAATGGCGAGGCGGAGGACGGTGTCGTGGAATTTGTCGACCACCTCCACCCCTGCAACCTCCCCGAATTCCGGAGAACTTGGCCAGACGAGTCCCCAGAAACGACTCACCATCTCTGATGGACGAGTTCGCTGAAGCCTTAGCCGCCGCTGCTTCCTCAGTCTGCTGGGGCCATTAGCCAAATCATTGAAAAATGTTTAGTCAAGGCGCTTCCTCCCCGACCTGCGGACCTCCTCTCTGTGGTCCCCTTCCTTCCCCATACACAGGAGAAGGGTTATGGAATCCCGAACTGCTGGATCTATTCATCGGGACGGAGTTGTTCTGTCACGCCACACACGAGAGAGAAAGTAGATCCAAGTGCAGTGAGATATTTATTGGGTAATCCGTGAAACGTAATCCAGTCCAGGCAAGGGTCAAATACCACAACGAACAATAACTACGAACACAAGGAACAGGCAGGAACAAACCAAGAAGTGTGAGACATTAACAACGACTCCGTACACATACTAACACAGACAGGGAATATATACACATATCTAACAAGACTAACACAGAACAGCTGGGAACAATAATTACGGGGAACAGCTGAGTGCAATGAACTGATGAGTGACAGTGACAGACAGAATGCTGGGAATTGAAGTCAAATGTGAAGGACACCGTGAAAACGAGGACCTCTAGTGATAAACAAGGGAACACAACCAGACACTGTGACAATAGCAGTCTAAATGACGTCTAGTCTTTTCTTGAGCTATTTTTAGACATCAATTAGACGTATATATGTAGTCGTTCAATAGCGGTCTAATTGACGTCTAGTCTATTCTTGGGCTACGTTTAGACGTCTATTAAATTTTCACTGACAGCCCAAAATTAGCCTTGTTTTAGACTAGACGTCAGGGCTGTGTTTAGAGGGCTATTAGACGTCTTTTAAACGCAAAATTGCTTGCTGGGAAGACACAGGAACAGAACAGAAATATTTTACAGGCCTTGGTTTTGGGACACATTCTTGATATAGACAAGGTTTGAACAATATCTGAGATAGTGCAACAACAACCTGTAATTCCATTTTAACCCAGAAGACTCTGACAGTGTACAGGCACCTGCCTGATAAATAAACCATATTAATTGAAAAAAAATATTTCATTGCCAACACATATACATTTATCCACTGGAATAGAGCAGTGTAAATATTGCATAAGCCGATCCTCAACCTTACAGGCTACTTGTCTGACACGATTTCTGTTTAGCAATCAGCGATTGTTGTTATGCACTGGGCTAAAGGCCTCATTATGCTTCTGCGTCAACTCCACGGCGTAGCTACGCCGTCACTCCTATGGCATCGTGTCCGTTTTATGGTTCTGCTTCAGGTTGAGTTGCATCGCGGTGCATCTGCAGGTTTTAATTTGCGGGTAGTTAACGTTACAGTTTGATGTGCACCTCCCCAAAAATGTAACAACGCGTCAATTCTATGCGGACGCAAGCGCTGTGAATTGTCTGCTAGAACCGCTCCCTCGGGTTTCACATGCTCCCTCTGCATGTGTAATTGCGCGTCAACGCGGACAACGACGCAGAAGTATTAATGAAAACCAATGCGTACATTTACATTCACCTGACGCTTTTATCCAAAGCGACTTACAATTGCTATATTTCAGAGGTCGCACGCCTCTGGTGTAATTAGGAGTTAAGTGTCTTGCTCAGGGACACATTGGTGTCTCACAGTGGATTCGAACCTGGGTCTCTCACACCAAAGGCATGTGTCTTATCCACTGCGCCATCACCACACCATTCCTATACTCTATAGTGTAGCCGTAGAAAACCGTAGTCTATAGTGTAGCTGTAGAGGCTCCGGCGTAGGTCCGACACAGACGTATAAATCAGCCTTTACTGTGCTGTAACTTTGGCTATGTTCACTGCATATTCCACAAATGAACGTTCCATAACGGACATGCAATACTAACATTACATTATCACACCAAGTACTTTCAGTTACTAATGACCCTTTCAGACAGGACGCGGAATGCGCTGGTCTATGGAACCCATTTATTTCAATGGCTTGCGCCGCATGAGGACGTTTTGTTGCCGAGTCACTGTTGCATGCAGCATTGGCGAGCTCGAGCGCACGCCGCGGTCAAAGTTAAAAATAATTCAACTTTTGCCGCAGCGCTCTGTGACGATTACCTGCGGGGTCATCAGAGATCGCTAAGACATGTGACCAACTGGGTGGCAACGTCATCAGAACGCGAAGAATTATGGGTACGTTTGGCCCATTTACATGGGCTGGCATAGCAGGCTAGTGTTCGGGCATGAAAAAAAAATAGCGTGAAAAACAGATACAGAATATAATCCTACAAAATGCAGCCGGCTAAGAAAACATTGTCGGACCATACCAGAAAACTGTCGTCCGTTCAAAAGTATGCTAATGTTTTAAGCACCACACTCCTCGCTCTCTCTCATCTATCTGCATGCAGTCAGAATTCATGTCAAGATTGCAATGCTGGAGTGTGTGTATGTGTGTGTGTGCACCCGCGAGAGAGAGAGCCGCGGGCGCGATCGAAGTGTGTGTGTGTGTGTGTGTGTGTGTGTGTGTGTGTGTGTGTGTGAGAGAGAGAGAGAGAGAGAGAGGCGGGCGCGATCGAACAGTGGAAACATAAAAACATACTCTGTAATTTTGTTCATAGAGATTATCATTCAAACTGCAAAGTGTTTACTTATATTTGTGTAACTTACAGTCGCAATAAAACACAACATTGTGCTTTTTTCACACTCTAAACTCTTGTCAAGCTGTAACCTACAACTGTCACCAACCCCATTTCAAAACAGTCTGTGGGTTACGCAGTGGATATTACACATGCCTTTGGTGTGAGAGACCCGGTTTCGAATCCACTGCGAGACACCAATGTGTCCCTGAGCAAGACACTTAACCCCTAGTTGTTCCAGAGGCGTGCGACCTCTGAAATATAGCAATTGTATGTCGCTTTGGATAAAAGCATGAATAAAGTTAGGGTTAATTAAGGAAAACAAATTTATTGATCCATTCTTAAAGGATAAATCAGGTATTTAGCACGTTGAGTCTATTTTCTAGTTTGTTTTGGATGAACTAAGTTAGAGCGGTGGGTAGAATTTTGACGATAGGTCCTGTCTCGACTTTTTGAATCTTTTAGAATCGCCTCTGACCGCTTCAGAGTGGCTGTCTACGAGCAAACACAAACATGTCTTTAAAACAACCTCTAACGTTCGTTTTCAAAACTGTGCAAGAAGGACTATTGCAGTTTATAACACAGCAGGTAGACGGCATCTTGAACACTGCGTTCTTCACTTCATGCAATCAAGTCTGGCACCTTCTGTTTGTGCCGCGGATTCCCAAAATGCTTTGCGTTCACCACTGGTAATACGTCACGATGACGTCACATTTGCAATCTCTATAAAAACGGAGCATCCAAACAAGCGCGGAAATCAAAATGAAAACTCTGCCTACTTTTGCTCTGGCCAGGTAGCGCAAATTGCTCTGTTAAGGGCTACATTTTACTTCTCCATTTAATAAACAAACTATTCAGTCAGATATGTATTTGTTGTGAAAGAAATACAGTTACAATTTCAAGCATTTTATTCTAAATTTAAGCACTTTTCAAACCTTGACACAACATCAAAATTCAAGCATTTTCAAGGATTTACAAACCCTGTTATTATAATATTACCGCCCCTTAATCTGCACGTTTACACCCACGGCGCCGCCATTTGGTTTACGCAAGCAACAACAGTGTAACCAGTTCTAACTCAATGGCAAAAGTTCGTGCAAAGCATGTAAACTGTTCTGTCGTTGGCTGCACAGTGCTCGATTAGACCAAAAATGCCACAGCTGTCTTATAAAGACCTAAGGGAACTGTGTCAACTTGTGTAAAAGATAAACATGACTGTACATGCAAGTCAATGAGATGAATCAATGTAACTCCACAACAACTACATAAATGTATCCAATAACCATTCAGAAACGTCCAGGTGTGTCTAAAAGTAGCAACCTCTTCTTGAGTCTCTCCTAAGGCTGTAGTCCACTACTGGTTATTTCTGAGATTTTGGATGAGAGAGATTATTCGGGTATTTCGTTATTGCCAGAGTATCTGAAGCTTGTGTAAAGGATCGGCCGTCTTCTGAACGGAGGTGGCGGAGCAGCAGCTCATTTGCAATTAAAGGGCCAAACACAAAAAGGCGCGTTTTTGCTCACACTCAAAAAGGGGCAAATTTGACAAGCTATAATACATGATCTGTGGGGTATTTTGAGCAGAAACTTCACAGACACCATACATTTACATCATACATTTACATGTATGATAGGGGACATCCATTTACATATTGTGGAAAGGGGCATTATATGTCACCTTTAAAGACTCTCCTCCCATAAATTTAGTCTGAAAGTGAAACTCAAAAAACTACAAATGCATATGCAATAATTTCATCTGCAAAAATAACCCTGACCATGCCTATCAGCGCTTATTTTTCACTGCATGTCTTTAGTAAATCCTGATTAAATCCTGTTTTTAACACTAAAATCTGGGCCATAGTGTTCTTTAGAGCAGGATATTTCAATCTTTTAGATGCCAAGGGCCCTCAAATATGAGCATCCTCGTGTGAGGGACCCCCATCCTGAAAGGTATCTATCTTTTATAAACACTTATACACCGAAAATTTTATATTATAAATCTAAAATTAGTTTCTATTAAGCTACATTATTGTATATTTTGTATAGTCACTAGTAATATACTGTTAAATGCCAAACTTTGATCAAATTTGTATTTATTTTTATTATTCAAACATTTTATTTGTTTATTTTAATCTAATTTAATTATAATTTAATAGATTAATAACCCCTGCTTTAGAGTATAGTTTTTCATTAAATACTTTATGTACGTCTCAGAGGATAAAAAGGTTTAAACCTGATTATATATATATATATATATGATTTCCATTACACGAGAGTAGATGTTAAAACTTCATGCTGATTTGTACACGGCTTTCGCCAAGATAATCACCAACTAAGACGTAGCTTTACAGTAACCTATGCTTCTCCATCAATTTGCGCTTCTTTCCATCTGGTGACGTGAATTTCCTTCTGTCTGGTGTTAATAGCTGCAGTGTATTTGCGCGTCAGCACACACAACGGCTGCAACCACAGTGCGGTCCCCCCATAACAACCCTCTGGATTGAGCGGAGTAGGGAACATCTCTAGGGTCTTCAAGTGGGCACCTTCCGTCCTCAGTGTTTCGTCGACTAGCCCACGACACCTCAAGAGGGATCGACAGTGACTCTGGCGTCCCAGAGTCACCCCCCTCCGTCCCCCACTCAACTCAGCCCAGCTTACTGACCTTTACCTCCCTCCTGCTGCTGAGACCTAAGCACAATCTAACAATCTCTCCGCAACCCAACCATACGTACCAACCCGTTTGACTAAGGCTGTCGAGCCCCACTGGTGCGTTAATATGCAGTTTCAGTGGCAACGGTTCCGTATGGCATACCACCTACCGCAAAACACAATATCTGCCCAACCACCCGTCATTCACGCAATATACACAGGAACGTAATGACTGTAAATACTATACAACCTATACAAATAAACCAACAGACTCTTCACGTTTTCAAGAATCCTACGAAACCATAGCATGGCGGCCTGTACACTGTATATATATAAGCACCCATCCCAATAGATATTGTTGTTATTATCCCAAAGGTTTGGAACCAATGAGTTTTTCTATTTAAATAAACTTTTCATTTGCAAGCATGTAATTGGTCAAAAGTGACAGTAAAGACTTCTACATTGTTACAAAAATCTATTAAAAATAAATGCTGTTATTTTTAACTATAATCATAAAAGAATCCTAAAAAATGTGTCATGGTTTCTACAACTTCAACATAATTATTAGAAATGTTTCTTGAGCATCAAATCAGCATTTTAGAATGATTTTTGAAGGATCATGTGACACTGAAGACTGTAGGAATGATGCTGAAAATACTTTTTTACTGTATTATTGATCATATAAATGCAGCCTTGGTGAGCATAAGAGACGTCTTTCAAAAAATATTACAGACTCTAAAGTTTTGAACAGTACAGTATATATAAATGTAATCATTTGAAATCCCATGGGATGTGTTGTAAATATATAGTGATGCTCTACAGATGTTTTTAATCGCACACAAACCTCTAGAGCATGTGCGAGCCGGTCAACATGGCACTGCTTTCCTAATCCAGCTATCACTGTGTGCAGTAAAACCCTGCGTTTGCAGATCAACGGGTCTCCACCATCAGTGTTCACAGACTCCACGTCCACCTTGAGTGCATTCAGCAGAGACAGAGGAAAAACAGCGGGATCTATGAACACAAACACCCTGATCAAAGAAACACAGAGAGTTACACACAGTGAATATTAAGACCATAAAGTGCATTTACAAATAAAAACAATTAATCACTAAAACTTCCCTCTTGTAAAAAGGCACTGAAACACTTTAATTTCATATGCCTGAAATAAAAAGAGGAATGCATACTACAAATGAGGTGGCATTTCTTAGAATGTAATGTAAAAAAGTGTGACAAAATCATAAATGAGTCACGATGGTATGACTTACTAACCAATGTGGGCAGATCACATGGGTAGGATTTAAATAGCTATTCATCAGAGTTAAATTCAAAGTCTTCACTGTCACTTTTGACCCATTAAATGCATCGTTTCTGAATAAAGGTATTAATTCATTCAAAATAAAAAATCGTACCGACCCCAAACTTTTGAACGGTAGTGTATAAAAAAGTACAGGAATATTAATATACAGGCATCATCTTACTTCTCATGAAGTGGATAAAGATCATTACGTAGGCTGTGTTCAGCAATGACTCTTCTCTGAAACAGTATTCCTGGAACAGATTGAAAACAGCACTTTGAAAGCTGCTGCAGGATGGGATTTCCACAGAAAGAAATACACATATGAAGTAGCTATCGGAAAGCAAATACAGTTGTGGTCAGAATTAATGGCACCCCTGGTAAATATGATCAAAAATGGCTGTAAAAAATAAATCTACATTGTTTATCCATTTGATCTTTCATTCAAAAAATTTCAAACCTTTCATTGAAGAAAAATAATTGAAAGAGGGGAGGGGGGGGGGGGGGGGGGGTAAATCACATTATGAAATAAATGTTTTTCACCAAAACATGTTGACCACAATTATTGCCACCCCTAGAATTTCTGAAGTATTTTCCCATTAATATTTATCTTTTTTTAGCACACCAGGGTGAATAGGCTATGACTTCTTGTTTCACAGGAATTTAAATATGAGGAAACACAAAGGCCAAATTTCCCTTAATCATCATCACAATGAGTAAAACCAAAGAATATAGTTCTGATGTGCAGCAAAAGATTGTTGAGCATCACAAAATAGAAAGTGGCTGTGAGAAAATAGCTAAAGAATTGAAAATCCCCATTTTGACCATCTGGGCAATAATTAAGAAGTTCCAATCAACTAAAGATGTTACGAATCTGCCAGGAAGAGGACGTGTGTCTGTAATGTCTTAATGCACGGTGAGGAGGAACGTTTGAGTGGCCAAATACTCTCCATCATAGATGGAGAATTGCAGAGATTAGTTGAGTCTTGGGGGTCAGAAGCCTACCCCCCAAAAAAAAAGAAAAAAAAAAAGAAAAAGCCTCCTCGCTCCTCCAAAAACAAACTCCAGCAAATTCAGTTGTCAAAATGACTGGAACTTTAAACGACACAGGGTTCTGTGGTCAGATGAAACAAAAAAATATATATTTTTGCCAGCGAACACGTTAGATGGGTTTGGTGCACACAAGGATAAGGAGTACCCCATGTGTACAATTTAATATACCGATGGATCTTTATTGTTGTAGGCATATTTTTTGCTGGAGGTCCTGTACTTCTTGTTCAGATACATGGCAACGTGGATTCTATCAAATATCAACAGATAAAAAATCAAAACCTAAAGGCTTCTGCTAGAAATCGTATAATGGGCCGTGTTTGGATCTTCCATCAGGACAACGATCCAAAACAAACATCAAAATCAACACAAAAATGTGTTACGGAACACAAAATGAAGCTTCTGCTATGACCGTCCCAGTTCCTTGACCTGATGAGTGGAGTGAACTGAAGAGAAGAAGCGCCAACATATATCTGGGAATCTGCAGGATCTGGAGAGATTCTGTATGGAGGAATGGTCTCTGATCTCTGGTCAGGTGTTCTCCAAAATCATCTGGCATTATAGGAGAAGACTCAGAGCTGTTATCTTGGAAAAAGGAGGTTGCAAAAAGTATTGAATAAAAGGGTGACAAAAATTATGGCCAACGTGTTTTGGAGAAAAACATTTATTTCATAATGTGGTTTCCCCCCCAAGTTTAAATGATTTTACTTCAATGAAAGGTTCGATTTTTGCACTTTTTTTGAATGAATGATCAAAAGAATAAACAATGCAGGTTTATTTTTTACAGACATTTTTGATCCTATTTACCAGGGGTGCCATTAATTCTGACCACAACTGTATCTGAGTCCATATTTTCTTTTTGGTACATCTTTTAAATGCCGTAAATATGATTTAGATTAACTACATCCAAACTTGCCATCTCCTCGCATGAGTTACAGTTGCACCAATGGTGGTTAAGTAAGAAATACCCATGCAAACCAAACGGGGTTGAATGAGTGTATGCTAGTAACAATGTTACCAAAAATGAAACTGAAAAACACTCCAAAACCTCAGTTTAACAATTAGTTCGATACATAGACAGCATCCCATGCCTTAATGTAACTACCTGGTGCAATTTGTTCCATTTTCATCTGTCTTGCATAGTTGAGTGCAACTGCACAGTAAGGTACAGGTAATGTAACTAAACTTTTCAGGCAAATGTACATCCTTTGGTAGAGGTCTTCTGGAATAAATACAGACTGAAATAAAGCAGAGAATCTGATGAGCAACATGCATCGCACATGGCTAAAAAACAATCCAACCATGTTGATTTCCAGTTAAGCAACAAGGAACTGTTCCTACAATAACACATCTGCCAGGAACCTGCTTGCAGATGCATTCCACATCACTGACTGGAAACAATAACATAACAAACAAAAGCATTCACAGAAATCTGACCTGTAGGACTGTGTAGGCAAGTGTGTGAAGTAAAGGAATGATGCGAATCTTGGAATCGATTCTCTCCGCCTGGAAGAAATCATATAAAAAGGAGAGAAATAATCAGATCATCATTCACAGTGAAAATTGCACGACTAAATTGACAGAGTGTCTAAATGATATAAAATGCTGGATGACGTGTAATTTCCTGCTATTAAATTCAGATAAAACGGAGGTATTACTTATTCGTCCAAAAAAGTACATACAAAATCCCTTACAATACAACTTTAATTTAGAAGGATGTCCTGTTACTTTATCCACTACAGTAAAAGACCTGGGTGTTATACTAGACCACAATTTGACTTTCGAAAATCATATTTCATATATTACAAGAACAGCCTTTTTCCACCTTAGAAACATTGCTAAGCTACATAACATGCTATCTGTTTCTGATGCAGAAAAGCTAATTCATGCATTCATGACATCGAGAATAGATTACTGTAATGCTTTATTAGCTGGTTGTCCTGCATCCTCAATAAACAAGCTACAGTTAGTGCAAAATGCAGCCGCTAGAGTTCTTACTAGGTCAAGAAAATATGATCATATAACACCAATTTTATCATCTCTACACTGGTTACCTATTAAGTTACGTATAAATTACAAAGTATTCCTACTGACCTATAAAGCCCTAAATGGTTTAGCTCCTGTGTATTTAACAGACCTTCTATCGCCATACAATCCATCGCGCTCTTTAAGATCATTAAATTCGAGGCTTCTGGTCATTCCTAGGATATCTAAGTCCACTAAAGGAGGGAGGGCGTTCTCACATTTAGCTCCTAAACTCTGGAATAGCCTTCCTGATATTGTTCGAGACTCAGACTCGCTGTCCCAGTCTAAAACTAGATTAAAGACGCATCTCTTTAACCAAGCATTCACTTAATGCTTACCTTTAATACTACTGCTGAATCAGTTCGAAAGCATTAACATTATGAACATCAGCTATGCTAATTATTTCCCATCTGCCTTTCTGCTGTTATCTCGGGACGCTAGTCAGATGCCCCAACACCTGAGATGAGACGACTCGACGCCTGTGAAGAGACGACTCAACGCCGGCGATATGTTATGCCCTAAATTAATACATGATTAACTGACTGTATTTTTCTATGTACATTTCCGAAATGCACTTTCTGTAAAGCTGCTTTGAGACAATGTCTATTGTGAAAAGCACTATACAAATAAATTTGAATTGAATTGAATTGAATATTTAACTTTAAAGAAACAAACCTTTTCGAGCTCTTTTATCAGAACCCTCACTAGAGGGACACTGATAGATGGGTTTCTGTCCACCCTGTTATGGAGAGTCCATCTCAACATACCTATTCAAAACAACATAACATATACACTTAAATCGTATACTTTTTTGGCCTTTTCAGATGTGATTAGCATCAACTATAATATTGAGCTGCGAGAAAAGTCTTCAAAAATGCTTAGGTTTGGAACAGTTTTCATTAAACCTCTGAAGCATGATGATGTCCACTGCGAAAAGTCATCATAGGCAATTACCAATGAACCTTTCCCATAATTCTATGTGTATGTCCTGTTTTTATTTGATTGTGAATTGTATATAAACATTGTGTATTTTTGGTTATAAAAATACTACGTCAAAAGAAGGTTCCACAAATGTTATGATTCGGTTCCGAAATAACCAAAAGGAAACCCAAACCCAGAATACACTATTTGGATGGAATAAAAACATTAGAAATTATTATATATTATAGTTTTGAGGTAAAATGCAGAGGGTTAATCTTCACATCTTGGACAAGGAAATAGCATGGATCATTCAGGGTGAAACGCATGATATCTCAATTGGGGCTGCACAATATATCGAAATTATCGAAATATCGCAAATGTATATAACGCAATATGCATATCGCAACAGCTTGTAATAACTGGGGTCATGAATAAAAGACAAAGAGAAAATCACTCACTGGTCTTGGCTGAATCATTTTTGTAGCTTTAATAAGAATCAGTATAGATTTCATTCATACAGTGAAAACTAAGCAGTGCTTTATTTTTACATTTGATTATTTGTATTGATTAATACATAGTATTATTACATTTGATTATTGTATTTTTGTATAAATTCAAAAATTACATTGTATTTTTACAAATTGATTATTAATAATCAATTTGATTATTATTATTTGATTATTAATCAATAAATTAATTTATTGATTACATTATACCTAATGTAGGCCTTCCTGAAACCCTAAACCCCTTGGTTTACACTGATGTTAAAATAAGCCTTCTTATGCTACTGTGAATGTGAAAAACGTAATTTTAAAATATATTTTAAAGATAATTTCAGTTTATTTTACACACTTTAAGCATTATCGTATCGCATATCGAATATTGCATTATTTAATGAATTATCGCAGATCGCACTTTTCTTCAATATCGTGCAGCCCTAATCTCAAGGCACATTTTGGGGATTTAACATGCATAGATTTGTATTACCTATTAGTTTAGATTGTTAGAACAGCGTCGGTACCTTTGTTGCAGGCTGATCCAGCTTGAGGTTCACAGTCCAGTTCTCTGAGGATTGAATGGACATTGTGGTAGAGACTAGACTCCACGACTGAGGAGACGCCACCGACTGCAAAACAGTTCGCACAACCTCATGAAACATCAACAATACAGATGTTTGAACACTTCAGTCATCCATTAGCAGATTTAGACTAATAAGAAATGAAACGTGTAAATATATACAGTACACTACCCTTCAAAAGTTTGTGGTCGGTAAGATTTCTGAATGTTTTTGAAAGAAGTCTCTCATGCTCACCAAGGCTGCATTTATTCAATTAAAAATATAGTAAAAACAGTAATATTGTGAGATATTATTTCAATTTAAACTAAGCCGTTATCTATTTGACTATATTTTAAAATTTAATTTATTTCTGTGATTCAAAGCTGAATTTGCAGCATCATTTCTTCAGTCCTTAGTGTCACATGATCCTTCAGAAATCATTCTAATATGATGATTTGATGCTCATGAAACATTTCTTATTATTATCAATGTTTAAAACAGTTGTGCTGCTTCATATTTGGAAACCGTGGTGATAGATTTAGTAAGGATTCTTTTGATGAATAGAAAGTTCTAAAGAATTTATGTGATATATAAGCAAACTTGAATAATACATTATAGTTAAGTACTACAGTAATATGTGGTAGTACTATTGCATACACACCACTAAATAAATATTGTACTATGTTAAAATAATTGAAATTAAAACTATAAAATACAACTGAAATCAAATCAAGCCTTCAGATGTTTGCGTGCAATAATAAAACTAACGTAATGTATAAAATGGAAGTGAGTTTATAACAGAAAAGCAAGTGTTAGAAAAGAGTGTTTTAGTACATGTTTCTTCCATGGTGGGGTTCACAGCTCAGATAATATCCACATGTCATTGAGGGTTCTTCATGTCTGCAAGCACAAAATAAAGAGAACACACTTTCGTGTGAGCGCATACACACATAAATATATTGCATTTCCTGGATTGAGGTTACAGTTTGTATATTTAGAGAGCACAACACGGATGCAGAAAAGACCCCACAGTTCTCGGCACAGGAAGCAGATTTCAAAGGGGTGAAAATGCTGCGAGAGAAATGTTGTTACTTCTCATAAATCATGTGTTAGACATAATCTCATATTTGTGTTTTACAAATGAATGTGCTTAACATGCAGTAAACCAGCGGTTCTCGACTGGTGAGTCGCAACTCAGAAACAGGCCGCAGATTTGTTCTTATAGGACAGCAGGGAAAAGACAATGTCAAATACAATAATAAAATGCAATTAATCGTATAATCTTACATAGGATGGCAAAATAAATAGGCAACTTTTAAAAGTAAGAAGAAAACACCTCCAGTATCTTTAGTAATTCACGTCAAAGGATGTGTTGCCCGTTTCCACAAATTAATTCAACATTTGAAAATATGAATAATGCTGATACAATACTTAACCAAGTGTTTGTTCCATGTGTTGGGCTAGCACATCGTAATATCGTAAAATTAATAAACTTGTGATTTAAACGTTACTTTTCTATACTAAACAATTTTGGCCTTGTGTTGGGTTGCCACTTCAGCTAACAAAAATATGTTCTTAGAGTAAGTTTTGGGAAAAAAATATTCTGAATGTTCTCTGAACGTTCTCTAAAAACTTTTTTTCCCCCTCTTGCACATGTTAAGGGAACATTCTTCTATTTTATAAATCTTCAAACATTATGGGAACGTTACTTTTGAAAGTTCTCTGAACGTTCCAAAACAAGTAGTAACTTTTAAAATACATTAGACAAACATCTAACTGAAACGATTCAGAAAAGAAAAAAAACAACGCTTTATGAATGATGCATAGATAAAGTTTTAGTGCTAATGTTTTGAGAACACCATTAAAGACCAGATAACTTTGAACGAAACATTCTATTAATGTTACTGGAAGAATGTTTGTTCATAACATTGCCATAACGTTAGCTAACTAAGAACAACTGCACTAAACAAACTTTTTTTTTATTTTATTTTTTATAATAAGACTGAAACAAATGCTGCTGCTTTCATCCTATCCCTAAAAACTGTACATTTTAATAAATGATTCTTTGCTTATTATTGTATTATCCACACAAACAATTATGAGCAAAACAGAAATACACAGTAAATTTACATTACACAAGCCTACCTGCCATGCATAAAACTGCTGTTCCTATAAGGAACAGTGAAAATGTGATAATCCCAGTCCTCGAGGGAGAGCAGAAGGTATTTGAATAATCTTGACAACAATCTTGCTCATAAGGAAGTCTCTTTTCCTCAGTCTGATCATCTGTGTGAACGCCTGCCTGTGATAAAAGGAAGAAACAGGCTCTTCACTGCCAAGATATTCAAATGCTGTCTTTCTCTCTCACATTGAAGACTAGACTCAGCTGGTTTCCTGCCACACCAATGTGTGGCTAAATGAAGCTAAGCGGATATATTTTTAGCACTGTCATTTTATTTTTGCCTTTTGTCCAGACAGGCCCACTTCACTCAAAACCTCATGCTCGTCACACATACTGTGTTTTTATCTCCTTTATTGTGCAAATAAAACACTATTTTACAGAGACCAAAACCTGAGCTTCACCCCTGTTTGATCTTGCAAAGAAAAGGGAACAATCAGTAACATGAGATATACTGATCCAGAGTGTGATCTGACTGTATGATAGCATTCATAACCAATACTGATGGTTTACTGGCCCAACTTATGTAGATGACCCCTGACAACGAGTTTCTGGAAAAAACAAACAAACTAATAAATAACTTTCAGCACATTCAGACATTCATCAAAAAAGGATGTGGTCATTCTGGTTTTACATTACTGGCCAATTAAATCTTTACAGAAACAGAATGATGACAACCGTGGTTTAAAGAATTACCCACACGGGGTTTTCAAACATCTGAACCTACTGTAGTTTCAGTCGGAAAGTCATATAATATTTAAATTTCATCTTTCCTTACTTATTAACGACAATGTTAAAAATGTCTCCTACACCTTGACCAACCTAAATGACCCTACACGATGACTGTGTTTAAGGTTCATAAACTTGGTCCAGTTTTGATTTGGAGTTGTTTATATTTAACATTTTGGGTTACACTTTTACTATAGGGTTAGGATCTGCATTTGGATTAGGGTTAGTTGCATGTAATTATGCATAATTTATTACTATAGCAACTACAAGTAACATATGTAACAACAATACAAAAATAAAGTTATACCACATTGTGTCAGTTACCACACTTAATCAGTCATGTCTATATATTAATTAGACTTCTTTTTAAAAATCTTGTGTAATGTATTTGTTATACTTCTTTCTTAATTTTCTCTGAACGAGAGATTCAAAAATGATTGTGAGCAACACTTGTTCTTTTACATAAATAGGCTATATAAATATACTTTAAGCGTAAGTGTTATAGGCCTAATAGCATATATTTTGAATCACTATATTAAAATGTCAACAATAATCAGCAAGATTGTTTAGATCTATTACGTTGACACCATGTAAAGCATCTTGACTGAGGCAAAAAAACAAACAAAAATAAATAAATACATTTGCATCGTTATTATTTTAACTCTTCTCATACTTTGGATCTTAAAAGTTTCATACTATACACAACACATAAGAATGAAAGTTATAATAACCGTGACAACATAACCGAAGTTCATAGGAAGCAGATTTTTTTGCCATGAGATTCACAAAAAGCTAGTTATGAAAATTCACAGAACATTTTCAATCGACCTACCCCTCGTGCTTGTCTTCGCTTTAGTTCATTCACACTTTACGGATGACAGATGAGCGCACCTCACTGCAGTACACAAGACCAGGGGGCGGAGCTGGATCTCCTTCCACTGCATTTTGATTGGTCGTCAGACTCCCAACCCTCGTGCTGTTGCTCAATCGTTTCCGCATTGAGTCGTAACTAGAGATAGTTGTTCTTTTGACTATTTAATAACGTTTTAAAAAGTTAAAGACACTGTAGTTTGTACATTGTGCACCTTTAATTACGTATAGTGGTGGGCAATAGCCAAGTATTTTAATCTATTTTTTTTTTCATTTGGAGAAACATTTAATGTTACTCCAAAACATAAACAAAACAATTATAAAAAATTCTTACATTTCATCTTCCCTGAAAAGCCTGTGATTCCTTGTTACATGCAAGAAATATATCTTTAAAAAGTGTATTCTTTGATTGGCTGATCCTTTGACCCTATCAGTAGCCTAGTCCACATGCACTTTGACTTCAAATACTTAGATATATTAATAAGCAGGCACTTCTACTTTTATTTGAGTAATATTAAATCAAGTTCAAAATCAAATAGAAAATATGTGTGTTTTTTCCACTGATTATGCAACTGTAAGTGACTAAATTATAGCGGCACTAATTTTATACTTATAAATGATTTCACAAGGGCATCTGACTTAATTTATAGAGATACACCGATTGATCGGCTGGTGATCGGAATCGGCCGATTTTCACGTGATCGGCCATGATCGGTCAGTCTGACATTATGCCGATTTTTTTTTTTGCCGGTCAAATGCACTCGGGCGCCACATGATTAACATCGCGCAAAATCAGCATCACACGTGCACATAGAACGCACATGTAGGAAACCTCTTGAATTATGGCCGTTTCACACGGCAACCATGAGCAGCGCAGGGGGTTTTTTCCCCCGGCGTGCATGTTTATCAATGAGTGCATTCACACCGAGAGCAGGAGCAGCGCGTGAGCGTCGAGCAGGAGCGTCGCGTGAGCAGCAGTGAAGCGGGGTTTCGGTGCAGTCTATTTTTGCTGCGCTGCTCGCGCTCAATTAAAGTGATTGTTTAGCCTGGCTGGAAATGTGGCAGATGAGAGAAGAACTGTTTGCGAAATAAAACTTGCCATTGATGTACAAGTGATTGCAATAGGCTGTGTGTGTGTGTGTGTGTGTGTGTGTGTGTGTGTGTGTTTGAGAAACATCTTTATACCGCAAGGCAATATTTATTTTATTTTTATTTGCTATTTATATATTATTTTATTGCCATTACCTGTTTTCATACAGAAGTTTAGTTTCGTAAATAAGTAAATATATCACTTTTTTTTAGCTGAATATATGGAAATGAAAATGGTTCTTCCATACCATAACTCTGCATTTAGATATGTGTGAATTTCCCACACCAGGAGTAATAATTTATATAGTTTTATTTTATTTAATTTGTTCAAAAAATGTTCTATGTTCTATGTAAAATGTTCTTTTAAAGAAAAGATAGAAAATACATATTTGTGTTTGCTGTAAAGTGGTTAGAAAAAATGAAATCGGAATCGGCTAAAATCGGTATCGGCAGGTCAAACTCATGAAAAATCGGAAATCGGAATCGGCTTAGAAAATTGTAATCGGTGCATCTAATTTAGCCTACATAACATAAGAGCATCTCACTTACATAAATGCATGCAAAATGCATACCAGCGCAAAAAAAGTTTATAAACACACAAGGTAAAACAGACATTTTGAAGACAGTAGGGAAACTTTGAAGGCAAAACCTACGGAAAACCACATTAGGAAGACATCATAAGCACACACAGCATAACACCAACATTAGAGGGAAACCACAGGACATTCAAAATTACTCATTCATCCTCAGCACAGATTTGGCAGAACTATGAAAACACCAGGCGTATTTTCTAAAGCTCATTAATTTAGCTAACTAGATAGGCCACCTCTGCAGAGTTATACACCTTCGCACTAACGTTACCTTTTAATGTTAATGGTTAGCGGACATGTCTTGGCGTTATCAAAAGGTATCACTGTCATAACTTTAACCCATATTTAACTGTGATCATTAATTACAGGCGGACACTAAATTATGAATCTTTCTCGACTTTAATCAAATGTAGACGTACATTCCTAAGAGCAAACGTTGGTGACCACGGGCTGCAACTCACCGAAGTACATATAGTGGGAGGAGTTAGATCTGGATCCAACCCCGCCCCCTGGAAACTCGTGTTCTGCAGTGAGGACCATCTCGATGAGCTCAGCGTTTGTATAGCCCCGCCCACATCGATCACGTCACTTCCCATTAGAGCACTCCCATTACAATTAACAAAGCAAATAAATAACGTCTTTGAAATCATTTGATCGACTGATAACATTTTGAGAAATGACGTACATAAGGAACTCTTTTCAAATAAATAAATAAACTAAATGAGGAACTCTACTCAAATAAATAAAAACAGCCTAAGTAAATAAATAGGCTAAACTAGATAAATAACTTTTCTCAAATGAATAATATAAATCAATAAAATAAAAAATAACAATAAATTTCAATGAAAAAATGCCACATATAGGCTAATGTTTAAATAAATATCTAAAAAATAATAATAAAATATAATTTTTGGATAACCAATCCAATATGCATATCTGCTTTCTAAGATTACAGACTCGGCAAACCCCCCTATACACGAGTCAGATGTACATAAAAGGGAAAACATTTTGTACACAGTTATATTTGCACACACAGCTCTCTTTGTATGTGAGGAAACAGTGTACTTCCTATTCTATACCACAACCCTGCTTTGCACTTAGAGAACACCTCACATGTAGCTTTTAATTCTCATTTCACCCCAAACCAAGATGATAAGCTGCTTGATGGATAACCATATCGTGCATTTTTTTTTTTTTTTTACAATGACAACCACAATACCAGCTCCTGCTCTTAAAAATCCATTCATAGCACATGGGAACTAAACACTATTTGCACTAAGTAACAAATAACTTCCACCTGAAGTAGGCAGAGTTATGACATTACCACCAAAGAGGTAAAATAAGAAGTAAATTTGCCACATTAACCTTTTCTGATGTAAAAGAGGACATGAGAAACCGGACACTGCCTTGCATGCACATGCATTTCCTTATTTCAGTGGTTTTAAAATGACCTGTATTCTGTATTCATGCTCTTCACATGTGTGAGTCATATAGGCCAGTTGTCATAAAAATCCATTGTGCCTACGTGAATCGAATGAAGCCCAGTACTGATGGAAAAAACTGAAGTCGTCTTATAACACACAAGTGGGAAGCAACCCACGACACATCAGTACTAAAATAGAGTCTGTATAATGACGTGTAAGAGGGCCGCAGTTTCAGTGAACCTCAGTCTTAGTAGCCTATTTGAATATTAAGACAAATCTTTGGTAATGATGGAAAACCTGCTATTTCTCTGAGATCTGTGATGATGATATTATTCCAGTTTGTCCGTGACTTCAGCACCAAGGACAGTGGCAAGAAAAAATTACATGCAGGATAAAATAAATAAATAAATACATTCATCTGTTGCCAGGAAACACAAAGAACACATGTGATCCAATTTAGTGCTTTTAGAAGATTCTCTGCTTATGAATTTGTTGCTTTTTTAAAGTAGGCATAAAAACGGAAGTTGTGATGGCCTTTACTTCCCTATTGTGACGTAGGCCTATATCTGAGTGAAACAGCGTCTTGGACAAGAACAAATATAGGGCGGGGCTTGATTTTGTCCACAAGGAATTGATTGGATGGTTGTGGTTTGCTATTTCTGTGATGTAGCCTTAGTGACAGGTTGTCCCGCCCTCGTGTCAGTAAACACATCATCAGAGAACAGATGTTGTTAAAAGAGTGGGATTAAACATTACGAAGACACATAAATATAAAAATAATAAGAAGTGTCAACTTTGATTTCATGGTGACTTTAAGGTTGCCTGTGGTCTTGTGGCTTTCAGTGGAGCTGTACTTGAACACATAATGACGCCAATAATCAGGGCTGGACTGGGACTAAAAATCGGCCCGCCGGGCCTGGGCATTTTGACCCAGACTGGCACACTACATATAATCATAAACACAAGCGATCTTTTCACGCCCCTGAATATGTACTCCTATTAAAACCACTAATGCCATGTAATGAGTGAGTAGGAATCAGTAAGAGTTAATAGATTAAATTATTACTAATAGTAAAATACAATCAAACTACTCCACAATGATGAATCCTAAAACAAGCTATAAGCTGCATTGGCATAGCAATACCAGTGTTTGACACAGGATTTTTGGTTAATCTGTGGTGGGTGGACCTCTGTCCCTTTAGGGGGGTTCGGGGGAGCCCCCCCTAAGAAAAATGTTTGCTTTTTAATGTTAAACTCATCAATCTGGTGCACTTTGAGAGTTAAAAAAAAATTAAGAGCTCCAACCCATTAGCAGTGTTCAAATTGAACAAAGAAAAACTCAAAACTCTTTTAGCTGTGATATAGTGTCTGTCTGCATTACACTACTACATAATACTAGTTATAATATTAATCCCATGACAGTAATAGCCATTTATTGTAAAACAAATGCACTGAAAAATAAAAGCGACTTTCATACTTAGTTTTGTAGCCTTCTAATTTCTATGCCTGAAAGAGATAAACACATGATCTTTTGTTTTGGCGGAAAACATGGTTTACAAACGCGTCTCATTACAATTCTAGTAAAATGCGTAATCTTCAACTATGCCGATGTGTAAATAATGCGTAACTGGGTAATGGGTTCCTCACTCATCGCCCCAGTGTTCTGAAAGTTGCCTAGTTCTGCTTACCACAGTTCTCTACACTCACTCATTCTCTCCTGATCCTCCTCAATATCATCATCAGACACTTGAAGGGCCCGTTTCATTTTTTCACGCTATTTCTCTGCACATTCCTTGCGTTTCTTCTCCATGTCTGACAATTTTGACAGATACACACTGACACTGCACGCGCGCTGAGAGCACAAAGAGGGAGGAGTTTAAAGATGTGATTGGACCAGCCTAGTGCCAATCAAGAAAAGAACCAATGGGCCGCTGATCTACGTGTTTCATGGGTCGGTCTGTTAAAAAAAAAACCTACGCTGACGTTTTTTGTCCAGTGCATTACACCGGCACAAAATTTTTTAGATTTTTTTTAAAGAATGATCTGTATCGGCCCAAAAAGCACGTTGGCCCACCGGGCATTTAAAACAAGTAAAACAAGTAAAACAAGTAAAAAGTTGGGAGAAGCCGAATATTAAATGTTATCCAGAGTAGATTAATTTTACAAGCTAGCTATTAGAAAATTTGTAAAAGTAAGTAAAGTAAGTAGACTAGGCTACTTTATTCTCGTATAAAGGTAAGTGAAGAGACCTCTAGTCTAGTGATTAGCTGTTGATCGGACTTTTCTCCACTCTACCACACGGTGTCGTTGTTTCTTTATTGTGAGGAACCGTGAATGAACAACTGGGCACGGTGGGTGGTCAAGAGTTGCGTAATCAGAACTGCGTCTGGAATTTAATGTACATGTATGATGTGCATATGCTATTTTTTTCCGTTTTCAAAGATTAAACGGAACATTCTGTAAAAAGGGTTAGGGTTTATAACTCAATGTAGGCTATATAACTTTGCAATTGTGTAGCTGAAAAGTTCTATTTTGCATGCAATGTAAAAGTTTGTCAAGAACATCTGTCAATCTGTATGTCCATCCATCCATCCTTTAAATTTTTTTTTACCTTAGGATTTGTTGCAGTATATATTGGCTGCTGTTTTGGTTCTTATTTATGGGAAATGTTGTTCTATACGGTATTAAATAAAAAATAACGTTAATTACTTTTTCATTTAGTTGTAAG
The DNA here is from genome assembly GCF_051911475.1 of Siphateles boraxobius. Taxonomy (NCBI): domain Eukaryota; kingdom Metazoa; phylum Chordata; class Actinopteri; order Cypriniformes; family Leuciscidae; genus Siphateles; species Siphateles boraxobius. The sequence continues at coordinate 7,448,591 of NW_027509193.1, forward strand.
GAAAAGAACACAGATCAAGACGTTTTATTGTGTCACTTTAATTCTTTTTTCAGAATTTCAGATGTTGACATTTGGCAGAATTTCTCTATTTCGCGCTTGTTGTCCCCAACACTGACTTTTTAATCCCCATCTACAAATTGACAAAAAAAGTGTTATTAAGGGGAAATTCTACTTTGCACCTTTTCACAAGAACTTAAAAAAATATACATTTTTGTTCAATAATTTGGTCTGCGTGCTTTCAAATTGCATTCCTAAAAATGCTCTCCACAAAACTGGTGTCATCGCGCATAAATAAAACGGTTTAAGTTGGAAATGTTCAAGACTGAAAGTAGTCGAACGTTACCCTATAATTACCAATAACTCAAAATGCAACTAGACAGCAACTAGACCAGAATTCCATTGTGCTTGCACACAGGGCAATAAAGCGCTTTACTCATGCAGGCGCACAGAAAGAATGGTGAATGACTGAACCCCCTTCCTATTGAATACAGGCAGAGCAGCAGAAAGAGAGAAGGGCTGAGCTGCGACACTCAGTCACAGAGAGGCAGAGGTGTGAGTGAGTTAGGTAGAGGAAGAAAGGGAGACTTGGAAAGTAATAGCAGGTTTTCTGTTTCATTTTGGTTGAAAGTGAGAAAGAGATTACAACATATCCGGGAGAGAGAAAAGAAAGGGAGAGAACCCTATAATTTCTTTTTTAGAGGGGTTTGACATACTTCTCCACCCGAATAAAGCAGTCTCTCTGAGGTATAGTGCACTTTGTGGATTTGTCTTTAAGAAAAGTCGCCTATAATTACGCACAAATCTTTCACACACTTTCAACATAGGATGTAGGAAACTCCATGCTAGATTGCATATTGCATTGCAAAACTAGTCCTTTTTTACATGCAAAAAACGATTCTTTTCTGTTCAGTGCAGTTTCAGGGACACTGAGGACCAGGGGTTGCAATGTTAAGGATTTTGGTAACTTGTGTCTCCATGGTGTCCATCACCGCGATGGTGGCTGGTGGTCGTGGTGGATACGGAATGAGTATGTTCGCGGCTCAATCCTCTCCTCCGGACCCGTGTTACGACGAGAACGGCAACCCCAGACGCTGCATCCCCGACTTTGTGAACTCCGCGTTCGGAAAGGACGTGCGCGTCTCCAGCACCTGCGGCACCCCGGCGTCGCGGTACTGCGTGGTGACCGAGAAGGGCGAGGAAAGATCGAGGGACTGCAACATCTGCGACGCCACGGACCCCAAGAAGACCCATCCACCTGCGTATCTCACAGACCTCAACAACCCTCACAACCTCACCTGTTGGCAATCGGAGAACTACGTGCAATACCCCCAAAATGTGACTTTGACGCTGTCCCTGGGGAAGAAGTTCGAGGTGACATATGTGAGCCTCCAGTTCTGCTCTCCTCGTCCTGAATCCATGGCCATCCTCAAGTCCATGGATTATGGGAAAACCTGGGTGCCTTTTCAGTTCTACTCAACCCAGTGCAAGAAAATGTACAACAAGCCGAGCAAAGCTGCGATCACCAAGCAGAACGAGCAGGAAGCGATCTGCACGGACTCTCACACGGACATGCAGCCGTTAACAGGTGGGCTCATCGCATTCAGCACGCTGGATGGCAGACCTTCCGCGCATGACTTCGACAACTCTCCCGTCCTGCAGGACTGGGTCACGGCCACCGATATCAAAGTGACCTTCAACCGGCTGCACACGTTCGGGGATGAGAATGAGGATGACTCGGAGCTCGCCAGGGACTCGTATTTTTACGCGGTGTCTGACCTGCAGGTCGGCGGTCGCTGCAAGTGTAACGGTCACGCGTCGAAGTGCGTAAAGGACCGGGAAGGGAACCTAGTGTGTGAGTGCAAGCACAACACGGCGGGACCGGAGTGTGACAGGTGTAAGCCGTTCCACTACGACCGGCCGTGGCAGCGCGCGACGGCCAGAGAGGCGAACGAATGTGTCGGTGAGTCAAGTGCTGATGGTTCTTTGAAAGGAAACACTTCATAATAGGTTTCGTTGATAAATGTTTTAATGATGGCATATTCAAATACAGTATGAAAATATATGAATCAAATATCTTATTTTAATTTTTTAAATCTTTGTTAAGTGTTTCCCCGGTCCAAAAGTCTGAGAGACCACACATATAATTAATTCAAACCTGGAAATGAACGGGTTTCTTGGATATTGAAAGCAATTGTCAATTAAATTAGTGTAGTTTGTGATGAAAAACATTGCGTATTAAATAAGACAAAAGAAAAATAAACACCATTTCATTAGTGGCCTCAGATTTTTGGATACCTCACCCAGAGGTAGACATTTCCGAAATGTTTAAAAGATTGGAAGAAGAGTTTAATAAAAAATATGGGTCACACTTTTAGTTTCGGGTCCAATTCTCATTATTAAATAGCTATTAACTATGACTTTTGCCTCAATAAACTCCTAATTACTGCTTATTATTAGTTAATAAGTTATTTGTTAAGTTTCAGTATTGGGTAGGATTAGGGATGTAGAATATGGTAATTAATAAGGCAAATAATATGTGGTTTATAGGTACTAATAAAGAGCCAATATCCTATTATGCATGCTAATAATTTAATCTAATTAAAGTATGAAGGTTTGTTTAAATGAATTGTCATTTTTTGGCTTTCATTCTTTTTTCTTGATGTATTAATCAACTTAAGTTCAAAAAGTAATAATGCAAAATTGAATTAATACAATGAAGGAGACTGGTTTAATCAACATAAACTCAAAAAATTATGTTATCTGAACCACATAAATAATCTAAGTTGACTTGACAAAAGAAAAAAAAGTTGTGGTAACAAATCATGAAATTAATATTTTTTACAGTGTCCATAGTTCTATTCAGTTCAATGGGTGAGTGGGTGTAACTGAGTTTGGAAGTGCCTTTCAACATCCATTCTGTGGAAGGAAACATTGTGGAGGGAGAGAAAAGGCTTGTCGTGTTATTGCAAGGCAGGTGTCATTATCAGATTGAAGGAAAGATTGCATCAGTTTTGTTGTTTGTTTTGGTAAGTTAGAAGTAAACTGCTTGTTTCCAGATGAAAAGTTAGAAGAAAATAATATCTATGAGCATTAAGATGTTATTGCGAAAGAACTTGGGCTGACTGAATGATTCTTCTCACTTTCTCAATTTTAAAATGGGCTTCTGCAGGTGTTTTATCAACATCTGTGATTTTAAATTTCATGATAAGTTGCTGTTCTTTTGGTCTGTCACGTTTACTGCCATAAAAAGATTTTCTCTATTCCGTCCATGCCGTGTTAAGCACCACTCCATAACAAAAGCATTATGCTGTCAGCAAAGGCTCTATTTGATGAGGTTGTTGTCACTTGGCAAAGTCAAAAAGTAAATTAAAAATGTGTGAATAGATATGAAACACTCCTGACAGATGGCCGTCACGCATATGCGAACATTGTTGTGCAGCAAATTAATGTGTGTCAGTAGGCTTGTGGTTATAAATACAAGTTTGTTCCCATGAATGGAGAATGAGGGCACCATCATGATATGAGAGATGACTGACAGAAGCTGTTTTCTCACAGTGTGCTTTTGCACGCGACAATGTAGAGCTGAACAGGAAGGCTTGATGATGAAGCTGCATGAGATCTGTGACAGAATCCCAAAAAAAAAAGAGAAAAAGTTTTGTCTCAAACAGTTTCAAAGAGATTGTTATAATCTGGTATGAATTTATTTGCTTTGATTCAATTATTCATAATTAAGATTAAGTCTCTCTGTGCGGATTCTTCCCATTCTTCTCGGGGGAATGAGGTGGGCAAGTCAGGTATTTGAGGGAAATTAGGTGTAGCATTCACAGGATGATAGGAATGTTATCTAGATATATACTTCCAGCATTGATGTATGTTCTGTACAATTCTTGCCAAACTTGCAAAACACACAGAGCAAAAAGCCATTATCACCACATATCAGACAGAGAGGAAAAAAAACATTGTTAATATATGTCATGTTGAACAGATAAATGTATTTATTTTATAATTATATATTACATTGTGCATGATGATGATAATGTAACTTGATAGATACAACTTTAAAGATCTCACCTTAGTTCATTAGCAAACACTAAAACAAGTCTTGCTGTTTGAAAATGCATTAATTATCACCACAGTATTTTAAGAATACAGAATAGAATGTCTTCATTTAGTTTCATGGCCACACATGATGGCAATGAGTCAGGAAGTCTATCCTCAAAGGGTGTGGTTAAAATTAATGTCACTGATATTGTCAATAAACTCTATAAATGATTTGATAGGAAATACTTGTCAAACATCTCAGCTGTCAATGACGCAAAATCATCGTCACGCAAAAAGTGTTTAAAATTTGTTTTTGGATTTCACAATCAGATCCATCATTCAAACGTGTGCATTCATTTTAAATGCATCTTTTAAACATGCTTGGCATGCATTTTTGTAAAATGCAATTATTAATAAATCTCTGACATGCTGTGACAGAAATACTTTATTAGCATGTGTACATTTGGCCAGTCTAATAAAGATTCTTTGTTTCGGATGGAAAATTGTGTCACACAAAATAGTTTAAAAAAAGGCTTGTGGTAAAATATTTTTTTTGACACTGGCACCTCAAAAATGAAGTGCATAAAAAGCATTTTGATGCATTTTACCTTTTATAAACTGTTAAGAAAAATGTTAATAAAATAAAATGTTAAGTGATCTCAGTATACTATACAGGAGTTGAAGAAATGTAGACATAAGCAAGTTGACCCGCGGGTGGAAGCTGATTGAGCCAGACGTGCATCGCAGCACTTGACACACAGCAGACGGCTGGAATTATCTTGCCGTTGGATCTCTCTGCATTGTTCCACTCTGGTCCTCCGAGTTGTAGAGTTTTTGGCCTGCTGTCATGTGAGCAGACTAACAGGAACCGTGAGCAGATTTCTGGGCTACCATGAAGAGCTGCTCGAGGTCTGTGGACCATCTGTGGGTTTCTCAGTGGTGTTGCCGGACCTCAAGTCTGATGAAAGAATTGTGCAAAAGGGTGATGTCATAAAACCTCTCGGGTCCCCCTACAGAAAACAATGATTTTCAGTTCCTCATGTGTGTTTTAAATGAGGCTTCAGGAACACATTTTTTTTAACACATTTTTTGTTTGAAAAATTTCCCAGCTTTGTTGATCAGTTACTAGTTTTCCATTGCTGCAGCATCACACTCAGTAAAAAGGACAGACAATAGCTCAGACAATAGAGCATGGCGCTAAAAACACCAAGGTCATGGGTTTGATCCCCAGGGATAGCACTAATAATGTGTCTGAAATCAAATATTTCCCTACTATATAGTATGCGAAAAGCAGTACGCCAACAGAGTAGTATGTCTGAATACATAGCATTTGAAAAACAGTAGGTGAGCCTACTACTTCCGGTGAGATTCTGAAGTGCATTTGATGAACACTTTATATGGCCACGGGAGAGGATTTGTGAATGACAGTGAACTGACGCTGGTAGGTCACGTGATAATGATAACATGGCGGATGTAGTACGTCTGGATTTTATTCATACTACCCATATAGCCTATAAAACATATTTTTTTAACGGCCGCGAAGTACCAATAGTAAACTACAGTTTACAAACGTAGTACCTACTCAGACAGTATGTGTAAGTGTTTAAATGTACACCTTAAATGCAGTGTAAGTCGCTTTGGATAAAAGGGTCTGCTAAATGCATAAATGTAAAAGAGTACAGCCCCACCATTTTGTGACATCCAAAATCCTTCTACACGTAACTACAATCATATCCTCTGATTGGGACTGAATTTTTCTTGCCACGCAGCAATTTGTGGAGGGAAAGATTGGTTATGACCTTGTGTTACCAATGTGCCTCAAGAAAATCAAAAGTTATTTGTTAAAAACAGGAAATGAAATTGTTCAAATCTCATAAAACTACCTCTGTGTGATCCTTTTTCCTAAATGAAAAGAAAATTAAGCAACAAAAATGAAAACATGCAGAGATAGGAAAAAAAGGAGAAAGAGCTGCTAATCAGAAGCAGGTGGGCTGCTGGTCAGTACTTTAGAGCTGCTTCTGACCCTGATACATGTAAACTCACACATCTCCTGATATACCCCAGCGGGACCCTGTAGTCAGGTGACTCGATGACTTCCTCAGGTTAAACCATTCAATTCTCAAGATGATTGTTGGAACAGAAAACAGAAATAAACTTTAGTGTATTATGATTTGCCATTGCTACTTCTTGAAAAGACAACTCGATTTCACAAGAAAAATTAGCCACCGTAATGCTAGGCTGTTGTTGATGGTTTCCAAGGTGTTGCTATGTGGTTGCAAAGTGTTCTAAATGCTTATTATCTTGTTGTTATGTGGTTGCTAAGGTTTACAGGCGCACTACTCCAAAGTAGGACCCTCCTTCAGTGTAAGTCTATGGGATTCTTTGCCTGCTTTATCCACCTAGTTAGTTGTGCCACATCTGTCCTCAACACAAGTTATGCACTGTAGTTTAACACTTAGAGATATGGTTTTGCTCACAAGTAAAAAACAAACAAAAAACAATGGCTCTATAATATTCAGGCCCTTACGTGCTTTAGCGTTGTTATGCTATTTTTGTCTTCTACATAATAAGCCTTTAATGTAACATTTCGTTTATTTATAGCCATTTTAAAAACATCCTCTAAACCACAAGCATTGTTTGAAAAACCAAAACTGTAGGATCGCAGGCTTGTACTCTTGCGGTGAAGAAAAAAACCCCAAAACAAAATAGAACAAGACAAAGAAAACACAAAAGGGATGCATTTTGGGATTTCAAAATCCAAACCCGAGTGTATCTGCAGTCCTTTGGGCAAAGAGCTCCATGTTTTAGGGATTTTGATTTGTTGAGCTCATAATTCAAAACACACTTGACTTATGAGCCAAAAGGCTTTGTTTGGCTTTATGGGAGTTCAGAGAAAACACGATATATCCTGGGTTTAGAGGGTGGTTAGGAGAGGTGGTCCATTTTCTGGTGGAAGGGTCTGCTTGCTTTGGCCTTCTGCTTGTTTCCCCCCTAATATTTATGTTTTGAATCCCCTGTCAGTCAGTGTATATTTGCGATCAGCCTTTTGGGTATTATTTGAATCTCTTTTTGGATGTCTGTGCCGGTGTTTCTTCCCAGGGGTTGAAACTCTTGCCAAAGCTTTCCGGCAGTTTTCAGGTCCTGTGATGATGTCACTTTTGAAATACACTTGTTTTGGGAAAATTAAACATCATCTGTGAAATGCTGTAATTGAATAAAATGGTTCTGTGGCACCATTGCACCCTAGTACAGTATGGATATCAAATGGTAATACCACGTCGCTTTGATATTTACTATGATACTGAATGAATGACATGGATTTACTGTATAGGCCAGGGAAATAAAACAGCCCATATTTGAGCAATTTTTGTGTTTTGAGAGGCCAATAACCATAGGCTAATGAACAACAAAATAAACATAAAAAAACACACAAAAAAAAATGTAAATTTGATTAAATATTATCTTAAACAAGTCTTTTTTTGGTTTAATCCATACTAAAATCCACTAAAAGTATGATTTAATGGACTATTAAGACACATACCAAGTTTTGTAATGGTATACCAATGCATTCGTAAACTGTTGCATTTTATATCATGATATTATATTGTAATCAATGGCAATGTCCTTGTTTTGATCTATTATAGCGCCACCAGGTGGCGCAGTTCCACCGCATTTTTTACTGTTCTCAGAGTGAGCCCATATATGTATGTCAAATTTGGGAAAAATATCTCATTTTGTTTAATAGTTATAAACATTTATATATATGAGATAAAAAATAAAAAATGACCCATGGGTGACTTTGATTAGATTTTTTTGCCACTTACTATCAAAATTTGGAAATTTGAGCATTACCGTATTACCAACATCCTCTTTCCAAACTTCCTACGGTAGTTTCGTCTCGATTGGTCTAAAGGTTTCGAAGATATTGGCAAATGTTTTTTAAGCGCTAATTTACAACATTGAGCTAACCATAAGGCAAAACCTAGAATGGTATCGTTAGACTCGGCAAGGATTCAGAAATGTAAGGAGATGACTCCCGTGAAAATAAGTGACAATAAGATAGTAAGACCCGCCTTCTTTGATTTGATTGGCCGTCTTGATCATTTTGACATTGATGAGTGCTGTTAGACTGCTGAGGTAGATTACCTAAAAATGTAACTTTTTCTACTTTTTGTCCTCCTAACAACAAACAGCTTTACTCATTCAACACAAAATCATTGGCTCTGGCCTGGGGGACTCTTGCTGTCCCCACCCCAGCCAGCCCAAACTCCGCCAATGACCGATGACGCAGTATGTTGACCGAGCTCACATTGTTTCAGTGGGCAACAACAACAGCAGCAGCTCAGAAGTAAACATGTAATGTGAGGTTAAAGGGTCTTGCATAGTTGTGTATGTTTGAGAAAGTCAAAATCTGCTTGTGTATGGTGAGATGTATGTTTCTATTGGTTTTGCTGTGCAGGTTTGAATCTTTATGGCCTGCATTTGCGATAGCGCCCTGGCTAAAGGCAGGACCACCCTGAGCTAGAGAGAGAAAAGGTGGAATAATGAATCCTAGAGTAGATGGACACATTTTCTGCTCTCTCTCTCTCTCTCTCTCTCTCACTCACACACACACACACACACACACACACACACACACACACACACACACACACACACACACACACACACACACACACACACACACACACACACACACACACACACACACACGCACACACGCACATACGCACACACTTTTTTGGATTACACACACTGGCACACACCAACAGAATTCATTTCATGCTTCAAGACTTAACACAATGGACACGCCGCCAAAAAACATTTTGTGCCGCCACATGACCAAGCCAGGGTTAGAAACACACAGATAATCAGAATCCTTTACTAATACACACCTTTTTTTTCTAGCCAATTACCCCAAAATCCTTTCAGATCAATCTGATAGGAAAGCTGACATTTAGCTTGACTGTAGTTGACTTACTTTAAATGATGAGTAGCTTGTGCTGTAGCCTGGCTAACAGTTTCAAACCAGCCTTCCCAACACTGCTGTTACAGTCACTACAAGCAACATCAAAGGCTGCATTTGCAGTAAACGCAGAAATGAATGCATTCCAATCATGACTACATCTGCGCAATGGCTGCCAATGAGGAGGAAATGATGGATGAAGGTCTTCTGTCATTGGCTGTTGAGAGATGATTCAGGCCTACTTTAATACTGTCAGAAAGTAGAGGCAATCCCTTACGAAAAATACGTTTATTCAGGTGTTCTATTAGTATACTTCTTTTCAACTAAACATAAGAAAGCATACTTTCAGTCTACATTTTATATACTTCTCAGAAATATACTTTATGTACTTCTCAGAAATATACTTAAAATTACACTTCAGAATACTTGACTTAGAGAAAAGTCCAAGTATATTTGGCCAATACTTGTACTCAATCTTTTGATCGAGATATACTTAAAAGTATATTTAAGTATTCAAAGTACACTTGGCTTGTAGTTGTGTTAACTCTTTTGATCGAGAAGCCTATTAAATATACTTTTTTTACATAGTTTTTCATATACAGTCTTATGAAACTTACATTGTTTGAAAATATTGATAGAAAACAGATATGTTTCCAATTCTGCAAATATGAATTTTAGTTCTACTTTAACTCTTTCCTCACCATTGACTGAATTTTCCAGCTATCCATGTTTTCACTGTTATACGGTAGGGGGCGCTATGACACATCTTCTAGTACAGAATCTCCGGATCAAAGCAGAAGAAGAAGAAGAAGCTGAAACAAGTGATAGAAGATTGCTCAATCAAATGTAAAATAACATGATCATCAAACATTAAACAGCCTGTAAATCAAAACTGCTTAATGTTTCCAAATGAAATGAAGCGTTACACATGAAGAGAAAGCAAAATTTTTTGTTTAAAAAGTTGCCTTTCTTTATGAAACTTACCAATATTCAAGTGTTGATAAAAAAAGGATGCATGAAGATAATAAAATGTTTTTAAAATTAATGCACAGTTAAAGGTATTTTTCAAGTATACAAAATAACATTTGAACATAGTAGTATAGGCCTACGGCAAGTGCAAAAATTATATACAAATAGTAAACTATAAGTATAATGTTAAGTTCACTTAAAGAAAACTTGTATAAAACTACTAAACTAGTAGTTTACTGAGAGTATACTTCAAAGAGTACTTTCATAAACTAAAAATTTGCTACAAGTATTAAAATAGTAAACTACTAGTATACCCATAAGTTCACTTGCAGTACAAATGATAAACGTAATTATGAACTAGTTGTGCACTTAAAGTTTACTAGTGTTACACGTATAGTACACTTAAACATATAATTTTATATACTAAAAGTGGGCCAATTTAGTCCAAAGCGGTATTAAAATAGTATACTTACAAGTTTACTACTAGTACATATTGACATTAGTATACTTACTACATAATTATACTTACAAATATACTTGAACATTACTTAAGTATACTTCATAAAATGAACTTGAAGTATACTTCTTTTTCTTAAGGGATTTCAAGCCACAATTGCTTTTCTGCATATTACACCATCTTAGAAGATCAGCTTTCTGTCTGTAAAACAAGTATATTAGTAGACTGTTAGGTTAGGGTTAGTTGTTAGGGTTCAGGTCAGTAGAATAAAGTTGACGTAGTTGCAAAGTTCAGTAGAATGTCTGTTTGTGAGCATCAAAATAAAGTGTTAGCAGATATTAAGCAGACAGTCTATTAATACTCTAATGAGAGTTAGTTGACATGTAGTTGCAAAGAAACTTGTAGTTAGAATGTCTACAGTGAACTATTGAAAAAAAGTGTTACCTCATATTTTACTGGTATTCCACCCATACTGATAAAAACCTCACTACATCCCACTGGATCATAACTTTCATCACTTCACGTCAGCATTTCACTTTCAGAGAGGAACATAATTTTTCTGTTCAGTAAATTAATACAGAAAAACATACTTTTTGGAAACTGGTGAATCCTTCCTGTGTAAGCAAAGCGTTTAGCTGGAGACATTTCAAATCACGCCAAAGGCTCGCGCCCTATTACTGGTATATTTGTCCAGATAGCAAGCTCTATTTCCGCAGGATATCTCTGTTGAGATATGCTATTTGCCCTCTAAACTCTCTAATGGGAAACGGAGTGAATTCTGTGTCCTGTGTGCGACAAAACAAAACACAAACGTCAAGATCACTCAACAGCTGCTCCAGCTAAAACACTCGCCATTTCCTTACCACACTCTTATACACTATAAATACCCAAAACTTGAATGCATGTACAGCCCACAAACACACATACAACTTAAAAGTCGACTACTTCCAGTGTGAATACTGCACCTTGTTAATAGGCATGCTGAAGTAATGATGTGCCACTTACACATGCAGTGCAAATTGTCGAATCTACAACTCATTTCGTGTTCCAAACACTTCAAATATTCCGTGGAGCTGATGCACCACATTGTGTTGACAGACGCAGAAAGCCGGTCCGAGAGCGATGATGACATATTGCATGTTGGTGTTTCCCAGGGTTACCAGACAAACAGTTGCGCAGGTCAGATCATTGAGTGTGCTCTCTTGCTCAGGATGTAATTGGCTATAGTGTGTTTCCTGGGACTACACACTTCTGGCTCACAGCAGGAAGCTCTTTCCCTCTTCCTTTCCCACCCTGTTGCTGGAAGCCACCTAGCTACAAGTGTGTCTCATTATAAAGTGTACTGTATGTGGCACAGTGCGGCTTGGCTTTCTTTACACAGTTGCCATTTCAGTTCACTGTTTGTTCATGTGTACATTAATGTTAACAAATACAACATTTGATTTAATAATGTATTATTAAATGTTGAAATTAATATGAACTAAGATTAATAAATGCCGTAGAAGTATTGTTCATTCTAAGTTCATGTGGTTACCTATTGTTAACTAGTGAACTTTATTGTAAAGTGTTCCCGAAAACATTATAATTGTGTCCTTGAGACATGGATTTTAATGGTGAGACTTTTGTTTTTGTAATCAGGCTCTTAAAAATTATATAAAAATGTGGGTTTAGATTTATCGGCCAAAATATCAGTTATCGGCTTTCAAATATAAAGATTTATCGGTTATCGGTATCGGCCATGTTTTTTATATTGGTGCATATCTATTAAATATTTATTCAGATTAAAATATAGAAGTGTCGGTACTGCGTGTAGAGGCTATATAACTCACACAATTCAACATATGTCAGGAGGAGTTTGTAGTGTTATGTACGACAGGCCTGCAACAAAACAGTCAAAGCACAGTTAGGATGAATGGCCTCCTGGAGTTTGTAATTTACAGCTCTGCTACTCGGCTTCTTGTCCGCGGTGGGGTAACTACAGCTAGAGTGTGTGGCAGATTGGTTGAGGTTCAGCCCGCTGTGGCGTCTACTGAAAATACACCTCCAGCTTCCAGAGATTCATCTCATTTTCTTGGTGCTTCTATAATTGAGTCTGACTGATAGCAGGCTATTGCTCTCTGTTCCTCAGGCAAACTTTTAATTAATAGCACTAGACTCACCCTTGTTAGGTTTGGCTTACGGAGCTACATTTCCTAGCATTGTCCTTTTTTCTCTAGCTCTTTATTGTAATAGACTTAAATGTTAAAAATAGATCACCAGCATGCTGAAATACAAATGTCTAAGATCTTAAAGGGGTCATATGTCTTTTTTTCATTAAGAATTCCACTTATGTTTGGAACAAGCCTTTTTTTTGTAGCTTATAGCCTCAATAAAAGACTTTTTCCACTGATGTTTTGAGTTCTGAAATTACATTATGTTTCAAAGTCCATTAAACTCTCTTTAAAAAAAAATCTTAACAGATCAAGGAAAATTTGATTCCACATGATATGACCCCTTAAAGACATTCTTGGGCACTGAGACATTAAAGGGCCTTTCCCTGCAAATTCTGTGCAGATTTTGGAGGAAAATCGGTGCAATGGATTTAGTCGAATTTAAAGCATAAGTGAAAGCATATTCAATGGATGATAACCAATAAATGGAACAAATAAAAATTATTGTGAAAAAACACTCAAATTAACAAAATGCAATTTTATGGAAGTATCCGTCAAAATGCCAATGTTTCAATAAATTGCATGTTGCCCCTAATGTGTGACTTTTAGGTAGAACTGTGAGCTACTGTTTTTTAATGCATCTATATAGATTTCTGTAATTATTAGTATACCTGCAAAATCCTTTATGCATTTGGCAGTCACTTTTATCCAAACAGAAGCAAATTGCATCCAAGTGCTATGTTTTCTCATTACCAGAATAAATATTCTGAGGATTTTACTCAATTGCAATTCAACATCAATCTCCTTAAGAAAACACTCTAAAAAACTCAAATTAATATTTTTTGTCAATGTCGAACCAATGTTATTAGGTGAATAATTAAGTGAATTTATCCATCACAATATTATCATGTACAGTATGAAATATGACTGTTAGACCTGATTTTGAGATGAAGCTGATAAAATGGTTGAATAGTTGAAATTAAAATAGTTAGCGAAATGAGCATCCACAATTAAATATCCATTCTAAGTGAATAAATATCTTGATAGGCCTCCATCCCTTCTGAATTCACTGAAACTTGCCACTGATACCACTAAGTTAAGCACACTGTAGTCATTCATTGCCTTTCAATCATCCACATCAACTGCACACCTTGTAAAGCTCATCATGGAGGCCTTTCCTCAGCGTGGGGCTGCATTCCAGTAATGCAGTGTCAATGAGGCTTCGTAGTGCCGTTCAAGGGCTGTAAATTTCAGCTGGTGAGAGACAATGAGACCAGAGTGACGACACCTGCGGTGGAAAAGCACAATCCCTCCGTCCCGTGCCACATCACAGCGTGGTCCGAGGGAGATTCCTATTTACGGATCATTTGGGAGTTGGACCCCAGTCTCCAGCTGTGGTGGAACCGATTGGCCACACATCTGCAGCCCGGGCCTGTCGTGAGGATGATTTACATAGGCTCGAAAAACAGAAGGAATGCCAAAAAGATGGGAAGCGCTCACATTGCGGTCCCCCTCTTTCAAACTGATTTATGTTCCATGGGGAAGCCTATTCAGTCTTGCCAAATTCTTCAGCGTCTGGTGTCCAGTGCTGCTACAAATGTCTTTATCTTTTGCACTTAGCTCCAATCTAGAATTTTTTCCATTCCACCAGTTGCACTTGTCTTCAGCTTTCAACTCTGAGACAACATGAGATATTTTATTGAAGTTTACTGAATGACTGAAGGAACATTTACTCAGGGTAATACAGTAAATACAAAGAAGAACAAAGTGAGAAATCCGAGCAAAACTTATGTTAACTGTAAAAAAAAAAAACTAGGATAATGTTTATGCTGGATCATAAGTTTTTCCTGTTGCTCAACTTAATATAATATGGTTCCAACAACGCCATGGGTTGATTTCCCTGGAAGTACACAGTATCAAGATAAAATATGTGTCTTGAAATAAAAGCCAATCTGACAAATGCATAAACTGGGAGAATACATTGTACTTGCCAATCAGAAATTTCGATTTCCAATTCAAGTAGTTGTATTTCACGACTGTTGTTAATGCAACAAATGCAATTTCATGCAAAGTTCCAGAATTTCTCAGTACCAGAATGAATTCTGCTAAATGGATTGAAATGAAGAGGAATTTGTTGAATTATACTTCAAACCAACACCTCAATCTGCATACAAATTTGATGATTTTAAGCTTCTTTTTAGAACTTTTTCAAAACTTTCAAACAAGGCTTTGTCAAGCCAGCATTCTAAGTTTCCTTTTAATTACAAATGGCAGTTTTTTTAATTCCAGAATTTCTTTGAATTATTAGTCATATTCTAATTACAATTGACCAATGGCTAAGCCACGCCCCCAAACGCGATGAGCCAATCACAGTGCGCATAGCTCCCAATACACTCGGACATTCTCTGATTCCACGTCCATTGAAATGCATTGTAGTTAGTCAGTTTTCATTCGTTTTTATATGTTTTTTCTTGTCATTTTAATTTTAATATTTTCAAATGGTGTGCATGGAACCCCGACACTAGGTAGCCTATCCTGAGAGGCTGGGCGACGGTGTGTATTTTTTACCCTTTCCAAATTAAGCCACATCTCAACACTACGGAGATAAGTGTCTGCTCTGGATTAAGTTATGCGGTAGACCACAACGCCAACTAAACGTGGATAAATTAAACAAGGATGTCTACATCTGTTCTAAGGTAACGTTAAGTCAACAACGTACAGTATTTGAATGTTATACGTTACCCTAACATTTGAAAACTTTAACGTTAGCTTCTAGCTGCGTTGTACATCATGTCAGTTAGCTTCATTAAAGTATCTGTAAATAACCGAGATAACAAATATTAGCAGTGTTGTACTGAAATGTAAATACTGTAGCACCAAACTAACGGAGAGGTAACTTACTCTTAGTAAAAAGGCTTGTCCTGGAAACGTATGCAACTTAGACCTATACATATTTAATTTGATCATGAACCATTAATTACATATTAAAGCACAACATTTTAGACAACTTTCTACCAAAACAACTGGGGAACTTTGTGTTTTTTTTTTATAGCAAAACATGTAGCCTTTTCACTCCTCTTCAACATAACTAAATATAGCGCAATATTATGAAGCTGCAGACTCGGAGCCTGCATCTACAGTCCCCCACCGAGAGTCCCGCATTCTCAGACCCCTCGTTTTTCGAACACAGCGCCTCCTGCTGTTCGAAAGATCGTATAACACCCGCACACAGAGTAGCCTACAGCGCACGCTTAAGCCTGTTTTATGCTTCTGCGTCGAATCGACGGCGTACCCCCGCAGACCCCTCTGCGTCGCCGCGAACCCCTCCGCCGTAGCTCGACGTGCACCTCCAAAAAATTTTAACTACGCATCGAGGCGACGCAGACCACAAGGGCTGTGATTGGTCAGATGCACCGCAATGCAACTCAACCTGACGCAGAACCATAAAACGGCAACGACGCCGTAGGAGTGATGGCGTAGCTACGCCGTGGAGTTGACGCAGAAGCATAATGAGGCCTTTATCCTAATGCAATTAAAAACAATAGGATGCAATATTACGGTCTCCAAATAAATGATCTAATAAATATTTGCGTTCCCTGCTTAATGCATGTGCCAAAAAAACTCATTGCGATGGAAGGGATACAATTACAGATTGAACTATCTTCTGAAAAATAGTATGTGATATTATATTGCTACAATGTTTTTTTTATATTTTTTTTATTCAAATTCCAATTTTTCTTTCAGTTCAACCTATAATGGTCTAATTAACATTACCATGCCAACATTACAAAATCTGTTTTTTGATATTTTGAATGCGAAGCAAAACAAATCAGAATAGACAAAACACCAAAAATAAACAATTCTGTACTTTATTTAATGATCACCTAAACATCATCTTGCTGTAAAGAAAAAAGGAAGAAAAAACTGTGTTCGTGACTTTACTTTTCGTCTTCAATTGCATTAAAAAAACGAATTTATAAGTCGCTTTGCATAATCATAAAATGATATGTTGCTGGCTTCGGCAGGGGCGACTCCATCGATGTATGGTGTACCCTGGAATAGCCTACAACAGTATAGGCCCGATAGCACATGTCTTATGATGTTTCAAAAAGAAAGAAAAAAAAAAGAAAAAAGATGTTTGCAAATGTTACCTTCATGTTGCACTGCTCTGTTAAAGTGTCCCAATGTTGACTGTTTGTCCGAGTGAGTGGAGGGGGCGTGGCTTAGCCATAGGTCAATTCCTCGTCCCTTTGGCTACCTCAAAATATTCTCAGTTAAATTCTGAATGGGGCACAACCCTGCTCGAGCACTCCCTGTGAAAGAAACCCCGTAACCTTGGCTTGTGCGTCATGCTATACTAGTTAAGCTACAGGAAAATCAGTAAAAGTCCAATTAGACATGCTAAATCTTGGGTATGGATCCTGCAAGATTTCTATATTCCTTGATGTTAGACGTCTTAATTGGACAGGATGTTTTCATTTGAACTGGAAAAGCATCTGAAGTTTCCAAAGCCACTCTTGCTGCAAAGTTATAGCGCAACAGCTCCGTTGGCAGGTTGACTGTTCCCTGAGTTTTGCAGCTGCTCTCAAACTCTTAACACTGTACATGTAAAGAAAACTTAAAGTGCTGCAAATTAATCACCAATTACTCAATGGGTGTGTTGCATTTATGAAAACAAACAGGCAAAACTCGGAGATAAATCAAATGACTAACAAGCCGCGCAATGATTCGCTGATGCAATAAGTCAGCGCGGTTGCGATGAGTTTCACCCTGGCACATTTCTCCTGTGATTATATTCCAAAACGAAACATACTCTCCTCAACAGAACATGCCGACACATCCACCTATTTTGTTTATTTTCACAAACTGCTCAGAAGCCCTGAAATATTAGCACGACTAATGTGTCAGCCAGTGATTTAATTGGAAATTTTTATGGACCAATGTTTTCCAGTGCCTGCCCGCCCAAGCAGTCAAGTCACTCTTACTGTAAGGTCTCGTATACTCAATGCCATTCTGATTCAATAAGCCTCAGAGAGGTTTAATAACACAGCACAGGGGTTCTACGAGGAGTCAATAGAGTGTGACATGAAGATACACAGGCCATAAGAAACAAGTTACGATTCGGAGAACAGTTGGACCGCTTCCCTCTGAGAGTTGAGCGTAGTAATGGTACCAGCCGGATTCCTTACGGGATAACCTGGGCCAATTCCAGCACTATAAACAGGAGAAATGGCCAGAGATATTCTGGCTATTATGTATTATTATCCATTTCATGTTGTTATCATTGGCACAATGCACTAGCGAGATTTATTCATGAAAGAAATGTAGACCTGGACCTCAGCCATGTGAACAGATAGACCCAAAGTAGTGCTCAAGCACCTTCCCTTTTGGTCTCAGACTAGATAAGTGGCCTTTTCTAAGGGCACATTTACATCACAACAATATGTAAACAGCAAAAACGCGAATCTCTGAAAACGATGATGTCATGCACATGCGTTTGTACGTGTTCAGTCTATAGCGTTTCATCGACATCTAATGGCCGAACAGCAGAATATAGGGTTTTTGGTCGTTTTCGCAGATCCGTGTGACAATGTTCACATCATCGTTTTGACAATGTTTTCGTCTGTACGCAGAAAACTTAAAGGAAAAACGTCTCTGTTTTAAGCACATAGTTGTCGTGTAAACGTTCCCTAAGTCATACATTATTATTTTTTTTTACTTGGTTTGGCCCATGGCATGGGGTGGGGTTTTCCGGGGGGGTCCTGAAAACCAGTCATACATATAGAATAGATAAATATAATTAATCAACCTCAGTCCTGATCAAAACTACTAAATGTTTTTAAAAAATTCAGGATTTTAACTCTTTAATTGCCAAATTCATAAATTATGTCACTGATTTGGGGGGGGGGGAACAAAATGACTTATTTTCAATATAAAATGTGATTGTGGAATGGATCTTTTTTTACCTTTTATCACAGTCTTGGACATGTCAAAGATTAGAAACAACATTGGTTTTGATGCATTGTTAGTTTTTGTGCAGCATCAGATTTTAACTTTTTCTCCCTCATTTACTGTTCGTGGCTGGTTTTGCCCCATTGACTTCCATTATAATCACATTTTTTGATTGCAAAGCCATGACACCATATAATCATGCACTTTTGATTGTTGGTGGTTTTCCCTGTTGGGAAGAGGTAAAATTTGTCATTTTTACTGTTGATAACCAGGTGGCACCATTAACCCTTTAGATAGGGCTGTGCTAAAAAAGCTTAGTTTCTGATTAGTATAATAGCATATTAATGTGTGTGTGTGTGTGTGTGTGTGTGTGTGTGTGTGTGTGTGTGTGTGTGTGTGTGTGTGTGTGTGTTTGTGTTCACAACCACATTTTATACTGAACATAATCATTTTGTGCGTTTTCCCCCCCAAATCAGTGTCATAATTTATGAATTTGGCAATTAAAGAGTTAAAATCGTGATTTTTTCCCCCAACATTTAGTAGTTTTGATCAGGACTGAGGTTGATTAATAGATTTATGCAAAACAATTTGAAAAAAATATTTATCTGATACATTTTTACAGCAGTTTAAAGTAGTGCCTGTTTTCAGCCACGAACATAACAAAAGGGTAGTGAATTATTAAACATCACATGAAGTAGTAGGCTGACTAACAATCTATGTTGTAATCCAATAATACTTAAGCAGGTTAAATGATGAGGCCATTCAAAGGTCACATACAATTTTGCTTTAAACGTGCAAAATCATACCGATTTGTGACAGTGGCAGAATAAGCTCTTTGTTGTCTTTTGCTAGTTAAGCACACGCTGTGGCTTTATTTGGTCAGATCGTATTTGTTGAGACATTGTATATCACTTTCACTAGGCAACTGTGGCAAGCAGTTACACAAACAAAAAGCAGGGAGGTCCGATTGCCGTGCTAATTGGTGCTGGCAAACGATTACAGAGGCCCATAACGGAAACTCCCCCTTAATTCTCACCCGTCATTACATCACAGCACACTCAGGCGGACAGAGGCTCTTCCAGATGGCCACGCGGGAGAGGACAGATTTTTAAAAATGAGAAGCAGCAAACCTATTTGAAGAAGAGCGTTTTGTTTGTGAGAGCATTTGCATCTTTTTTTAAACAGTTCTTTAATCATTACAAATAGTGAAATTATAACAGTGACCTCTGAAACCTTTTCCAATTTCAAAAAAAAAAAAAGATTACTCAAGAGGGCGATATGTTTTTATACGCCTAAATAAAAAACACAAGAATATATATTTCATAATTTAATCAGAGCTGATTTTTTGCTAACTCAAATACACCCTAATTTCCCCCGAAAATATACAATACCTAGTACAGAGACTTGAATCATGAGAATTTATTTATTTATTTATTTACATTACCTGAACTAGCCGAATAAACTGATTCACTTAACTTAATTGGACTTTTCACTGCTGGGTATGAGAGAAAGAGAGTATTGTTTAGGATTAATCGAATCACAACAGAATGAATCAGACAGTGCAAAGTATGAGAAAGAAGCCATGTTTCCATCCACACCTTTTTATCCGAATTAAGTGATATCGAATGAAAAATGCCTTATGGAAACAGTAAAATACGATTAAATTTCATGAATATCGACTCAAATGAAATACGTTCGGTCTCATCGGATTTTATCTTGATCGATATACGGCAAATGCGATAATAGCTGATGGAAACGTTATTTGCCGAATAAATAATGAATTGCGATTAAGTTTTAGGCCCTTTTATGGTTGCATCACGCCACAAAACATAGAAGAAGACGAGTTCATTTCCGGCCAGTATTCCCGCTCTGTTTGCGCACACATGGCGGATGTCAACAAAGACAGATGTAAGTGGACAAAGCAAAAAAATGCTTCAACCAAAGGGTTTCCGTGAAGTGTCTCTGAACCACGATCTCCCAGAACTGATGGAGCGCTGTCGTCCCCACACCACAGGCTGCCTCCGTTGTCGTCGGGCATTTACGTGCATCTGCATCATCATAGCAATGTGTTTATAGAGTCGTTGTTTTCTTATGTTAGGTTTGCTTGTTATTACGTGGCTTGGTTGAATTCTAATGTAGAATGCGGTGTGTTATTTCTAGTTAACAGACTGCGGAGCTGCTAAGTATAACACACCGTTGCCATGGACGCAGTTCAGAGACGGAACAGACTATTTTCTTTAGCAGAAGCACTACTCGTTTTAAATCAATAAACTCCTTTTTAAGTTAATATTTTGTGTCAAATTATTGATTTATTTCGTAGGTAGCCATGTAATAAGCAGGATAATGTACAGCGAGGCGGTTGTTAGCGAATACAACCCCTTCAGGCTAACAACCGCCTGGCATATACATTCCCTTACATATGTCGCTATCAGCTGGCACATAAGCACTATTAGGCTCCGTTTTGTCTAGCAAAACTTTGTTCGCAAAAGTTTGCTTGAATGTTGTTCGATTCAGTGCGAAAATGAATGGAAACACCTTAAAATGTCTCAAATCAATTCGATATACCAATTTGATCGCAAAACAGCATGTGACGTCATTACGTACAGGTTTTTATTCGCTTTAAAGCCGTTGGATGGAAACACACTTTCACCAGCTTTATTCGCATGAGTTTTTTTTACCGAACTTCAGATAATTCGGTTGACAAGAGGATGGAAACATGGCTAGAGAGATTCGTTTAAGATTAATCGATTCAGAATGAATCACACAGCGCAAAGTATGAGAGAGAGAGAGATTCGTTTAAGATTAATCGATTCAGAATGAATCACACAGCGCAAAGTATGAGAG
Organism: Siphateles boraxobius; assembly: GCF_051911475.1. Taxonomy (NCBI): domain Eukaryota; kingdom Metazoa; phylum Chordata; class Actinopteri; order Cypriniformes; family Leuciscidae; genus Siphateles; species Siphateles boraxobius. Next base: position 7,469,970 of record NW_027509193.1, read on the forward strand.
AGAGAGAGAGAGAGATTCGTTTAAGATTAATCGATTCACTAAGAGAAAACAGGCTAGTGAAACGGTGCGTAATACGCTAGTTTATGATCGAATCAGAGAAAAAAATGCTCGAGACAGAAATCGCAGCTCATAAGCAAACTATAGACGCTGCTGAGACATTACATGTCACATCGATGTCACGTGTCTTTACGGGATTTTTACGGGTTGTGTGTGAACTAGGGCTGGGCGATATGGACCAAAAGTCATATCCCGATATATTTAGGCTGAATATCGATATACGATATATATCCCGATATTTTTTTCCGCAAAGTGAGAGCAAATGTTCAGTCAAAGTCAAAGCCAAATATGACATGTCACAAGTAGTTTTATTGAAACTGGCTATTTCGGTGAACAGTTGCAAAATCAAATGAATAAATAATAAACGGGTTCCTTCACCTGGTTCACAATTAAATGCTTTGTTCAAATAACAATAAAATGTAAACATAAACAGTATACTGTATAACAACAGGAGTACCTTTTTTTTAAATCAAAGCTCCATAAGGTGCACATTTAAATAACAAAACATCTTAAATAAAAATAGCCTATAAAATAAAATAGGCCAATCTTTTTCTGAAAAAATATATTTTTATGAGAAAAGTACAATATCAAACATTTCTTAGATTGACAACTATAAATGACTTATTAAAATCAAATTACAGATTGTCTTCTCCTTTCTAACAAATCCACAGATGCAAATAACGAACGAACATTACAAAATAATAAAATATGACAAACCCTAGTATGAGCAGCATTTATATATAAAGAAAGAACAAAATAAAGTGCTCAGTTTAAGATTTTTTTTAAAACATCAGCTTGAGATAACCTTTTCCTTTTTGTTAACTCAATTTCTTATCTGAACAGTCTCAACCAGTTGCAGAAACAGACTATCAACTCAAACATTTCCCCCCTCTTTTTTTACTTTGATAAACAGTAATGCTGTCTTGAGGTAGACATTTGAAGAAAGACAAGTGTGTCCTCCTTCATTTAAAGATTTTGTGCGAGAAACACCAGCCTGTCAACGGCATCCGGCTTCAGAGATGCTCTGTGGCAGGTCACGATATTGCCACTGCAGCTGAAAACCCTTTCGGAGGGTGAACTGGTAGCTGGTACCAAGAGACACTTTTTTGCCAGTTGGCACAGAGCTGGAAAGTCAACTTCTTGATCCTTCCACCACTTTAGGGGATCAGTGTCACTATCCACACTTGCTGACTGCAAGTAACTTGACAGTTCATTTTCAATAGCCCCCCTCTTGGTTGGTACAGTGGTGGTGGCGGCTGTGCGCTGCTTGAAGAAGCTTGCCAGTGTCTTAGCTTTTGGTGCTACTGCTGCTTCTTCGTCTTTTACTAACCAATTCCTCCGCACGCTCCGCAGACGTTGTTGCTTCCTCCATGTTTGTTGAAGAGTGGCTGAGCGTCTGTTCCTGCCCCTCCCCCCTCGAAAGAGGAGGAGCAGTGGCGGGTGTGCGGGAAGCAGTGCAGAGAGCAATGATCACAGCGCAAATTTGAACTATATCGCGATATATGCGATATGGTCTAATTCCATATCGCATCTAAAAATATATCGATATATTTTTTATATCGATATATCGCCCAGCCCTAGTGTGAACGCAATCTCTGATTCCGGGAAATCACTTGCAGTGTGAATGAACCAAAGTAAAAGCGAACCCGGGTCAAATCCCAGGTCACTTTATCCGTGTATTTTCCGGGATCTCTGTGTGAAAGGGGCTTGACTTGTTAATTTTACCCCAAAGCTCCAAAGCTACTCAAATAGCTGGTAGCAACTAAAATCATGTGTTTTTAGACCTACATCGACCAGATATATTAACTCTTATTTCTGACGGAATGAAAAAAAGCAAGAGTCTATTAACAATGTGCTAAAACCTGCTCAAAAAGTCGTGCAAACGGTCTGTCTCCCCTAATCCGTGCGCACATAGGCTTACTGTATTTTAATATTAATATAGCCGAATGTCCAATAAAGCTGTTCGCATTTACATATTTAATGAAGTCGCTCGCTACAGGTGTGTGAAAAGTTCAAAGGTCATTAATCTAGTGTAAAAGTTGCTAAATTGTCAACCCTAATACTGTATATCAACTTCTTTCCATATAAATACTTAAAAACTCACATGGCAATTTATGATATCAATGATCATATTAGTGACAGATGAGTAACTCTTTTTTCCTATGAGCTTACATTTATCTAAGGCCATTCCAAAAGCATTCCAGATAGATAAATATGATTCATTATTGTACAGTAATTTTCCTGGAACCTTTGCTACTTTGAAAAAAAGGACCTGCAGTTAAACTCTTAAAGAAGCTGGTGTAGTAAAATGTGCAATAAGGGCTATTTAGCAGCTATATATTAGGGATGGTAAGATTCACCGATTCGCATCGGCATAAAAGCTAACGATGGCATAAAGGCATCGATTTAAATAAGTGTGCATCGGATACAAGTTGGCATTTGTATCGCGATGCATCGGTTTTAACATATCTGCATCGGTAAAAAACGATTTATTTTAATAAAACGATTTATTCGGAGACCGAGGCGTGTCCTGAGAGTCACCTACCTAGAACAGATCAACATGGCAGGTCTCTGTCTTCCACCAAATAATTATAAATTGTTGGTTGATTGGTTGACTTGCCGAAACAGGCCAGTCAGGATGCTCTCTGTCTTACATGCGCTTCATGAGGCACACACGCAAGGTCTCTCCTCCCTCTCTCCCTCTCCGCCGTGCGCGCGCTACACGGTTTGGAGCACTGTCTCACTGTCTGTTCTGTCTCGCATGCGCGCTCTTGCTCGCTCGCTCGCTCTAGATTCCGGGAGATTTGAACTAATTTGCGTGCATCAGGGAGCCGCTATGCGGGAGATTCCCGGAATTTCCGGGAGACTTGGGATGTCTGAATTAATACATTTAAATGTTTTTCATAAATGTATATACATATATTACATTTCATACAGTATTTTTTTCATACAGTTATGAAAGACATGTTTGTGATTTAAAAAAAAAATGTATTTATTATTGTTTATGTTGAAACAGCACCTGCTTTCTGCTCACAGATTTAGCCTACCTGCTGAAATCACATTAGCCTGCTGGCAAGTTATGGAACATTTATTCATTGTTTATCCCTGAGCATTCATCTTACATTTTTTTCACTATTAAATGTGTGAGCTGTTAAAAGTATAACTGGAGACAGGACAGAAAAAGAATGTCTGTTTTTATTTAATCTTTTAGTTTTGTGAAAACCAAATATTTTGTTTGTGAAAGAGTCATACTTAGTTAAAAGTCAGATGGCACTTAAGCTATTTTATGATTCGCTGTATGTCTGAACAAAAGAAATAAAAGTTAACTACCTATACCATATTGAATTGCATAGCATGATATTTTTCTCCATTGCATTGTATGTATTACATTGAATAGCATCGCATTGAATCGAATCGAAATCGGATTGCATCGTAGTAGCCTAGTGAATCATATTGCATCGCATCGGTAGCTGCATATATATGTATCTTTAATGTATCGTATCGTTGGCTATGCATCGAGATGTGTATCGCATCGGCCTCAGTTATGGAGATGCACATCCCTAATATATATATATTACATCTTTTTTTGGGGGCACAAAAGATGTGCAAACACTGATGGGTCGTCTTTTTTTTTTTTTACAATGCATCTGCCCTCTTTGGTCCACATGCACCATTTGGAATCACTCAGTGGTAACAATAATGGCAGGATTTAGTTCATTTAACCATGTTTATAGCATCTGAGTTTAGCCTGATCATTTGCCCCATTTCTACACCTCTTGCTTTAGATTATCAGTTCACTGAGGATTACCAGTCACTCACCCAAAAAACCCTGCAAGGCTTTCGTAGCGAGAGGAGCTGGTCTCTGTTGTGAATAATGGAGCCATGCTTGGCTGAATGTCTTTTCACATGCAAGCTTGGCGTGCCTGGATGAATGACAAATGTAACAGACTTTTTCCATTTCCAGCTAGTTTAGGCAATCAATAATAAATCATCTCCTCAATGTCCGATTAACTGACATTTTGACATATTTGTTATAATATTGTGATCCTATCAGAAGATAACGGAGTAAAAACAAGCTGGAGATTTAATGTGCAAACAATGTTTTGACAAACATTACACATGCACAGATCTGCTGAGTATGAGGAAAAAATGTCGGCGCAAATAAAATCATAATGAATTAGGGTTTGATAATGGAAAAACATGTTCATTCTTTTCAGAGAAAAAAGAAGAAGAAAGTGCCCTGGTGCTGGTGCAAGGAGAGCAATTAATTTAAATTCTCTTTTACTGTTACTATATCAATTTGTGTTGTGTTTTTCCAGCTGAAAAAATAATATCACAAAAAATGATATCAACATGGAGGCCTCATTTCAGAACTGACTTGACAAAGTATGAGCACACTTATTCTTTAAATTTCTGTCGCTATCAGACGTAGCATGGAAGATCGTGTGTAAAAGAGAGAGAGATAGTCAAGGCTTTGTTATCACTATGATGAGTGGTTGAAGTGTTCTAGGTGTCGGCAGGATAAAACATGACAGCTGCTTAGCTCTTCTTTTCTGTGTGACATGTCCCTATTTAGTCACACTGCAGGTTTGATGGTGCCTGCAGTCTCTGTGTAGCAGTACGAATGTGGCTTCTCTTTTGTGGTTATTTCAATATACTGTATATCAGGAATGTAGTTGCCCATCTCTGTTCTATATCGATCCATAGACTGTAAAATAAAATGGACTACGCAGCTTCACTCTCTTCCATTATAGAAAAGTAAAGCCACGTTATCAAGTACCCGCCCACACTCCCGCAGAATCAGTTAGTACAGTTTTCTTCAAACAACTCATTATGTTGGAGTGAAATAAACAGTAATGGAAATGTCGAAATGAAAGTTAAAGCTCCAATCTCCTCACGAAAATCCAGAAAAAAGTCCGTTGGTGCCTCAGGGACTAATTCCCTCAGAGAAGCTGTCAATCTCAGCTGTCAATCATGACGTCACACCCCCGTTTTTATAGCATTAAATAACTAACTAAAACACTTGAAGTTACATCAGCATGATTAAAAACTACTGAAAATGACAGAAAACACCTTTGGAAAAAATTAATTTGAAGTGTAATTTGAGGGTTTAGTTTGTGTTACGTCCCATTCGATTATATGAAGAGGGCAGGGATTTTGACCTATACTGCATCCAGCCACCTGGGGGTGATCAAGAAGTTTTGGCTTCACTTTTCAGGACTTGTGCGGCCCACTTGTATCAATCAGATCAGATAGACAGATAGATAGATAGATGAGTCAGTGAGACGCGCACCAACAATATGCCTTTTTTTTAACTCTGATTAGTCTCCCGTTATGTAGTGTGGATTGCAATATTTTATGTACAGCTGTGCTATTGCTCTGCTAATTCAACCTTCACTTTGCTCTTACTGATGGAATGTGCAATCAGTGAAGATTGGCCATCAGGCCTCGAATATACAGACATGAAACCTCCAACACTATATTGGCCAGTGCTTCAGTTTCATTGTCCAACCCCTGTAGAAATAGATGAAGCTTGAACACCATTTGCCAGTAAGGGTTAGAGGTCAAAGCCATGGGCAGGTGTGTGTGTGTGCCGGATCTGCAGCGAGTAGTTTTATAAAGCCATTGTCTCTTAATGAAACGTTGTAAATGGACGGAAGCCCAGAGATGTCATTAAAATAAAAAAGCTCTCTCAGGATACTAGTCATATGATGAATCTGGCATGTACTCTCTCGCTCACTATGTTAAGGGTCTTCTATGATCACCAGGGGACAGAAAATCATTTCACATCACATCAGATTCAGACTCCACTTTACCAGAAGTGGGACACCCTTCAACACCAATAAAGCAATTGTATGATTGTTCACTAAAATATATGATGTGTGAGAAACGTACTTCATGGGTATTTTACAGATAAGCATTTGTAAAAATGTTGGAATGTGATCTTGCAGTCAATTTCCCCTTCGCAATTTCCTGTCAGTTAAAGCTCTCAAAAGGAACGTGTAAAAAAATATTTTTAAACAGAAACAGACAAGGTAATGTATTTGTGAGAATTGAACAACTGCCACTAAATATATCTCTTGTTTTTTTTTTATCTTCCCAATTTCCATCTCTTCCAAAGTCTGTCACTGTAATCTTCATGCCCGCCGCTGCCGCTTCAACATGGAGCTGTATAAGCTATCGGGCCGCAGGAGTGGAGGAGTGTGTCTCAACTGCAGACATAACACAGCCGGACGGCACTGCCACTACTGTAAAGAGGGCTACTACAGAGACATGACTAAGGCCATCTCACACAGACGAGCCTGCAAAGGTAAGCAATCACTGCAAATAATGTGCTTAAAATCTAGATAAAAAAATTAAAAAACATGTTAATATTCCTCAAAATTTTGTCCAAGCTAGCCTAAAAAAGCCTAAAAGAGAACAAAACATTCCAATGCTGTTGATTGAGCATTTTGAGAGTTCACAGCAACAGCATGAATAAATGATGTGGTAACTTAAAGTAATGGGATTGTTGCTTTGCTGTCTGACTACTGTTGTTGTATAGTGATGTCAAGAGATCATCTGCACTTAAAGGGCTGGCAAAATGGGCTTTCGATAAAACTTGGCTGCATGCCTATACAGTAGGAAAGGCTGTTTTTCTTTTTAAATCGATGGTACCTGACCTGAGAAAACTGAGAAAAAAAGCTGTTGTCTTCCCTTTTGCTCAATAGGTAGGAAGACTTAAAACACCCATAAATAGGGGTGGGCGATATGGCAACTATATCATATCAAGATTTTTTTTCAGGAAAATCACGATTCATGATTTTATCACGATTCTTTTTCATTTTGGTTTTACTATTTTGCAAGTGACTGAGCAGTACAGGCAAACTTATGTCCCTATTTAAAAAACAGAACCTTACAAAGTAACAAAATATAGAATAAAAAAGAATGGTGGACATTTAGGCAAAAGTGGCAAAGATAAAAATCTTTGTCGAAATCGACTGACATGAAAAATTGTATAGTGATATTTTTTTTGGCCATATCGCCCAGCCCTAAGCAGAAACACATTACGCTTTATGCAAGGCAGGCCATATCGGGTGAATATCGTAGCGGCCGGAAGCTTTTTGTGCTTTGTACACAACCGACCACTGCTTTGAGGCTTATATAGTGTGAATGAGTGAGCGGCGGGAAATGCTTTCTCTTCTGTAGGCTACATGGCAGAGACCTGTGGAAATAGAGAACCCTTAGCTGTAGTCTCCTTGCTCAGCTCGCAGCTCCACCACAGAAGAGAGAGTGTGAGAAGCCGGGTTTGTTTCCTGAAGGGTTGGGTGAGCAGCAGTGCTTCTGAGTGGGAATCGTCCCGGCAAAAAAAAAAAAAAGCTGTCCTGAAGGAATCTGAAAGAATAATGTCATACTCACGGAAATACTACAGGGGGAGCGGCAATCCAGGCACTGTCCTCTGGCGAGCATACCTCAACGGCGAGCTGTAGCTTCTTGAAGACAGTGTTGCTGTCTGAAGGAGAAAGATTCTGAGAGAATAACGTTCAGCGGCGCCTTATTGAGCAGAAGAGCCCGCCTCTATTTCGCGCTTCAACGCCATTGTCTGCGAGATTTCATAGGGCTTCAGTATTCTCTGAGAAAATTGTCTACCCATAGCGTCAGCTACTGACACAATGTCGAGAGAATCAAACTCTAAAGGGAACTGTTGTTCTGTCAGTCCCACCGAACCCCTCAAAGAAAAACACCGCCGCGAATACAGGTAAAAAAGCTACTGCCATAGGTCCTATTTTTACCATAATGCTGTTTAAAGAGTAGATAAACAATGCAATTTTCAGTGATAAACCCAATCTCACGGCAATTCATACGAATTTTCCGAGGTGGCTAATTCGTACGAATTCATAAGTCCTCACTCGTACGATTAGTACGATTTTTGCTAAATCATACATATTTTACGAGTTGCCGAATTCATATGAATTTGTACGATTGACCTACCCCTGACCCCGCCCCTAAACCTACCCATCACGTGGGTTTAGACAAATCCTACAAATTCGTACGAGTGAGGTCGTACGAATTCATACGAATTAGCCACTTTTTAATCACTCGTACAAATTCGTACGAATTGGTCGTGAGATAGCGTTGGATAAACATACCCTTACAATAACTGTTCTGTCAATCCGACTGTCTGTGGATACAAGTATGCAGAAGTATATTCTGTAGTTTTTATGAAAGCCCTGAATTGTTGCTGACAAATAACTTGAATTTCTCAGTCCTGGTGACACGGCGAAACGAGCATATAGTACTACTGACATTGTAACAATACAAAGCGGGGTGAATATCATCAAAGTTATACTTTAATGAGGTTTGTAGATGATCATTGTTATTAAGGTCTGTGTATTTATGTAATATGTATTTACATGTAATCAGATGCTTTTATCCAAAGCTACTTAAAGGTGGGGTATGTGATTCTCTTTTTTGTCCATTTTTTCAAAATAACTTTAAATCCTACTCCTAACCCACCTAGTTAGATGCACTGTATTGAAAATTAAGCAATTTAATCATCTGTGGAACGGGCAGGACTTGAAAAACTCCAGCCAATCATTTCCAAGACCACCTGGAATCATTGGACAGTAAGTTCATCAATCAAACGGTCGTACCACACCCCCCTCCCCCCAGCACGCGTGACCCCCTTCGTGCGCATACTCAAAGCTCGTGACGCATGCGCATCTCGTCAGTAAAGCCGGTCCAATGATTAGTAGTAAATCGTCATTACAGTCTCTCGCGCATCTGAGTTTTCGCTCGGGCATGATTGGGCGTCCATGTTCTTCGAATGGGTGGAGTCAGAGCCAGCGTTGGAGGAAAGAAGGTAGGACCATTTGAATTGTGTATTTTCAAAATCTGGCGGTCGTTTTCCAAATCATATACGGTACCCACCTTTAAGTAAAGGACATCACACTCAATTTATCATAGAGATTCAAAATTATTCACAGTTTAGCAATTGCTAAGTTACAAAAGCAAAAACTAAAATGCAGAAAGTAGAGAAAAGACACAACACTATTAGCCTTGCTTAAATGAGCATTTCATATTAATAGTCCATATGTAAAGAATCCATATGTAAGAATTAAATTGAATAAGACATTTTTGCATTCACATGGATACACTTATGGGCAAATAAAAGTAGCAGTACTTAGAACAATTATTAAGCCAGTTAAATGTTTTTTGTTTTTATCCAGAAGAATTTATTTAATTAAATAAAGAATAAATTAATTGAATATAAAATTAATATATAAAATGAAATATAAAATGAATATAAAAAGTATACATTTCTGAATATAAATTATTTTGAGGATCAACTACATAATGAAAACGTTAAATTTGGGTTTTTGATTCAATTGGGTTGGAACAATTGCGTTGTTCTTCATATGAACAAATATTGACTAAATAGGCCCCAGGTTATTTTATATAAAATTGTATTTAATTGCTATATGATATACAGAACTCTAATGAATTTGAGCTGAAAGAGATTAGAATAAGCCATTGAATAGAATAAGCACAGGCCATGCAGACAAGGAGGACTGCCATGGAATTTGGGACAACAGAGCATATTAAAAATAATAGTGAAACAAGCCAATTATTCACTCACCCATTAAAGAAAATAAATGTAAAGACACCAGAGATTACGCACATGTTCTAGACCTTATGTTCACACTTAGAGGTCAGATGGGCTGTAAGGTTCTGTTAAAAAACATAGTGAGCTTCCTATGTAGGCAGCATTTTAAAGCATCATGGGCACAATCCCAATGTTAATTAAAGCTGCAAGCAGCATTTAGCGGTGTTCAAGCAGTTAAGGCCTTTAAGGCCGTTAAGCACAAAAGCATCAAAAGACATTAAGTTTTATGTAGCAAGCATTTAACCACTGACATCATAGATGGAATAGACCATGTTTTAGCATGATTTACCATGATATACCACATTTCAGTTTGATTTTTCTTGATTTACCATGTTCCAGTATGATTTACCATGTTCCAGTATGATTTACCATGTTCCAGTATGATTTACCATAGTTTACCATGATATACCAAGTTCTAGTATGATTGACCATGATTTACCCTGTTCTAACATGGTTTACCAGAATTGAACACATTCTAGTATGATTTAATATGATTCTAACATGGTTTACCATAGTTTACCATGATTTATCTTAGTTTACCTTGATTTACCATGTTATAGGATGATTTACCATGATATAGCACATTCTAGAATGATTTACCAGGATTCTAGCATGATTTACCTTATTTACTATGATTTACCATGTTTCTGGCGTTATTTACCATGATTTACCACGTTGATAGACATTATGTGAAGCATCAGAACAATTGAAGTGATAAACTCTGACAAAATATGATTGTGTTATAATAGTAATTGTTGTATAAGTGATTTATTATTGTCTATACATATGAATGCAAAAGCACATGTGAAAAGACTATTAATAAGTAGAGAGGGCAGTAGAAGACCACTTACTGACTCACTTTCATTTTGAACACACTTGATTTCACCAGTATTCTGCACTAAAACAAACCAGTTGTTAACTATATTATGCATGCTTACACACACACACACACACACACACACACACTCACACACACACACACACACACACACACACACACACACACACACACACACACACACACACACACACACACACACACACACACACACACACACACACACACACACACACACACACACACACACACACACACACACACACACACACACACGGGATATGTTATTGTGAAAATCTCTTTTAATGGTATATAAGCATTTTGACAGTTATAGCGCCACCTATGGTCCGATCTCCATGAAACTCTGCATGCTTCTTCACCATGTCATGACACATATGCTCATCAGTTTTTGTGAAGTTCTGAGTTTTTATTTATGATTTATAGGCTTTTGAGTGTATTTTGCCACGCCCCCTTTTCTAAACGACCCTGTTACAGTGAACCAAAGGGAAAAGTTCAACTTTTTTTTTGATAATTATTGATCTAGAGAGTCCAGAGAATTGTCCTAGACTGGTCTGGTTCCGATCAGGCAAAAAACCAGGGACTAGTTTGCAAAAGTAGGATTTGGACAAAATTGGCCATAACAAATATTTTGTTGCTCAAATCGAGAATCCGAGATATACATCTTGTCCTTCTTGAGCCAAGGAACACAGTGGTGCAAAAAGCTTGATTCCAAGTCAAACGGTCTAGGAGTTATGAGCAATTTAGTACTTTTGGTTGCTGTAGCGCCACCTATGGGCCAATCGGGGTCATACTCTGATAGGTTCTCCCCAAACCTAGGCCCTACCACCTGGCCAGGTTTCAAGTCTCTAGGCCTTACGGTTTGGGCTGCACGATGCGTTTTAGGTTTTTTTTTTTTTTCAAATAGCAATTACAATAGGTTTTCAGCACTTCGTGCTTGAACACCTAATAATAGGCGATCTTTTTGACAGTTATAGCGCCACCTATGGTCCGATCTCCATGAAACTCTGCATGCTTCTTCACCATGTCATGACACATGTGCTCATCAGTTTTTGTGAAGTTCTGAGTTTTTATTTATGATTTATAGGCTTTTGAGTGTATTTTGACACGCCCCCTTTTCTAAACGACCCTGTTACAGTGAACCAAAGGGCAAAGTTCAACTTTTTTTGATAATTATTGATCTAGAGAGTCCAGAGAATTGTCCTAGACTGGTCTGGTTCCGATCAGGCAAAAAACCAGGGACTAGTTCGCAAAAGTAGGATTTGGACAAAATCGGCCATAACAAATTTGTTTTGCTCAAATCGAGAATCCGAGATATACACCTTGTCCGTCTTGAGCCAAGGAACACAGTGGTGCAAAAAGCTTGATTCCAAGTCAAACGGTCTAGGAGTTATGAGCAATTTAGTACTTTTGGTTGCTGTAGCGCCACCTATGGGCCAATCGGGGTCATACTCTGATAGGTTCTCCCCAAACTGAGGCCCTACCACCTGGCCAGGTTTCAAGTCTCTAGGCCTTACGGTTTGGGCTGCACGATGCGTTTTAGTTTTTTTTTTTTTTTTCAAATAGCAATTACAATAGGTTTTCAGCACTTCGTGCTTGAACACCTAATTAAAGGCGCCGATATACTCAGAGAAAAGTTCTTTCTCGTTCATCGTTTAGGGGTAAAACGAAGTTCGAAATACGTGACCAGCGATATTTTGTTATCGAACATCTGACGCCGCCCACACTGCTGAGAGCGACGTTTAGTTGAATATGTAAATATGTGCAGCGTGCTTTACTCTCAATAACAAAATAAACACACACAAAATTAGCAAGCAAATTAATAAAGCATAAGAAAAGTATTTGATCATAGCAACGTGGATATGTTTGTTTGCACAAGCTCTGGAATCGGCACTCCAGTAAAGTCACGTCACAATTATATTATAGCTTAGATTATAGCAATATTATAGCAAAAGCAATTTATTATAGCAATAGATTGCTTCAAATCCAGCAGCTTTACCGTATTAAACATGAAAAACAGTGACTGTGTCTCATTTCATCAGAAGTACTACTACATTTTCTACTATAAAGCAGCTCTCGAACACCTAACTATTACGTAGTCACCACGGACCAATGGTAGTACGAAGGTCTTTACCAGCCGAAGCAAACTTTTTCAGAAAGTTTGCTTTGGCAAGTTGTTTCGAACTCCAAGAATGAACTCCAAACAAACTTCGTTTCGGCCTGGTTTTGTTCGAAATGTCGTCACATCAGTTCGTTCTTCGATTTCGTTTGAAGTATATCGTGGCCTTTTGATATACAGTATCAAAAGGTACAGTAGCGTGATTATTCTTCATTTTGGCCAATTTCTAATGCAGCACTGATTATCCTTTGCAAACAAAGCAATGCATTGTGAAAAGCTTAGTGAAAAGAACCATTCAAGATGGATAAATGAGAGAAATGTTGTTTATAAATAATGTTTTAAATAATGTTTTAAATATTGATAAAAATAGTTATATATAGTAACTCTAAATTAAATTAATAATAATATTCCAGTGTGTATTTCTATGTTTATTATAGTATTTTGAAATTGTCTTGGCAAACTTATGCTAATGCTCTTGTTGCACACTCTGTTGGAATCTTACTGTGAGTGGAATCTCCCATGCACTTCACATGAGGACCATGATTCGTATGACACGTCTGCTGCCCATGTAGAACGTTCCAAATCAGTCACTTATGCAACTTTCCTACTCAATACTGTAGGTTTTGCAACGGGGCCTGATTGTGGACATGAAATGAGAAACAAAAAAGATGAGCATACAGTTGTGCAAATACATGCCTAAATTTAGATATTCTTGGAAGACTTATTATATTATATTATTTAATATATATATATATATATATATATATATATATATATATATATATATATTATTTTTCATATAAAATATGAAATCTGTTCACAGCCTTACGAAATCAGGCATTCCATGGCGGCTGTAGTTTTAAATGCATGGATTTTATCCACGGTTGGTCCACAGATGAATTTCACAATGTCAGTCCCTCGTGTTCCCATAGTCCATTCACTCACAAAACATTCTTTGCTATTGCATATTTCCCACCTTCGAGCCAAGATAACTTGTATTCTCATCTGACTCTAGCGGACCCAGCTTTTGACGGACTGAAAGCTTCAACAAACCACTGCATAATTGATATGAGAGGCTGCTAACCCAATCGCTGGGGTAGCTTATTTTTTTTTGCGGACTGTCAAGTTCTAATGTGCAGATGTGATGGATGGCAAACACTGCCCATGTTACATTGACTTTGCTGTGTGTTATCACAAGATGAATGCATTTGATTCAGGGGAGGTTACAAATGGTTTTAAACAGCTTTCCCCTGCCAGCCAAAACATTTACTCGGGCTATATATGGGATGCTCGGAGGCCAGATGCGAGGGATACGGGCTTGTAAGGTCTTGTAATGACCTTAACATACAGAATATGGCCGGTAGAGTCAAAGCTTGTCCGGGAAACGCTGAGGAGTTCCAGTCACCATTGTCAAGCTGATTGCTTCACTTGTCTCAGGTGACAAACTCCTCAACATTGTAACGTCGTGTAGCGGACTGCTGTATTTATTGTTCGTGTCAGCCAACCATCTCATTGTGCTTATTTTGGATGGTAAACGCAACATCATGCCAGCAGTGTTCAGCGCGTACGGAAATTCTATAGGGGGTCGTTTGGAAAAGGAAGGAATATCGTTTGTAAATAACAAGTCGGCAGAGCACCTAACAAGACAAATCAGACCAAACACCAGATCCATTGTCAGTGGCAGTCTGGAACACCTAATGCTTTATATACCAGATTAACAACTTCATCCCTCATTGAGTTCAGAATAAACACCATGTCACCCTCCAGAACTACGACTTTTCTTTCTGTCCCATATTTGTGCTTAAAGGAAAAGTTCATCCAAAAATAAAAAGATCTGTCACTGTTTATTTACTCACCCTCATATCATTATTAACCCCTTTGACTTGGGCTGCTCGACTAATCAAAATAAAACCAAAATCACTATATGCCTTTGTGTAACTATCAAATTGTAAAGGCTGGGGTTTAACGGAATAAATATAATCAGAGTGCAACGTGACACTGCTTTGTTTTGTTTTTTTTGTTCTTTTATATGCAAGCAGCTCATGATCCAGAGTCTCGAAATGGCTTGATTTGCAGTAAATGCTGCTCCACACAAACTCATTTCTGCATGTGCTTTATTTTAGCATGAGTTTAGGCAGAAAATCCAAACAATAGTTTATAGTCATATAATTTTCTAGACTATTGTATAGTCATATTAATAAAAATTCTAAAAATTTTGGGCCAAATTGTATTAAAAAAAATTTTCACCCGAAGTCCCAATCACTATTTTTATCAGAAGATTTTCAATTAGCTTTTCCCCTAAATCATAGAGCCCTATCTTTGACTTTCTTTCATTTGTGAAACACGGAGAAATTTGGAATTTAAATAATTTTTTATGCAGTTACATTGAAAAGATAATACAAAAACAATGCAAAAATCACGGTAAGTATTCTAAAGCTCTACAGTAAATTCAAACTTGAAATGTATTTTTTTTAAATCGTAAAAATCCAACCTAGATCTCTGTGCTGATTTCTTTAAAGAAAGTAGCAACATCTGGTTTGTGAACTAAGTGTTCTTTTGAGTCGGCTCTTTTCAATGAGTCGTTTAATTCAGTTCACAAAATAGATCTAAATGAGTAGATCTCAATTCGATTAACTGCCCTCTGCAGGACTTCTAGTGAATAACTATGACTTCAGATGTAGAATATAATGCACAAGTCATTTGGACTACTTTTATCGTGCTTTTGTATCCTTTTTGAAGTCTCCATTAATTGCAATTGCATGAGCGAGCTGAAAGAAAAAAATGAAAAAACGTTTTTCTTTCGTGCTCCACTGAAGAAAGTGTCATATTTGGAATGACGTGAACAAATGATGACAGAATTTAAAGTTTTCGGGTGAAAGAAACTGTTCCTTTAACTTGGAGAGGGGTTTTCAACAGCCATGAGAACTTACAGTCTATGCCGCATTGCCCCACGCTCATTTCCCCAGCATCTCTTCTTACTACTGCTGAATTATTAGTAGCTCTGGTTTAGATTATGTGCTGTAGAGTTGTAGGGTCGCCTGTGAAGGCGTAAGAGTGGTGTCGTAATTTAGCAGGCGGTGGGCTGGTTGGTGGGTGGCTTAAGAGCAGAATTTTAGCTGCTTTTAACCGAATGTTAAGTGGGCATTGAAATTCAAAGCATCCCACCACTTTGTGTAGCATTTATTAACATCAGCCAAATCATCAGTGATGGGCAATCCAGATTAAACTGATGCACTGCTAAAACATTGTCCTTAAATGTGTCTGCAGTGATTTCTACAGTTCTTCCATGTGTGCCTTCTGTTCAGAAAACAATATGCAGAGTGCATACTCTTCTCTTTAGCCAAATGCTAAGGCCCAAGACGTATTCTATATATGAATGTGAATGCAAATACTTTACTGAAATACTACATAACCTGAATTTCACACATTGCATTTTAAAATGATTATTGAAATTTCTTCTACAGACATTTTTCTCAATCAGATAAATAGACAGAACGACAGACAGACAGAACAACCAACAGAGAGACGGATAGAACAACTGTCCGACAGACAGACAGAGCAGGATAGATAGACAGACAGAGCAGGATAGATAGACAGACAGACAGACAGACAGACAGACAGATAGATAGAGCAGGATAGATAGAAAGACAGATAGACAGAGCAGGATAGACAGACAGACAGACAGACAGACAGACAGACAGACAGACAGACAGACAGAGCAGGATAGATAGAAAGACAGACAGACAGAGCAGGGTAGATAGACAGACAGACAGACAGATAGAGCAGGATAGATAGACAGAACGACAGACAGACAGACAGATAGAGCAGATAGAGCAGGATAGATAGACAGACAGACAGATAGAGCAGGATAGATAGACAGACAGACAGACAGAGCAGGATAGATAGACAGACAGACAGACAGACAGAGCAGGATAGATAGACAGACAGACAGACAGACAGATAGAGCAGGATAGATAGACAGACAGACAGACAGACAGACAGACAGAGCAGGATAGATAGAAAAACAGACAGACAGAGCAGGACAGATAGACAGACAGACAGACAGACAGACAGACAGATAGACAGACAGATAGATATAGCATGATAGATAGAAATAAAGACAGACAGAGCAGGATAGACAGACAGACAGACAGACAGACAGATAGACAGACAGATAGATAGCATGATAGATAGAAAGAAAGACAGACAGAGCAGGATAGACAGACAGACAGACAGACAGACAGATAGATAGAGCAGGATAGATAGACAGACAGACAGACAGATAGAGCAGGATAGACAGACAGACAGACAGACAGATAGAGCAGGATAGACAGACAGACAGACAGACAGATAGAGCAGGATAGATAGACAGACAGACAGACAGACAGAGCAGGATAGATAGACAGACAGACAGACAGACAGAGCAGGATAGATAGACAGACAGACAGACAGACAGACAGACAGATAGATAGACAGACAGACAGACAGACAGAGCAGGATAGATAGAGAGACAGACAGACAGACAGACAGACAGATAGATAGATAGAACATGATAGATAGAAAGACTGAAAGACAGACAGATAGAGCAGGATAGACAGACAGACAGACAGACAGACAGACAGACAGATAGAGCAGGATAGATAGACAGACAGACAAACAGACAGACAGAGCAGGATAGATAGACAGACAGACAGACAGACAGACAGACAGACAGATAGATAGACAGACAGACAGACAGAGCAGGATAGATAGACAGACAGACAGACAGACAGACAGAGCAGGATAGATAGACAGACAGACAGACAGACAGACAGACAGACAGATAGATAGACAGACAGATAGACAGACAGATAGATATAGCATGATAGATAGAAATAAAGACAGACAGAGCAGGATAGACAGACAGACAGACAGACAGACAGATAGACAGACAGATAGATAGCATGATAGATAGAAAGAAAGACAGACAGAGCAGGATAGACAGACAGACAGA
Organism: Siphateles boraxobius; assembly: GCF_051911475.1. NCBI lineage: Eukaryota > Metazoa > Chordata > Actinopteri > Cypriniformes > Leuciscidae > Siphateles > Siphateles boraxobius. The sequence goes on from NW_027509193.1 coordinate 7,487,641, forward strand.
CAGACAGACAGATAGATAGAGCAGGATAGATAGACAGACAGACAGACAGATAGAGCAGGATAGACAGACAGACAGACAGACAGACAGATAGAGCAGGATAGACAGACAGACAGACAGACAGACAGATAGAGCAGGATAGATAGACAGACAGACAGACAGACAGACAGAGCAGGATAGATAGACAGACAGACAGACAGACAGAGCAGGATAGATAGACAGACAGACAGACAGACAGACAGACAGATAGATAGACAGACAGACAGACAGAGCAGGATAGATAGAGAGACAGACAGACAGATAGATAGATAGAACATGATAGATAGAAAGACTGAAAGACAGACAGATAGAGCAGGATAGACAGACAGACAGACAGACAGACAGACAGATAGAGCAGGATAGATAGACAGACAGACAAACAGACAGACAGAGCAGGATAGATAGACAGACAGACAGACAGACAGACAGACAGACAGATAGATAGACAGACAGACAGACAGAGCAGGATAGATAGACAGACAGACAGACAGACAGACAGACAGACAGACAGATAGATAGAACATGATAGATAGACAGACAGACAGACAGACAGACAGACAGACAGACAGACAGATAGATAGAACATGATAGATAGAAAGACAGAAAGACAAGGCAGGATAGATAGACAGACAGACAGACAGACAGACAGACAGATAGACAGGCAGATAGATAGCATGATAGATAGAAAGAAAGACAGACAGAGCAGGATAGACAGACAGACAGACAGACAGACAGATAGATAGAGCAGGATAGATAGACAGACAGACAGACAGACAGATAGAGCAGGATAGACAGACAGACAGACAGACAGACAGACAGACAGATAGAGCAGGATAGACAGACAGACAGACAGACAGATAGAGCAGGATAGATAGACAGACAGACAGACAGACAGACAGATAGATAGAACATGATAGATAGAAAGACAGAAAGACAAGGCAGGATAGATAGACAGACAGACAGACAGACAGACAGATAGACAGGCAGATAGATAGCATGATAGATAGAAAGAAAGACAGACAGAGCAGGATAGACAGACAGACAGACAGACAGATAGATAGAGCAGGATAGATAGACAGACAGACAGACAGACAGATAGAGCAGGATAGACAGACAGACAGACAGACAGACAGACAGACAGATAGAGCAGGATAGACAGACAGACAGACAGACAGATAGAGCAGGATAGATAGACAGACAGACAGACAGACAGAGCAGGATAGATAGACAGACAGACAGACAGAGCAGGATAGATAGACAGACAGACAGACAGACAGATAGATAGACAGACAGACAGACAGACAGAGCAGGATAGATAGAGAGACAGACAGACAGACAGACAGACAGATAGATAGAACATGATAGATAGAAAGACTGAAAGACAGACAGATAGAGCAGGATAGACAGACAGACAGACAGACAGACAGACAGACAGACAGATAGAGCAGGATAGATAGACAGACAGACAGACAGACAGCAGGATAGATAGACAGACAGACAGACAGAGCAGGATAGATAGACAGACAGACAGACAGACAGACAGACAGAGCAGGATAGATAGACAGACAGACAGACAGACAGACAGATAGATAGAACATGATAGATAGATAGACAGACAGACAGACAGACAGACAGATAGATAGAACATGATAGATAGAAAGACAGAAAGACAAGGCAGGATAGATAAACAGACAGACTGACAGACAGACAGATTCAGCAGGATAGTTAGACAGACAGAAAGACAGACAGACAGATAGACAGATAGAGCAGGATAGATGGACGGACAGACAGACAGACAGACAGACAGACAGACAGACAGACAGACAGAGCAGGATAGATAGACAGACAGACAGACAGACAGATAGAGCAGGATAGTTAGACAGACAGACAGACAGACAGATAGACAGATAGAGCAGGATAGATGGACAGACAGACAGACAGACAGACAGACAGACAGACAGGTAGAGCAGGATAGATAGACAGACAGACAGACAGACAGACAGACAGACAGACAGACAGACAGACATGGATAGACGGACAGACAGACAGACAGAAAGGATGGATGGATGGATAGACAGACAGACAGAGACAGATAAATGGATAGAACGACCACCTGTCAGACAGACAGACGCATGCTTGAAAAGTGTCTACAGTATTTAGTGCGTTCAGATTAGTCACTTGTGAGGTTGCATAAAACTCACAGAGAAAAAAAGCCAAATGATTAACGGCGCAATAACTCGTCTCTTCAGAACAACCATTTTTGTTCTGGCACTGCTAAGACTGTGTACCACTTCTCCAGGGCAGACATAAATCTGAGACGAACAATTGCCTTTGTTTCTAATTCAAGAAGTGACTTCTAATATTCATCACTTTTTTTTTAGTCCCAAGAGTTTTAGCTCTCACTACGGCTGGACCACTTTATATAATTTATATAAGACAGAGCAGGATAGATAGACAGACAGACAGACAGACAGATAGATAGACAGACAGACAGACAGAGCAGGATAGATAGAGAGACAGACAGACAGACAGACAGACAGACAGACAGATAGATAGAACATGATAGATAGAAAGACTGAAAGACAGACAGATAGAGCAGGATAGACAGACAGACAGACAGACAGACAGACAGACAGACAGATAGAGCAGGATAGATAGACAGACAGACAGACAGACAGCAGGATAGATAGACAGACAGACAGACAGAGCAGGATAGATAGACAGACAGACAGACAGAGCAGGATAGATAGACAGACAGACAGACAGACAGACAGATAGATAGAACATGATAGATAGATAGACAGACAGACAGACAGATAGATAGAACATGATAGATAGAAAGACAGAAAGACAAGGCAGGATAGATAAACAGACAGACTGACAGACAGACAGATTCAGCAGGATAGTTAGACAGACAGAAAGACAGACAGACAGATAGACAGATAGAGCAGGATAGATGGACGGACAGACAGACAGACAGACAGACAGACAGACAGACAGACAGAGCAGGATAGATAGACAGACAGACAGACAGACAGACAGACAGATAGAGCAGGATAGTTAGACAGACAGACAGACAGACAGATAGACAGATAGAGCAGGATAGATGGACAGACAGACAGACAGACAGACAGACAGACAGACAGACAGACAGACAGACAGGTAGAGCAGGATAGATAGACAGACAGACAGACAGACAGACAGACAGACAGACAGACATGGATAGACGGACAGACAGACAGACAGAAAGGATGGATGGATGGATAGACAGACAGACAGAGACAGATAAATGGATAGAACGACCACCTGTCAGACAGACAGACGCATGCTTGAAAAGTGTCTACAGTATTTAGTGCGTTCAGATTAGTCACTTGTGAGGTTGCATAAAACTCACAGAGAAAAAAAGCCAAATGATTAACGGCGCAATAACTCGTCTCTTCAGAACAACCATTTTTGTTCTGGCACTGCTAAGACTGTGTACCACTTCTCCAGGGCAGACATAAATCTGAGACGAACAATTGCCTTTGTTTCTAATTCAAGAAGTGACTTCTAATATTCATCACTTTTTTTTTAGTCCCAAGAGTTTTAGCTCTCACTACGGCTGGACCACTTTATATAATTTCCAAATGAATCCCTGGCTACATAAAAACGGCTGAAGGCCTGATGGGAAGAGTTAAGTTGAGACTTCAAACAAGCAGCTTTATGGTAAACGTTTGGCAGCGTGAGCGCACAAAGAAATTCTCACATTTTAACGTGTGATCGTCTCGACTAACAGAACAGCCAGAGCACCTTTGAAGTAGACGTCGTTCCGTCATTAATGAGAACATTATTCAGCCTTTATTTGTGAGGGTTATTCGTTGCCAAGAGTCTCTACATTGGAAACTTGATCAGACGGTGCTCGGCCTATGGGAATGACAGCGCTGTGTCAGAACGTGAAAAGTATAACTGCATACACAGACGGATGGCAGGTCTGTTTCCTCCACGCGGCGGGTATCCACCATATCCACATACACACTCTGGACAGGATCCAGACCTAGTGCATGGACACAGGTGTGGGCCATAACTGTTCTTAAAACCCCACTAATTTATTTCAAACTGAAGTTTCTGGTTTGTGATACGGCAAAGTAAAGTACCAGACTTGATATATTATTTAAAGGGGCATAACCCAGGTATAACCTTGCGCTCCCCCGCTGTGAAATCTTCTATGCCACGGCAACAGAAATAATATTTTACCTAAGTTACGGATGTGTGTTTGAAGTCTGGATAGAATGCAATGTAATTGAAGACAGTGATCTGTGAAATAATGGTGAGAGATGTCTTTATATGAAGTTTCCTTGCGGGAGAAAACAATATATAACGTTGCTAGTGTAGTCCGATTCAAGGCAAAATGAGTCATGAGAAAGTTCTTTTTAGTGAATCAAAACATACAGCGCAACCATTAGTCTCATTCACAAACAAATTAATATTATGAGCCAATTCTTTTTACTGAATCAAAAACATAGAAGCGTAACTAGTGTAGTCTGATTCCCCAACAAATGACTCTCAAGCCATCTTTGTTTAGGAATCAAAAATGTATTAAACATTACAAAGCATTAAAGCAATACAGATAAACATGGAAAAAACAAAAAAGACAAGAAGATACACAGACACAAAGAAGTTGCCAGGGTAACAAAACTAAAACAAGAACAATGCAATGCATTTACCTTAAGAGGACAAAAAGGATGAATATAGAGATACAGTTTTCAATGCTTTGGGATTAACAGAGCTTTGGATAGTTTCCATGTGTTTGTCTAGATCATCTTTGAATAGAGAAAAGAGAGGTTTACAGCCAGTACATTTTTGCTCATGTATGCGAAATTTAGCTAGAAGGGAACACAAATTAATTATGTAATATTGTCCTGTTTTCTCTTTTAAGTAGTCAAACAAACCAAAGAAAACATCTTTAAAACAGAATAAAAAGTCACTTACAAAATTAGATTGGATAAACATTAACAAATCTGACCAAAATTTCTCTGTGTGGATATATTGCCAAATCAAGTGAATGACATTGTCTGACTTATATTTCAAGAAAGGCTTTGGTTGGGTAACATTTGTGAATTAATGCTATTTATTTTACTCTATCAGTAAGCATATAATTATGAGACAAAGACCATACTTTTTACCACGGTAAATTCCAGTGTGGTATTACTTAAGGAATTGTCATTATCTTTTTCTGGAAGAGAGCTCTGATTTGATCATTTCTTTTTTGTTGCCCTAAAGAAAAGCATACATTTCCGATCATTGTGTCAGTTAAGTTCAAAGAGTAAAAGTACATGGCCATGGATACAATATCCATATTGTTCCATAAGTAATATCTGTGTGGGGAGAAGTTGTTTGTATATTAGGGACCATGCCAAGAGCATCTGCTTATGAAAATCAGAGAGTTTTCATAAGCAGATCTTATGGGGATCTTTGTAACATTAGTTACGAAGTATGAGAAAATTCAGGCCACCTACTTTTGAGAAAATCTAATTAGGCATAATATTCCAAAGTGAAGAGGGATTATTAAGGGAATTTTTAAACCAATTAATTTTAAAAGTGTTGTTTAAGGTAGTAAAATCTAAATTAAAATTTTATTGAATTCATCAGTGCTGATTTTCTAATGAAGTGGGTTTTATTTTTCCAAACACAATGATTTAACATGCTATCAGTATCGACCTTTTTTAATGTTCCTTTATCATCCTCTAAGGAGAACGCTGCATATGTTAGTCTCGACAATCCTTCAGCTTTAGAGAGCAGAATTCTTCCTCTTATCGACAAGTCTCTCTGCAGCCAAGAATTGAGCTTCGTTTGGGTTTGCAGAATTAGTGGATCGAAATGTAGTTTACATATTGTTTTTTGGTCTTTATTAATTACGATTCCTATGTATGTAACTTGATCTTTCACAGGGATATTGCATATAGAGGGAACATTACAGCTTTTAATTGACATTAACTCACATTTGTTAATATTTAGATACAGACCCGAAGCTCTGGAAAAGGAATCAATGAATCTTAAAGCTAAAGGGATTTGAGAGGCATCATTCAAAAACAAAGTGGTGTCATCAACCAGCTGGCTAATAATAATTTGTCTATCGTCAATTGTAATGCCTTGTAAATTACTACTGGAAATATGCAGAGCTAAAAACTGCGAGGCAAGCAAGAATAGATAGGGCAGCCTTGTCTCACTCCATGTGAATAATCGAATCTTGCTGAGGTTCCAAATTTTAATTTAATAGCACTATTATTATTTATATACAATGTCCTGATGTCTCTACAAAACGAATCTCCAAACCCAAATGGTAAGGGCTTGAAATGTGAAATTATGCTCAAGTGAGTCAAAGGTTTTGTAGAAGTCTAGGAAAAGCAAGTAACTATCATTAGGGACGAGATCCTCGTAATCTAAAATATCTAGGACTAATCTTATATTATTCGTAATGTGACGTTTTCCATAAAACCTGATTGCGATTCATCGATAATACAATTAAGGGCATCTTTAATTATTTTTGCTAAAATTAAAGCTAGACTTTTGTAATCATTATTCAAGAGGGTAATCGGTCTCCAATTTTCTAAACATTATTTATCTTTATTGGGTTTGGGTATCAAAGTGATGACACCTTGAGTCATGCTTGGTGGAAGTGCTTCCGATTCCAAACTTTCCTCAAACACTTTTAGTAAGAAAGGGGATGAGCACTCTGCAAACATCTTGTTTAACTCAGAGGTTAAACCATCACAGCTGGGACTTTTATTATTTTTTTAAACTCTTAATAGCTGGTAGAATTTCTGATTTGGGATATATCATTATCACAAGCTTCTTATCTTCTAAAGGAATAACTTTTTTTGAATAATAGATTCAAAAAAAGATTTGGCTGAATTATCACAATATTTATGTATACAAGTTATTATAGAATTTGGAGCAAAAATAAGCTATTTCCCTAGGATTCTCGAGAACTCATTCACAGCATTTGATCTTTCCAACCTAAAAAAAATTGGCTGAAATTTGCCCTCCATCTTCCAACCATTTTTTTCTGAATCTAACATATAGGCTCCTTTAGCTTTGGATCTATAGATGTTACAACCAGTCAGGAACGAAACGGAGAGTGAATCCAATCACAAGCTTTTTAATAACATAAACAGGTCATCCAGGGAACTCAGAACAGGACAGAAGTAACATTAAACAACAACCGACAGCCAACAACTGAAACACAGGGGTTTAAATACACAGACAAACAAGCTGAACAAGATAACAAGGGGGCGTGGTTAATAAGAACACCTGGGGAGACTAATAAACATGGACGAGGAACACCTGTGGACACTGAGCAACAACAAACAAAAGACAAGACACATGGCAGGATCACATGACAAACAAGGGATCACGTGATATACAAGACACAACAAAAACCCACACGTAACAATAGAGTTCATCTAATTTACTTTGTAGTTTGGAATATTCAATGCTTTGACTATCTGTCAATGTTTCCTTAAATGATATAGCAGATAGTTGTGAAAGAACTTTATCCTCTATTAATCTATTTTGCTTTGCTATATTACTTCCTATATTACAATAATTTCCCTAATTAATATTTTAAAAGCTCCCATTTACATCCATAAGCTTTTTGTGATTTAGCCCTTTCCCAGTACATTTTAATTAGTTCAATAATCTATTGCTTGGCCTTTTCATATTTAAGGAGAGAGCTATTTAATTTCCAGAGCAAAGGTTTGCAGGCATTAATTGCGATATTTTGCGATAAATTAACTGAAATGTAAATGGCTTTATGGTCAGTCAGTGGGCTGTTGCTAATATCAATAGAGATATTATTGCTACTTAATGTTTTAGAAATCAACCAATAATCAATTCTGGACTGCCTTGAACGGTCTTTGTTACTCCAGGTGTACTATATTACTTCCGGATACATTTCTCTCCAGATGTCAACTAAGTTTTTCTTGGAGGGTGCCCATCTCATTCATTGCTATGTTAAAATCACCACCTAAAATCAGAGAAGCAGAAGGATATTGGCCTAAAGCATATGAAAGTTTTTGATCTAGTGTGTTAAAGAAAGCACAGTTTTCTGTAACAGAGTTTTAACCATAGATATTGTCAATAATCAATATAAAATGATTGTGTCCTGAAGGATCAATACTGGTTTCCAAAATGTTACCATTAAAATTGTACCTCATAATCCGTACTCCAGCACAATGTTCTGACCCATGTGACAAAAAATATCATTGCCCCACTGGGACCTCCAAAATTTGGCATTTTGGTGAGTGACTTTCCTGGAAAAAACAGAAATCTACTTTGTGCCTCTTAGAAAACAAAAATAAAGCCTTGCTTTTGATATTGTTTTAAAACATTAAACTGGCATTTAAAGAAAATAAAGACAAAGACATAAAAAAATTAAACAAGAGTATATAATACCTGAAGAACTATAGGTATGAAACATGATATCAATTAGAACACAAGGGAATCAAAAACATACAGTGCTACTAGTGTAGTTTGATTCCCAAACAAATGACCCTTATTAGCCGGTTCTTTTTTACTGAATCAAAAACATACAGCATGACGTGTAGTCTGATTACCGAACAAATTATGGTACTTTGTTTTAAAAGAATGAATAGCTTAAAAGCAGTTCAGCATTTTGAATCAGTCGACAATTCTTTCACTGGACTGATTTCAATAGAGCTGTAACTGAATCAACATCCAATGCTTACGCAGCTGAAAGTTATTATTATTTTCTGTAGGTCTCTATATTTTTGAGTGATGCATCACTTAAAAGTGTGATAATTTGCAGTGTAAACATGTATGTAGAGCAACAGTACAGTATTGCAAAAGTGTAAAATCGGGCAAATATGAGTCACTAGATCATTAAAGTGCTGCATCAGTAACCACTGGTTTGATGTTTTCTCTTCAGCCTGTGATTGTCATCCGGTCGGTGCAGCTGGTAAGACCTGTAACCAGACGACTGGACAGTGTCCATGCAAAGATGGCGTGGCTGGCATCACCTGCAACCGCTGCGCTAAAGGATACCAGCAAAGCAGATCACCTATCGCCCCTTGCATCAGTAAGTTAGCTGGCTTGTTTTTCTATTTCTCCTACTGTGTCTTCAAAAAAATTGTTTAATATTTTTAGTGTCGAAAATCAACAATTTGAATTACACTGCCCATTCAAAAGCTTGGGGTCGGCAAGATATATATACTTTAAGAAATTAATACTTTTACTCAGCAAAAGTGAAAGCGAAGACATTAATGTTACGAACGATAAAATATATTCCAATTAAATGCTGTTCTTTTGGACTTTCCTGGATAAAATTGTCTCCAGAAATATATAAATATTAGAATGATTTTTAAATGATCTTGTGACACTGAAGGCTGGAGTAATGGCTTCTGAAAATTCAGTTTCGCCAGAACAGAAATGTATTAAAATAGAAATCAGTTATTTAAATTGTAATAATAATAATTTGCAATATAACTTTTTTTACTTAATTTTTTGATCAAATAAATGCAGCTTTGGTGAGCATAAGAGACTTCTTTCAAAAACATTAAAAACTCTTGCTGACTCAGAATGTTTGTACAGTAGTTCTATTATATTAAATTAAAAATAGGGGCCATTTACACGACACTGTTTTCAACTAAAAATGGAAAACTTATGCATTTTGGTGCCTCACTTCCGAACCCTCGACGTCCACCAGCACTCCCTCGGCGATGGATGCCGACTCACACACCTGGTCAGGCGCACGCTCGGGCTCCATGGAGATGTGGTCCTCGGTCGCTCTTGTGGGCGCGGGCTCATTCATCGCGGCGGTCTCCGTCGTGCTACCTGCGGTGGGCTCAGGCCGCCGATCCTCGCCGTCTGGGTGGTTCTGGCTGGGCACTGGATGAGGAGTGAGGCTGGCGGCATCCTCGACGGTGAACGCTGATCCGCAGGACGCCAGCACCCACTCCACATATGTTACGAAGCTCCCTCGAGGAACCGCCCCGGATAACTTAGACAGTTATCAGGGAAGGTGGTCTGATGGGCAAGATCCAGAAATTTTACTAAATGTTCCTCGAGAGAGCATTCTCCCTGCTCGAGGCACATGAGTTTAACTGCCGGAAAGTCCATGGTGCAAGCAGGAAACAAAAACACTGAACACGAAAAATGGAAAAGAAAAGATTTTACAAACGCGTTCACTTGTTTGGTCTGGTATTCTGTTCAGGAAAACATTTCTGAATTATCTTAAATTTCATTGTCTCCACCTCTTGAAAAATTAGTGCGACCTACAAATAAATAACAGAATGACACAAAATGGTTGTTTTTAAAGAGAAAGAAATCTACTATTATGCAGCTTCCTTAAAAATGATTCTTGGACTAAATGAGGTGGTGCAGCATGAGTTTTTTTTCCCATTACCACCCACAGAGACATTAATAATAATACTCCAAAGAAATTTTGCATAAACACCTATTATTATTCATGATTTCATGGCCCCGACCCAGTTCATTTCCGTATCGGTCCCCTGTTCCATTATTTCCTTGGATGGACATTTCGCTGATTGCCCTCCGCTAAGTCAAACAGACCATAAAGCCCTGGCTGACATGACCTAGTCAGCCCTGAACCTTGCTGACGGCCTTTCAACTCATAAATCTCATGCCTGCTCCAGGGGCATGATGGGTGATATGTTTATTGGCAGTATCAACAAGGCAGCAGACGGTCTCTGTGGCGATTAAGGACAGGCCCACACAGCAGCTGGCATTTCTCGATAAGATACTCACTGGGAGAGAAATACAATATGTGGCTATTAATATGAACCGCTTCTATTATGCACTAACTGATGACATCGAAATAAAGATTGATCTGGCCCTCTGACAAAAGCAACTATAGACATGAAGCCATTCAGATTTGCTTGGCAAGGATTCACGTAGACAAATGAAACCCTTATAAACTAGATTTCCCCTAATTTCTCTGGGTAAGTAACAAATGTGCTGTTAAATCTGGAAAGAAAGAGAGAGAGATAGAGTGAGAGAGAGGGAGCCCCGACAATCGAGTGGAAAATATTTGGTTTCTCATATATTTTGTGATATAACGTGCTTTTGTTTTAATAGCCTGATATTAAATTTTTGCGACATCACACATTTTGCCAACTGCACATTTTAACAAGCCTCGAATCCCCCAACGGCGTATATCTAACAGCAGAATGCTTAAAAGAGGAAGAAGGGGCTTCAGAGAGGAAACTCATTAAACTAGACACCACCACGTCTTCATGTCACCAGTTATATGTCTAAAAATCACGATATGTCTACTAAAATTATTACTAAAATAAAAACTAATGCAAATGACCCCCCCCCCCCCCCCCAAAAAAAAAACAACAACAACAAAAAAAAAAACCAGAAAAACAAACCCAGGTGCAATGTATATTGAAAGCAACAATGCCTGGAAAAAAATGTACGGCATGAAGTTTTGATTGTTTGTTGTTGACTGTTTGTTACAGAAATTCCTGTTGCTGCACCCACAGCCACCTACAGCAGTTCAGAAGAGCCTACAGGTGAGTCCAAAATAAATTAAACCATTACTGAGCAATCAAGCTCTATATGGTAAACTATCCCAAATACAACTTTGTTTATATACATATGCGGTACTCATTTAAGCATTGCAGAGAATGTTTTAATCCACGCATAAAAAAATCAAAACAAATTTGTATTTGGGATATATTCATATATATTCTCCATAAAATTTGAAATAAAGTACAAAATTATAGATAAAAATTACAAGAATAAAAAGTGATATTAAAAGCATCATTTCAATGTGTTTAAGCGTAATAGTTAATAAGATTAATAAAATGGAATATACAATGTTAATAATAATGTAATTAATAATAAATACATTATTTAAATTAAAAGGTTCACTATGTAACTTTTGGGCTTCAAGCAGTTAATTGGCAGGGTGTTATTTCAGTTAGGCTAATAGCTGGTTTGATTTGCATTGATAGATGATCTTATGGAAAGTGCCCGATGCAAATCTCTAGATATGGTGAAGGGAATGCGATGATGTGGGGCTTTTTTAATTCCAAAGGCCAAGGGAACTTTATCAGGATGCATAGTATCCTGGATCCATGACATAACTGGCCTTTAAAAATAAAAATCTGCCTGCCTCTATGGGAATTTAACATAGGTGGGTCCTGAATTATTTGCCCTGTATTTTAAGGAAGAACATTTATTTATTTACAATACATTATTCATTTACAAAGAAAATGGGTGTCCTTAAAGGTTGGATTTTTCCTCATTTTTTAAATAAAGGCATTAAGTTCAATTTCCACAAGATTATTTTTTTATTCCTCTTTTTAGTCAACTTTAGCATGGGTGTGTTCATTTATGCTTGGCACTGTAATCAGTTTAGATGGAAAGGATCTCAAGCTGACTCACTGAAGAGACGTCACTGTAGCTTTACCCATTCATAGACACGATACACTGCGCTACAACAACCACAATAAATTGACCCTTCACAATAGATAATGCTTTACAATGAACTCTGTTACAGAGCTACATGTGGCAATTTAAAATAAAATACCTTACTCACCTGTTGAGTAATAAAAACACCATCTCTGTGTCACTTTTACAACATTTCAAAAATTTACCAAAAAATAAAAATATATATAATAAACACCAGGTTTGTTGTGCCTTGTAGGCATATACTTGTAGGGCTGCATAAAATAATAATAACAATAGCCTGTAGCAGACGGCCTATAAATGGTTATAAAGGAACACTTCAGTAACACTACTCTAGAGAAAAAAGATACGGATTATCATATGTTACTTCAAATGTTTCCATTCCTTATGACGTTTTGAAATGAGATTGGAGTAAACACATGAAGCCTAATGTTTGCCGCGTTTTGCTTTTCAAACGCACAGCGCGAGTGACTCAAACGCACAGCGCGTGCAGAGAACATTTACTGAAGAGATCGAGCCGCTCCAAACTATGAAACATTATTTTTGCCACATTATACATATCTACGTTTGAGCATATATCCACAAACACAGTATTTAACAGTAAACACTGGTCTAAACATTATAATATTCACCATATTAGAGTGAACACTCATACTATCCTACTTTTATATCATGCTGTTTTATTACCGAACATAAAAACATCATTGTGTCGTTGTCGTTGCCTGTCTATAGTTCCTATTTCAACATGTTTCTGTCTAAATATATATATATATATATATATATATATATATATATATATATATATATACACACATACATTTTAGTCTGGCACCAGTTTAACTAGTAGCTACAATATGAAGTTTATGCAACAATAACATGCTTACTATTATGAGTGGAAATGTCTTACCTTAAATACGTGAATCACATTAATTCTATTAAATAGTATATTAATAGTATATTAATCTTCGGTACAAATATTTGAATGTCTCAACAACAAATTCTCTACATAGCCTACTGTAACTGTGTTACTATAGCTTGTCTCTCATTTCACTCCAAAACAGATCAATATTTCATATCCATTTATGTTTATCAGCTACCTGTGTCAAATACACATTTTCAGGGTGATACAAGTCCTCTCGTGTGTGTACTGCAAATCTTGGATTGCCAAAACAGAACCATAAAAATGTATTGGTGGATCTTTCACACATATGATCTGGTGATATCAACATAAGCCAATGCTTTCCTTCTCTACATGCTTTGTCTCGGTCACCATCGAAACTGGCTGGGACCTTAATCTGATTACATGCTTCATTTGAACATGTTTGCTTTTCCGTCATGCTCTCGCAGCGCTGTGCCGTGAGGGAAAATACACCCTTGTACTTTCATTCATACTCAATTACCCAAGCTGCCCGATCACTGTCTGCGCTGTGGGAGTAACGCCAGTGACGTGAAGTCGTCCCATGGAGCCAAACTCAGCTGCTGAACACTTTCTGGCTCTGAGATGTTTCAGTATGAGTATTTCAATTCCCCGGTTAGCGCACATGCAACAGACACAGTAGTGGTGGTCAGTGTGACTATTACTAATTGAAAAAATAAAATTCTCTGTTCATCACCAGCTATTCTTTTCATCATGAAACTGTACAATTGTACAAAGCATTAAATCTCGAACGTCCTCAAAAATAACTAAGCTCACACCGATAAGTGAACTGAGTGAAAAAGAACAGTTCACTTTGCATTCACATTGTCACTGGCCTTGTAAGTGGACTCAGAGCACTTATTTTTTCTCTTTTTATATCAGCTAATATGTTTGGGTTTTTTGTCATACTTACTTTTGAAAGCACTAAAGAGAACTGAGGGAAAAAAATAAGAAAAAAATATATAAAGGAAATTAATGAGAGAATGGCATGAATAATCACTATATCATAAATGCTTTACGCTACTGTTAAAAATGTTGGGGTCGGTAAGATTTTCACTACTTTTATTCAGCAAGGATACGTTAATGACAGTAAAGACATATATAATGTTAGGCTACAAAAGATTCCTATTTCGAATAAATGCTGTCATTTCAACTTTCTATTCTTGAAAAAATCTTGAAAAAAAAGGATATTAATAGGTTTTCAAAAGTGTTTTCATCAAATCATACATACTATATAGGGCAAAAGGGCAAAACCTAAATGTAATAGTAAGTTTAACCACTTAAGTCATTATTCACTTTACCTGTCCTGCTGTACTCTACTGTGAAGAATGCTCTGGTGTGGCTGCCCGGTGGAGCAGCACAGTTGGGCTTGAGGGACTCTATTAAGCAGAATTTGTCCCTCCACAGGGGACGTCCATTATTTGGGGGACGTGGGTGTAATGGGCAGCGTCAGGCATTGTGCTGCTTGCCTAATGGACGCCCAGTCTTATCAAAGAGAAGCAGGATGAGGCGGACAAGGGCCATCGCCACACAAAAGCCGCCCCGTCCTCCGTTCATGCATTAACATGGAAATCAGGCGTGGCTGATATGGACTCGTCAGAATCATTTACTTTCTGCGACTCCACCCCCTTCTTTGCACTTTCTCACTCCCTGCTCCCAGTTTTCTCCATACGGTCCTTCACATCCTAATTCTGCGCACCACCTTTTTGTGTTACCACCACCCCCCAAAGCTGCCAGACATTTCGCTCTTCTAGCCCTTCCCCCCTTTTATTTTCCCCTTCAAACTTTTTTATATTCGGGTTGGTGGTTCTTTCCTGCTTCGCCGTTGCCCAGGTAACCTCATTCAGACGGAATATAAAGGGACATGAAAAGGGTGGATTGGACAGAGGGCTGGAGAATATAATGAAGTTTGTCCATATTCAGGCGAAAGCTGAAAGGTCTCCTCACTCCCATCTCTTCCAGTCCACCAGAAATCTCGAGGTTATTACGCTATGTGAAATAGCTGTGACGAGAGACTCTCGGGTTGCGGTTTGCAACAGGAGAACTGAGCCATTTAAACACTCTGGTCTCAGTCCAAGAGTTGCCTGGTCTTGAAGCGACTCCATCGCCGAGGGCTCAATGTGGGGTTTGGGTCTCCATGGTGGTGTCGAATAGATCCGCTGAGCGCTAGAGCTATAAATCATTGCACGCTTGATGCCGTCTCTGAGGTTTATATGTGGAAAGCTGCGTTTAAATGAGGATTCGGTATTATGGGCATTGTGACGGGGGTGTTCTGTGTCTGAATGAAGTTTAAATGACCTGTGAACCCCCTGCCCTGACATTGCTGAGTAAGTGGGGGGATATGGCGAGGCGCTTGATAATTAGGGTGAGAAAATGACTGGGTTGAGTGAAGAAAAGAATAAATGATTAAATACCCATTAAGTCTTAATTAGGTCTAACGTAACTCTCTTTAAATGTATGAATGATACAGCTGCCACAAAATCATCTGGACACTTGAGTCGCACTTAAAAGTGCATAATACAAAACTGGCAGACATATTATGCTCTTGTAGTAACTTTTAACCAATGAGTCCCGAGATGACTTTTAGTGCATGTATTGAAAACGGAAATAGCATATCAAATTTCTTCTCTTGAAAAAAAAAAATGCTACTTGGTTTGATATTTTGTTATCTAATGCAATGATATTAATACATTAGTGCCACAGCCAAGTCAATTTTCAATAACTTCACCCTAAAGCCTACTGTATCATAATTAATAACCGAATTTCTAAGGCTTCTACGTTATCGACATTATCAAAACTTTGCTGGAAAGCCTGTTGTACTCAATCTACTACATGCCTTCTGTCGTCTGATTGATAGTTTATACTTGTTTTTTAGTGAGTAAAATATTTTTTAATGTAATTCTAAAAACTTCCCCCTTAAGGTTGTGGTACATGTGTCTTTTTGCTGTGAAATCTTTATTGATTTTTATCACGTAAATATAAGAATATTTTTGTATATTGTTTGTAATATTTCTAGATGAACACTTACTGGACTGAAACAACATAGGTTTACTTGATTATCAAATCATCATTTTCTAGAAAAAACATGTTAAGATGATATGATACATCAGGCTTTTGAGGAACATTTATTTGTTCACCTCTCAATCATCATTGTATTGCATTGCAATATGTTTTACCCCCACAATTAAAAACTAGCTTCTTCTTACTAAGACATATTATTGGGAGATTTAGGGTAAAACATAAACTGATATTTATATGCATTTTATGTCTCTTATACTGTTATAAATAACTCATTGATTTACATTACAAGCCATCAGAATTTCAGCTTACTTTTTTGGTAATATTAATATCAGCAACTGCACCGAATTGCAAACTTTTGCTCAGTTTGGGCCTCAGAATTAAATGTAGGTGTTTTTTTCCTCCTCAATGATCTTTAGATTATCATATATCATACTAAACGAGCCATAAAACCCTGATGTACCAAATGTGATACTCAACACAAAAAAAATGCATATGCATACTTTTTTTTTAATTTAGATTTTGTCTCAAGGTTCAATAAACTCTTTCCATCAAATTATTATTTCATATGTCAGGCTTTACAGGGGAAAGTACCAAAGATGTTGAAAATGGCAGATGTTTCTCCTCCTGCAAACACAGCTGAAAACCTAGTTTTGTTGTTTCTGACAGAATATTTTACCTGTGTTTCACTAGTTATATGTCTGCTGTCTTCCTCAGACTGTGACTCCCACTGTAAGAGCCCCAAGGGTAAGATGAAGGTCACCATGAAAAAATACTGCAAAAAAGATTTCGGTAAGTAGCTGTTATTTAGAAACGCCTGCTGTCTTTTCACTTCACGTCACTAGACATCTTTCTCTTCTAGGTCTATTCTATCTCTCTCACTATATGTGTTCCCCCTCCCTCATAGCGCTGAGAGCTTATTCAGAGGCTAAAGGTTTATGTTATAGCATCAAAGCGTGTGAACTCAGCAGGTTTCTCCAGATGGACACGCTCAAACTGCCTCGCAGCATCTAGAGGACAAAGGGGACAGCTGGTTCCTGTTCAAAGCAGAGATTTCACAGGTTGAAATACTAATATAGTTAATATAATAAAGGACTTATAGAAGTTCAAGAATGTAGTTGTAGGTTTTAAGTGGCATAACAGATTCTTAAAAATCTGGTAAATTCAAGTTTTTTTCGTCTTCTTGAGAAAGTTGTGGTACCACACATGAGAAACAGATTACAAAGAAAAAAATTCTAATTTCAAACTCTATTCAACTATATTAAACCAAAATAGCTCAACTGGTTGAACAAGGGGTCGGTAAGATTTGGTAATGTTTTAAAAATAAGTCTCTTCTGCTCACCAAGGCTGCATTTATTTCATAAAAAATACAGTACAAACTGGAATATGGTGAAATATTATTACCATTTAAAATGTAATTTATTCCTATGATCATAGCTGAATTTCCAGCATCATTATTCCAGCATTCAGTGTCACATCCTTCATAAATCAGTCTTATATGCAGATTTAATGATCAAGAATTGTTATTATATAGGAAGTAAAAATTTAAAAATCATATTACCTTTAGATTCTTTGATATAGAAAGTTATAAAGAACAGCTTTTATTTAAAATAGAAATATTTTGTAACATAATTTATAAATTACTTTACTGTCACTTTAGATCGATTTAATAAATGCTTTCTTGATAAAAGTATTACATTCTTAAAGGAGCCGTATGTAAGAATGTGGCCAAAACTGGTACTGCAATCACTTTCAAATTACTGTAGAGCGGTGTATCCCCTCTCCCTCCTCCCTGACTCGAGGTTGCCAGATAGGCTGCAGGATCCAGCAGGAACGTAGGCGGCTACAAGAAGCTTTTGCTGTTAATTATGTTTATGCTTCAAATGAGAGATGTTTTGCAAAGTAATTATGTATCGCAAAAATGCACTAATGGCTAATATAATCGTAAAGATGTACGCTCGTATGTGACAGTACATTGTTAGAACAGTAGCTGTTAGTCTAACTTGTAACGGTAGGTGTCTGTCATTAACGTAAGTACAAGCACAAGTCCCTGTCACTGTGTGTAACCGATATCAAAGATACAGCTATTCATTTAGCTAACGCTATAAGTGAAAGCGTCCAGCTGTATTTTTTAACTTACCCTGCAGTGCACGTCCATAACGCTAAAATATGTGATGTGAAAGATAACATGTCATTCTATTATTTTTGGCTGTAGAACTTGCATGATAAACAATAATGGGCGTGCTAATGTTGTTTTCCTCAGCGTCTCAGCATTATGACAGAGCAACGGGCTCTGATAATGCATTGCTAATGTTAGCAATGACGACTCGCCATTTTTATTACCCAAACAATTCCTTACCTTTTCAATTCGATGACCCACCTCCTCCATATGAGCTAACGTAACGTTACTTTGCACGAACATGCATAACTTTGTTCGTCTGTCATGAATATTTGAAATGTCCATTTACATCAAGTACAAGTTAGCCAAACATAGATGAATCTTACCTGTCCAGGAGAAAATTAGCAACGTTGGCGTCTGTCTTCAAATTCTTCTCCGTTTTCAGTCGTCTCCATATTCGAAAGGCATCTCTTATACAGATCCTTGTTTAATTTCGGACTTTGTCACAAAGTATTTCGGATTCATAACGAGTTTTTTTTTGGTTTCGCAACGTTAGACTTTTTTTTTAATCCGATTCCGACACGTTTGTAGCTGCAGCTGTGGTAACTAGAACAGAGCTGGCAAACCCGATGCCGCAACACTACTGACTTCGTGATTGGTAGATAAGTTGAGGGTGGCGCATCAGATCCAAAACACAACATGACAACATCAACATTTGTTGAGGTTGCAACTTCACTTTTTAAATGACAATATCCTGGCCGGACTACTGTTGTCAGTGATATAAGTATTTTAAATGAACATGATTTCTTAATGTCTAGTGACATATCAGGGCCATTTTATGATTATTTGAAATACATTTCTTACATACAGCTCCTTTAAAGAAAAATGATACTGACTCCAAACTTTTGATATAGTTACTATATAGTTATACTGGCAAAATGTATACTTTGAATGTTATTTTACATTTTTTTGAAGTTTCTCTGGATAAAATTGTCTGTTAAATTCATAAATGCACATACAAACTATATTTGTTATACTTCACCTTTTATCAGGGCCAAATATGAAAGGCTCTTACATTCATATTTGGTAGAGGCAGAATCTGTCTTTGACTGCACACATGTCCTCTGGCTGTTCGCAGAGATGAGAAAAAGAAAAGATGTTTGATTTCACAGTGTGATATCATAAACTCATTCCTTACTGGCCTCAGGTCTGGAAACACATCTGAGATTTGCGGTGTCCAAGAGTGAGGACTGCACTGCCTCTGCAAAAAACACTGCCAAGCTAGAAAGAAAAACTAAAACGAAGAGAGACAAGACAGATACACGTCCTAAAATGGTGCAATGCAGTCATTTTTCTGTCCTTACTGAAACCGGAAAAATTATAAACAAACATTAGCTAGGTTTCCATCCAAAGCCGAACTAGCGTTTTCATCTCATGTGTTCAAGAGAGTAAAATCATCACTTCCTGGGAAATTGGTGCAAAATATCTAATAAAAAAGGAAACTACTGCAATTGCGGAAGAAACTATGGCTCTTTTATCCTTCTGTACATCATAAATGACTAACGCAATATTGTACTTTTAAAAGTAACTTTCCCCAACACTGGTTAGCATTACATTTTATCTTTGAAATTGAAAGTTTAAAGTTGAATTAAGGTGCAAAACTCGCTGATCATGTTCTCCAGCATGATTTGAAAATGATCCAAAGAGCATCTTGAGCTTCACTGGAAGCAAAAACATCTGCACAAAGAAGTTTGCATGCACATTGTCACACATTTGCTTATTTGATTAGTTACCTAGAAATAGTACAGAAGCCACTTTCATGTGCAAAACTGTTTATTTCCTTAAATGAAAAACATTCCAGATTGTCAATGTGGTTTCAGAGTTTTGGACCCCAGTGTATATGAAGGCCTTAGCATGTATGCAGCATCTACTGTAGCACATACTGAAATATGAATTTGCGGCTAAAACTATTGCACACAGAATTAGGGTTATAAACACACAGAGAGAACCACACATGTCCAATTATCCCAATCGCACAGGCCATCTAAAGTGCAATATCCTCATTAATATAGCACCTTATCTATATTAAGATCTCTGTACTTCTCATTACTTTTAAATGACTCATTTACAATCCCTCTCTGCTGTCACAATGGTTCCCAAAACATTTTTAGGCATCTCCTGGGGCTAATCAGGATAATGTTAATATAGATAATATCCACAGGTTGAATCAGCAACCACGAAGACTAACTGAACAATAAAATGAAGCAAAGAAAGAGAGAGAACAAACTATTAATGGCATTGCTGGTCCTCCGTAGCTGCTATCGTTCAGGCTGTGATATTAAGTTTCATTCGTTTTTCACTCTCAGCCACAAGTGTTCATACTCGGAGGTTGCTCTCTTAGGGAAGTCATTCATCATGTTGATGTTATATAGGACAGGTAACATTGGCTAAGCCTAGTGTCCTGACTGCAGTATAAATCTCATTGGGTGGGGTGTATGGAAGGGCTAATGGTGTGTCCCCGTTCAACCGGCCCCCATGTGCGAGAGAGACCCAATGATTTTTTTGGTAACACTTTAGTTTAGGGTCCTGTTCTTACTATCAACTATAGCTGCTTATAGATGTTGGCTATTTATTAGTACTAATAAAGCACATATTAATGCCTTATTTTGATTGACTATATGTCCCTTAATCCAACCCCAATACCTAAACTCAACAACTACTTTACTAACTATTAATAAGCAGTAATTAGGAGTTTATTTAGGCAAAAGTCATAGTTATGCAATAGTTAGTTAAGAGTGAGAATTGGACACTAAACTCACACAACACAACATAAGCAATATTTGCAAGTCTGGCCTAGACTTGTTACGTTCTGTGTATAATATTGTCAATTTAACATGTAAAATGTTTTATTAACACAGGATCCATTTTTTCTTGCATCCATTGGCTAGCGTTACAGTAGGCCTACACTGTAAGAAATGATATGATCAATAAGTTATGACAACATATGTTTTTACATTGCTTTAACTCACCAAAATACGTTTTTTTATGTTATACAAGATTCAACTCATTTTAAAGCCAGTTTAATGAAATTTAAGTTGAAATGACTTAAACATCTAAGTTGATTGTACTTAAAAATTGAACTTTTTCACCCATATCGGAAATGCAAAATTTGAAAGTGTTTTTAATAAGTAACTAGATAAGAATGTTTGGGGTGTGATTGTGTGCAGTTTATGTTGGAGAAAAAAGTATAATTTTCCAAGTTTATCACAGACCTTATTTTACTCATAAATTGAAAAACCCCATTCTAAAAACCCATAGGAAATTTTTGAGGGAACTCTACAACCTCAAATAAGATGTTGGACAAAAGGTTTTCTAGAAAAATTTCCACCTGGGCTCATATAGCATACGACAGACCAGCGACCAGACCAGACCCCCTTGTGCAATGACATAGTCTCAGTGAAATTGCAGTGAATGTTTGTATCAAAGAGGTACACATTGTCCAGAACTCACAGGACATTTACACTACTGGTTAGTGCTGCTGCATCCAGCTCGACATTTCAGTCCTGGCCTTGGTGAAGTTTTAAATCTGTCCAGCGCTGGCGGATGAGACCGACAGAGACGCGAGAAAGAAAGAAATACTCCCCGTCGATCCGCTTTTGTTCGGCGTCGCTAAGGAGACAGCGGTCCGAAAGGGTCGCATTCTCCTACTCTTGGGTGGGGGGAGAATGACAATGAATCAAAGAACTGTGTGTGTGTGTGTGTCAGTATGTGCATGGAGCTGCTTAGCATTGCCACACACACACGGCGGAGGCAGCAGTCAGTACCCTGGCGTAAGCGGCTGGGCGTAGGGCGTCCCAGCGGGGAACTCGCAGGAGCTTCAGTGTGGTAATCAGGCGCACTAATTAGATTAGAGCTCGGCTTGTGTACCGCGTGCGGGTCGTGTTCCAGCACACTGACTGCACACACAGAAAACCAGCGGGACACCTGGCAAATCTAGGGGCCTCTTCCTCTTTTTAAATTCATTTCTCTCTCTCTCTCAATCAGGAGAGAAATCCCTTACTTTCTAACTCTTTTCTTTCTCTCATTCTCTTTGCATTGTCGTGAAAGGAAATAAAAGTGGTCTCATCCCATTCAGCCGATCTCATGGAGCTTTGGAGAGGGATTGTCTTGCTGGCCTGTGCCGTGTGGCCTCATGCAAAAGAGGGTTTAACTTGCCAGATTAAACAGGCCCTACATATTTACACTTTTGTGCATCTTGGCTTGTGATATGTTTAGCCAATTATTCTATATTAACACCAAGATATGTCAGGATTTTATGCCACATAGTAAGTACATTTGTAAAGAATATAGAAAGGTCAACCTTTTTAATCTAACGTTAAGATTTAGATTCAAATTATTTTTCTCTTTTTATATTTTTAATATATATATATATATATATATATACCATAATTTGTTTGAATTTTTTTTTTCATTATTCTTCAAGTCACAATGAAATAAAAATTTCATTTTTGTCTTTTATGGAATAGTGCAGTTTATTATAAATCATTTGTCTGTGCACATCTTCATTTTTATATTAATTTGTCCTCAATCTTTAATCAAAATAACTTCTCTTATGATGCGTTTACCGGCGCGTATAAACTATAAACATCCATACAGACAAAATCAGATGACATCTATCTAACAAAAAAAAATTCTTGTTCGAGAAGCTTTTTTTACTCAGATTTACGTCACAATAGGGAAGTAAAATACTATTTCAACTTCCATTTCATATCACTAGTAGCCTACATTTCTATTGTCCTGCAGTGTGACAAATACATTTTTACTTTTAAAAAAAAAATACAAATATTCAATGTAGTCAGTCAGTTAATATGAGCTCATAAAGGCAACATGCTTAATAATTATGAAATAATTAACAAAATGTGGTTCAAAATGTCATGTTAGATGGACTATGGCATGTCCTGCAAACCACAGGTGAAAGCATTTCTTGTCACCGACTCACAAATATAAATTGTTGCAAAATAATTCATTCCAAGAAATGAAATGTTTTGAAAAAGAAAATTTTATTGCTCAAGTTCATCTAAAAACTGCACATTTATTGCTTTTTCAGAGTTCACAGGACTTACTGGAGTTCTCTGTTATTTTTAATTTAAGTCGTATTTAATTTTGATCAATGTTTAAACATTTAATTTATATAAACTTTGTAAACCTAAAATATGTTAGGAGAAAAAAATGTATATAATTTTTTTTAGATAGCATCATCTGTATCATTTATGAAGAGGACTTTGGAAGATTGTGATGAGAAAGGTTTGAGCTGATATTTAGACACTGTAGATATTGTCCGAAACTCTAAAGGAGACGCATTTTTGGTTTACTGGTGTCTTTCTTTTTCTCCTTTTAATTTCATTGCTGACTAGAAGAATCTGTCTACTAAAAATATCTCCTTTCTCTTTCCCATTTTCTCTCAATAGCTGCATCATGGTCAGAAACAAAGTTGTCCTACTAATGTATGAACAAAATCTTTCATTTGACGCAGAAAATAGTCTTTTTTAGTACCTGGACAAATCTGGAAAGCGTTTGCCACCCGCATGGCGTATCTGAGACTCAGTACTGGATTCAGACAGGAAATGTGCCAGTTTGGCAGGGTACGATGGAACCAGTGCCAGTGATCACAGCATTAAAGCGTCGTGCAGAGAGAGAGAAGGATTTGATATATTATAGTAACATACTCTCAATATAAGCTCACTTTATTCAGTATGTGTAAAATAAACAGTGATGACATCACTTTTAATATATTTTCAGCACAAAGCATTTAGGTTGGTTCTCCTCGTGTTTGTTTGAAAGTCATACAATATATGCAATGTAATACACACACTGCTATGTG
Organism: Siphateles boraxobius; assembly: GCF_051911475.1. Classification (NCBI taxonomy): domain Eukaryota; kingdom Metazoa; phylum Chordata; class Actinopteri; order Cypriniformes; family Leuciscidae; genus Siphateles; species Siphateles boraxobius. The sequence continues at coordinate 7,512,046 of NW_027509193.1, forward strand.
GTTGCTTACATATTTGTTTAGTTGCCAGGACGTTGCTATAGTATATGGTGGCTAAGGTGTTCTGTCTGGTTTCTAGGATGCTGTTATGTGGTTGCTAAGGTATATTAGGTTGGTGCCATGATGTTGCTATGTGGGTGCTAAGGTGTTTTATGTGGAGGCCAGGATGATGCTACTGTATGTTGCTAATATATTCTGTGTGACTTCAGTTTAACGTATTCTCTGTTGATGCCAGGATGTTGTTATGTGGTCGCTTAGGTGTTCTAGGCAGTGTTGGGGGTAACGCATTACAAGTAACTTGAGTTATGTAATCAAATTACTTTTTCCAAGTAACAAGTAATGCATTACAAGTAAATCAAATTATGTAATCAAATTACTTTTATAAGTAACAAGTATTGCATTACAAGTAACGCGAGTTACGTAATCAGATTTTTTTCAAGTAACAAGCAACGTAGCGCATTACAAGTAACGCGAGTTATGTAACCAGATTACTTATTTCAAGTAAAGTAACACATTACAAGTAACGCAAATTATGTAATCAGATTACGTTTTTCAAGTAACAAGTAACGCATTACAATTAACGCGAGTTATGTAATCAGATTACTTTTTTCCAGTAAAATAACGCATTACAAGAAACGTGAGTTACAGTATGTAATCAGATTCTTTTTTTCAAGTAACGCAAGTTACTTAATCAGATTACTTTTAATGTAAGTTAGTGTAGGTTCAGACTAAATATGAGCAGGCATTCACTCATCTCACTTAACAGATTCAGTATTTCTCAAAATGAATAAAAACAGTTAAATTCAAACTCTGAATATTATGAAAACCTGCAATTATTAAATGTTAAAAAAATTATTAAAAACATCACATTTGAATTTTTTTTTGCTGAAGAGTGTTGAACTTTCTTCTCCTGTTTCCTATTCTTCAGTGATCCACAACGGCAGAACAGCTGAAAGGTTTGTTTAAGCTGCGTCCTCTTACTGTACAGGCATAAAAATACATTTCCTTCAGGCTGAGGCTTATTCATTTCACTTTTGGTGTGAAAGTGCCTTTACATTTGCCAAAAATACAATTTAAAAAAAATTTAAAATCAGCAAGCCCAGCCCAGGTGAGAAAAAGTAATGCAAAAGTAACGTAATGCATGAATTTCCATTAAAAGTAAATAAAAAAACGCAAATAGTCACTTTTTAGGGAGAAATCCAATATTGAAACGCATTACTTTTAAAAATAACTATCCCTACATTGGGTTCGAGGTGATCACAAGGACAATGCTATGTGGTTGCTAACATATTCTAAGTGGTTGCAAGGATTTTGCTATGCGGCTGCTAAGTTGTTTCTGGATGGTTTATAAGTGGGTACTTTTGGGAACAAGCATAAAGAGTCAATTAAGTATATGGTATGATTTTCACTTTCAAAATGGAACTTTTTAGGCAATTTTATCAGAAAAAACTAAAATTCGCAATTCTAATACAAGCTGAACACAATTTAGCAAACACCACTAATGAGTCAAAGCAATTGTTTTCAACCTTTTTAAATAGGCTCAACAACACATTTTGAGTCGGGTTTCGGCTCGCTGCCGTCTCCCGCTGTGAAGAAACGAGAGCAGGTCAAGAGCGAGACCCGGAGCAGGATTCTCACGCTGCTCTTGGACCGGGCACCGCCGGCCGGGCTCAGATAGCTCATGAGGTCGAAACACATCCGCAATTCTTCTGGCAAGTTCTCTGTGGCTGGGATGATAAACAGTGGCCCCCCTCCTCTCTCAGCCACGCTACCCTCCGCACACCCTTCTTTTCTTTTTATCTCTTGTTATTTGGATGGCGAAGCGGGCTCCGGCCCAGAGAAACACAGGCGATGAATAGAGGGGCTGTGGGAGTGCGTTCTCTCAAATTGGGTGCAATTTGCTCGCAGCCTCCCCCCCTGCTGCTCAATTGGGACATTCCATTCAGCGATCGGGGCGATCCTTGCCTCCCTCTCTAAAGAGAGTGTTCACATTCAAGAGCGCAAAGAAAAAGTGCTAGGAAAGAAAGAGCACTTCCTGTGTCATTTTCACACAATGCTGTAATGGCATATTTCTTAAACATGATGTGCCACTGGTTCACGGGTTACTGGCTGCAGGGTGTGTGTGAGTGTTTCAGGGCAGCACTGCGATGCCTCCCCGTTACACACCGGGTCCATGCTAAATGCGTAATCGAGGTCTTTCCCCCCCTCTGGGCGTCCTCCCCGTGTGAAAACACTTCATGTCAAGTACAGATTAGCTCGCAATCTGCGAGTCTGATGATAGTTAAAATGCATGACCCGAGGGGATTTCTGCCGACTGGGTTTGTTAGCCGTTACCACATGGGCTGGATGTTAACATCTGATGTAGTATGTCTTTTTATGTTTGCTCCATAGCTGCGGATACTTAGTGTCCAAAATACTGAGAACACATTAAAATTAGATTTTTCTTTTTCGATTTAAAGCTGTAAATAAAGAACATATTAGGAATTTGAATGATTTTTCTGGGAATAATATTGTATATTACTTGTTTTTAGTTAAACTAAAATTATTATGATGGTATAATTTTCGATACATTATTTTTGAATGTTTTAAGATTTTGAACAATTCAAGGAAAAGTTAAAAAACAACTGTTATAAAATCCTAAAACATTCAAAAGTGCTCAGGTAATGGAATGACCCATTCCAAGGGTGGCCAGAAATACATATCTTCATATTTACAAGTAAAGCTTCATATAGGTTTTCTACGATTACATCATTCTTATTACACTTTTCGCAGATATAGGGATTAATGTATACTCATTCAACAACATTTGTCTGATAATCTTAGATTCTCATTGTTTTTCCATTGTGCATCTGCTGCTGTTTTCCTTACAATGAATATTTCAGTCTGATGTGGTGACATGACAGGTCCAGTCTTGTCTCAGTTTCATCCTCTGTGTAGTGTGTTAGCTGTGGCTGTTTTATCTACTTTAGAAATCCATTTTGGGTGGGAACGTTTAACACTTTATTTACATGTACAGTATTACAGTAGATTGTAGCTGTTCTGACTGTTCTCGGCCCGCTGGATGTGATATTCCGGCCAATGAGTTCCCCACCCCTGTCTTAAAGTCACATAAAAGCTCAAAGTTTCACACAAAAGATAATGAAGAGAACGGAATGGGCGGGTCTCCATCTTTTCCGTTTTATCAGTATCAGGAGATGGAAGGAAAGCATTTCTATGGCAACTTCCATTGTGGTCAAACATCACTTTAAATATACTGTGGCTCAACTGGGTCTGCTTCAGGACCTAGATTTAATATTGGACAACAAATAATGAATTTTTGACTTTTTTTTTTGTGTGTGGAAAATTCAAAATGAAATATATTTATTCAATTAAATATATATTTAATTATAATAACCATAATTTGTTATTCATATAATCAAAACAAAACTAATTATAAAAATAATATTATAAATAATAATGTAAATAATCGTATATCTTTTAAAATGCATTATGATTTTTGTGTGAAAAATTGACTATTTATAATATTGTTGCATTATACTGACATATAATTGTTATGTATATATATATATATATATATATATATATATATATATATATATATATGGATGGATGGACACTGTCGGGCAAAACCCTTGCATCTCCAAAACCAATACTTTCAGGAAATGGAAAAATACTTAAACATTATTAAACACTGTTTTGTCAAAGTTTATATTGTGGCTACATGGTCAGTCATTTGCATGTGACATTTTATTATAAATATTTGACCAAAATCAAGCTCAAATAGCTTTGTCCAGTGTTTTGTCCCTCATTAGAATGTCCGACTCTAAGGAAAATTCGCAATTATCTTCAATGTTTTCAATGTATGATTCCGTGGCAGAAACAAGCTTCCATAGGTTTCCGCCCTATATATATATATATACTATATATGTATACTGCATATGTTTAGATTTTTCCCCTGCTGTCCATAAACCAATTAAAACAGACCTGAGACATATTTTGGGGTCCTGAATTAAAAGTGTCCTCATTTTGCTTTTCCCTTATCTTTTAATCTGATTGTTTCTCTCCGCAGTGGTCCAGGTTCACGTACTAAAAGGAGACAAGGCGGGTGAATGGTGGAAATTCACTATCAACATCATATCCGTCTATAAGCAGGGCGGACACCGCATTCGCAGAGGAGACCAGCCCCTGTGGGTCCGCGCTAAAGACGTGGCCTGCAAGTGCCACAAAATTAAACCCGGCAGGAAGTACCTGCTCATGGGCTCTGACAGCGACGACTCCCGCGGTCAGAGCGGCGTGGTGGCGGACAAGGGCAGCCTGCTCATCCCGTGGAAGGACCTGTGGGCCCGTCGGCTTCGGAAATTCCAGCAGCGTGACAAGAGGGGCAAATGCTAGAAGGGAAACATAGAGGGATTGAAGAACAGGAGAGAAGGAAAGACAAAGTAATGACCCGAGCACCTACAAGTCGGAGCAGATTGATTGACGATTGATCAGAACTGTGGTGAAGGACAACCACTTGTGCAGTTTTGCCTTCCGCCGTTTAGTGTGTTTTTTTGTTTTTTTTTGTTCCCATCAAGATTTTATTTTTTCATATCTTCAATTTTGCAGAATTTGCACCTACTACTAAGTATACATATATGTAAAGTCGTTTATGTGTGATCCTTTATGATTTCTGCCTTTTTCCACAAATATAAAAAGAACCAAGCTACTGAGTCAATGTATCTACATGAACGTTTCACTTCAGAAGAAGGGTGTTGGTGGTCGACATTTAAAAGCGCATACAGTGGGGTCCAAAAGTCTGAAGGCACATTGAATATTTGGATTTAAAACCTGGAATTATACATAGTTGTAGAAATGTAAAACATTGAAGAATTGAAATGACAAAATATTCATGAATCTGCAAATTTATTATTAAATATTATTTGACATGTGGTGCACATTTGACTCATCGGGATGATGTTGCAATCCCATTCCCCTTCTTTCAAATAAAATAAAATAAAGCACTTTTATCATCTCCCTCAGACTTTTGGGCCCCACTGTACAGTTTTTATGAGAATGCAGCACACGTGATTATGAGGGAACTATAAAGATCTGTTGAGCCAATACATGCTAAAATTAGATATAACATCCTTTACATTCCTTCCTCTAAGATAGAAAATCTGTTGACAATACCTCACTGTTGCTGTTTGGAAGAATTGTGATTGGTTCAAAATTGTATGACACCATAAGGATTATTTGGTGCCAAAAGCTATGCTGATACTTTTGGCCTTTGATACTTTGATAACTGTGGTGATCATTAAAATGTGTAGTCTACCTTCTGTTCCATAACTAGTTGTAGTATGAGTTTAGATATACAAATAGAGTATGATTTATTTTAACCACTTTATGATTTTTAATTTGAAAAACAAAAGTGTATTTTTCATTATGAACAACAAGTTCCCTCTTTACTGCAGACTCCTATTATATTATACAGAACAAATGTGAGATTTTCCAGATATTGATAATGCAATAATCACAAAATTCCCCAAAAGTAGATTTGTCATCATTAAGAGGAATCAGAGAAGCTCAACGTCCTTCAGCATGTCAAGATGACTCGAGTTTGATGAAATTTTAATGCTCTAGATACTAAATTTGAGACATACTTTAAGTCATTGCTAAGGTTTAGTGATACAGGGATCAAGGATATAACCGCACAACGAACACAAGCCTGAATGGTCTTCATGGCTATGTTGACCAGTGTATGCAAACGTAAGGTTACATCGTACCAAAATAAATCGGATAAAATGACTCTTGTTATTTAGGGAAGCAAACAATTTTCTGTGTTATCACTTGTGTGGTACCTTTCTTTACTACAGTGATATGCTCTACTGTTTTTGTATAGTTGTATAGTTTTCTTTTTTTGTACAATATTTAGTAGATTATATTCACATGCAATTAACCATTTTTTATTTTATGAATATACTGAAAATAAGAAAAGGAATTTTAGATTTTCTTTGTTTACACGAGTTGATAGTGTAGAGAGAGGGATGTACTATGTCTATGTGACATGAAAATATGCACACACACGCACACGCACACACGCACGCACGCACGCACGCACGCACGCACGCACGCACGCACGCACGCACGCACACACACACACACACACACACACACACACACACACACACACACACACACACACACACACACACACACACACACACACACACACTTTAACATCCAGTCACTGTCCAGCTCTGAATCTCTGACAGCGACTACGAACTGAAAGTCAGTGACTTTGACATTTTGGAAAATGACTCTGAACAGAGTTCTTTTTTTTTTTTGATGATGACATTTACAATGTTCATGGTCCTCCTGTATATGATGTTTTACTGTGTACTTTGCAAAAGCTGTGTATTGTCCTGTAATGCATACTAATATATTATGATTCTCATAAATGAACATATTTAATGATACATGAACTCACATGTCTGTGTGTTTATTTTTGGTCCCAAATATGATATTTTATATATTATCTCAGTTGTTTTGAGTACAGCCACTAATGAGCAAGAAAAAAAGAAAACTTAAAAAAAAAATCTGCAAACTGTATACTTATTGTAATTATATTCAATTATATTGTGGCACAATAATAAAAAAAAGTCCATTAATAGAAGCAAAATAAATGGTTATGCACTTTATAAACCCCAACATTTTTCATATGGATGAACGTAGTTAAAAAACTATAATTATATAATACTTGTTTTAATTTCATAATAATAATAATTATTATTATTTTTGCTATAGTAATTATAATTATATTAAAATTGTTAAATATAATTTATTATATAATATAACTTATGATTAATAATAATATAATAGATTAATAAATAAAAAATATATGTGTGTGTATTTATATAAATAAAATGTATATACACACACACACATACATTTTATATATATATATAATAATAATAATAATTATTATTATTATTTATTTATTCTATAGTAGTAGTAATAGAACATCATAAAATTTCAAATGTCCTAGTGATATCATTTTGTTCCATCATGGCCAGAAAGAGACTACACAGATGAGCACTCTAGGCTAATTTAACGGTACCAACTAAATAACAATACAAAAGTATAATTATAACAATTCCGAAAGCCAGAATAGTAAGCCAAGTTAAACACAACTAAATACTGTACGTCAAGTGCCGCACAGACTGTTAAATGCGAAGCAAAGAGTTAGTGTGAACAATAAATGTCAAATGGAAGTAAAATACAGTTCTGTTTTTGCGACAAAACCCAGCAGCAGACGCGATAAGCTGCATCATCATTTACTTTGGCTTTCTGGACCTCAATAAAGACCAGAGCCTTTCAGAAGGGCTTCAACATGTAAATGTCAGGGCCCGTGTATTTCAGTTTTAACTAACCCAGTGATATATCAAACACGTAAAACAGACCACTGGTAACAGACTGGGCACTTGGTGGTTCTTATTCAAATGAAAACAAAGCCATTTTCAGAAATCTTCTGCATGGAGGAAGTTGCCTTTTATCCTAAACATCCTTTTGAGCAATACAACAGGTGTATAAAAGTACAAAGGCATTTTTCTTAAAGGGGACATATCATGCTGTTAAATCGTTCCTTTTTACATATAAATCCTACATTTGTGGTCTATATTAAGCAGAACTGCGATGCTTGGGTCTGAATTCCTCATTATTATAGCTCCACAGGCCCCTTTTCTACCTCTTTTCTGATGTGCGTCTGAGAACAACTCGTTTTGGTGCGGTCTCTTTAAATGCAAATGAGACACTTCATACCCCGCCCCCTCCCCAGGTTGCAGAGGTGACACTCGTTTCAACTCCACCCTGTTCGATCATTTTTGTAGTTTGATAGCAGAGATACGATTATCTAGCAGCACAGAAACTTTTTATTCACACGTTATTAACAAAATGTCAACAACGGAAGACTTGTCCATCATGCCTTACATGTTCGAGCCAGACCCGGACCGGAGCGAGATGAAAATGAAGACGACGAACCTGCAGAACAACGTCTTCATATGGATGTATCGCAATGGTATGTTACTGTATTTACAGTAACTTCTCCATCCATGCCCACTACTACAATACTGCATGTTTTACAACGACTATTTAACACTCACAAAACAAAATATAAGTTATATTATAAACAATTAAAGAAAAGCACGTTATTATTGCACGTAAAAACTTTATTTACAGCTTACCGAAGTGCTCTGTTCGTCGTCTCCAAAGATAGAAGGAATTGACCCCTCAATCAGACGACATCTATCGGCAAATCCTTCTTTATACTGGCGGAGGTTGCTGAAGTAGTTATCCTTGAAGTGCTTCGAGCAAACAAAAATGACTTTACCCACAGATGTGGGTACATTTCCATGAAAAATAAAACTCAACCAGGCATTTCGAAGAGGTTCTGATGCTGGGAGACGGTTTAATGAAGCGTGTGGGTTACTACATCCAAAAACCGAACATTTTGACTTACCCTATTGTAACTTCTGCATCCTTGAGCTTGTACTACAAAATCACAGCGAGAAATAAAAAAGGCGGATTGCTCGACGTGTTGGGCCGGGAGTCGATATCCTTATTTGGCAGTTCCGCTGCAAATACTGACCTTATTGTTCAAAAAACGTCATAGAGAATAGAAAAATCGGAACAGGTTGCAAAATATGACCAAAACAGAATATAAAGATGTCAACGAAGCACCTGAAGAGACTAATTTCAACTTTTCTGTACTTATAAACACTCCAAAATATACACGGGCTAAAGTGGATTTAGCATGATATGTCCCCTTTAACAAAGAAGTAAACTATTTAAAAAAAAAATGTTTTTTAAAGTGGATGTATGGGGGATGCATGCGTATATACTGAACATACTGCTAAAGAATTACATCAGTCAGTGTCAGGACAACCAATAGCAACAGAGGAGACATTTTAAACAGATATGACTAAATGGAAAGTGTGCATTTCCAATAATTTAGGGAGATATTCTAAGTGAAGCACCAGCTAAAACCTGCTCTCAAAACATTTATCTTAGACACACTCCCACCATTGTGTCTCTGTTAACAGCCATCAGGCACCTCCTAAAACAACGGTTTCCGGAATGTCTGCAAGTGTGTGTGCAGGGCTGGAAAGGTCAAATTCAGATCACCCCATGACACGACTACACCAGCGCAAGCACCAAATAGCGTATTTGCTCTCAGAACATCAGATGGGTAGCTGAACCTCAGCCGTGTGCTGTTGTGACGGGAAGGACGGATCAACGCTGTTTGTGGTTTCTCAGCCTCAGCTTCTGAAGGAAATGACTCCATAAGAAACCTCATTAAACTTCTTGAGGTTAGTCAACATTGCCCATTTACTGTAGATCACATTCATTCCGCTTTCATTTCAAGGAGAAATGTTTAATTAGTTATTTTTTTCAATCTCAGATTCCCTTTCTCTCTCAGTAAACGATCTACAATTTTGATCTCTTTCAGTCCTGAGGGGCTCCTGGACTTTCATCTGCAGTATTAACCCTCAGCAAACTTCTCGTGAAGTTTATTGAGTTTCCTTTTTTGCCATTAATTTGCAAATATTTTTGTATAGACATGCAGATGTTATCTACAGTTGTTTCAAGCTATCAAGGGCTTCATTAGTTGCACCAGGTGTGCTTGAGCTAGAACACATGAAATATATGATCTGGCTAGGTATTTTTGAGTGTCCCTTCATAAGGAACAGGATACAAAAAGATAGCAAAGGCACTAAATGTTCCTAGAGACATTGTTGGAAGCATAGTTCGGAAGTTTGAAGTTAAAGGAACAGTGGTTTCCGCTCATGTTGTTTTATTTACGGTTGGTTATTAGGTTACCAATACCTCCGTCATCTGCTCGAACAACTTAATGGAAACGCACATAATTCGCATTAGTTTTTTCTTCTTCTTTTGCTAAATTTGAAAATATTTGGTTCACATTTTGATGGAAACCCAGCTACTGAGGTTTCAGCTTTCACAGTAAAGTGCGTACTAAATGTATGCCAGAGCTCCAAGACTTACACCATACTGAGCCAAAGGCACATTATGTGATTTTGAGCACAAGAAAAGTGCTAAAAATCATATAAATAAGCCACAGAAGATTTAAAATGGGGCTGAATAATTTCAATTACAACTGTATATCTTGCTATGTAACACAAAACAACTTTATCATTTATCATTGGTAAGTAAATAAAGTGATTAAGCTAGCAATTATGCTATACTAGCAAATGAAGCCATCATGAAGACTGCAACCAAAATGGCACAATTTCAGAATACTTTAGCTGAAGTACAGACACCCTGCTGGAACTCAAGTTCAAAGATAAGTAATTAAATTGTTTATTTGTCAATTCATGTTTATTTGTATAGCGCTTTTCACAATACACATAATTTAAAAGCAGCTTTACAGAACGTGCATGAGTCCATATTACAATTTAGAGTGTTCTGTTATCAGGCAACTGTCTAAGTTATGTATTTCAGAAATGTACATAAGCAAAATCACAGTTAATTAAGATTTATTAATTTTAAACAATGTAGTAATTTAATGCAGATACAATGAGCTCATTGAAGTAATGAATACTTGTTTGTTAACAAATAATTATGACATTTAGAAAATATAGCATTGGTGCATGTTGATTCAGAGTTTGCGTCATCTGAAGTCTTTGCGGGGGTTGGAACCGTCTCTTCACAGGTGTTGGGCTTCTGAAGTCTTCATAATAGGCTGGATCCAAACTGGAGCCATGACAAACATTAGTGATGTGTCATTGATGAACGAGTCGGCTCTATGAGCCGTCTACTTTAAGTGAACAGTGAGTCGGTTCCCGTTTGAGAGTCGTTTTCCCTTTTTGTATATTAATACAAGAGAGAATTATATGATTATCCTTTTGCTACACTGCTTAGCCACACGTCAAGAAGTCACTAACTGAATGTTGTTTTGATGTGTATGTGCGTGCGATCTCATGTGATGACATTACCCCACCGCTCTCGATTTGTCGCACACACTCAGTAGGCTACACATTAAAGGGGCATTCAGCAACTATTTCAGCTTAATAAAACCGTTTAGAAATTATTTGGATGGTTTAATAACCTGTTCTGGTGAGAATGGTGACTTTCCCCGCTCCCCCCAAAGTTCCTAGGCGAAAAACTAACCTTGCAACATGAGGATTAACGTCCCGGTAAGTTGGAAATAGGAAGTCTCGTGAGAAGCGAGAACGAGCGAGAAACACAAACTGCTTTATGGCATTTCGACATGAACACACACGACGCCCTCAATGTGTATGATGTATTCCCACCTCGGTAGACACAGCTCCACACAATATAGTTGGACGGCTCCGATAATAACAAATGCACATGAGCAGCGGTAGAAAGGGGGAGGAGGGTGCCGCAAGTGAGTTTTTTTTACGACATTGTTGTGAAATATACGCCTCACAGCTGTAGGGGGAGCTCGTTGAGGAAACATGCGACAACAAAAGTGAAAATCAGCAAAGAATAACTAGGGTTGCCGAATGCCCCTTTAATATAACATCAGTCACTGCATGGAGTGCGTGTGGTCGAGCAGTTTGGCATCCTTAATATCGGGTCAGAAAACACACTGAAGAGATGAGAAACACATGCAAACGAAGTAACGTGTAAGGTAAAACTATCATATCCAGCAGGGACTATAAAGAGCCGTAATTCCCATCATCAGAAAACAGCCGATTAGTCACGTGGGTTTAATGTTCGCCTATACATCAGAATTTATTCGGTAAATGCATTTACATCTCTCAGCCGTTGATAGATTCCTTTTTCTGCCCCGTCCAGGTAGTGTTAACTCTCTAGTTACCTCAGGATTGGCATCCCAAGATGAAACAGAGAAGCAAATAGAAAATAATTAGCATAGCTGCTGTTCATAACATTAAGCAAGGATAATCATGTGCATTTGACCTGATATCGCTGTATAAGGTTAGGAGATGCATTATATGAACGCTAGTCTAAAGACATGTGTCTTTAATCTTCATTTAAACTTGGAGAGTGAGTCTGAGCCCCGAACATTATCAGGAAGGCTATTCCAGAGTTTAGGAGCCAAATGCGAAAACGCTCTCCCTCCTTTAGTGGACTTAAATATTCTAGGTACTATCAAAAGCCCAGAGTTTAGTGACCTTAAAGAGCGTGATGGATTGTAAGGCGATAGAAGATTTGGCCGAAATCTTATTTCACAATTATGAGTAATGTTAAAAACAATAGGACAAATACAATAAATGAAATATACACAATAAATGAAGAGTGCTTTAATCTTTTTACAGTCTATTTAACAGTACCAAAAAATATTAACTACAACGAGAAATACTGGTAATTAAATAACCAAACGTAAAAAATAAATCACTGCATAGACTTCACTGTTTGAAATGAATGTAAATTGATTCTTATAAAGCCACAAAAGATATTTAGCCAAGAGCAGTGAGTGAAGTTCTGTTTTGGCAAATGCAAAGGCCCTTTTACACCAGAAGTGCAAATGCAAAAGGAAACGCTAATTCACGCCTGTACTGTACTTCAGAAGTAAAAACAACAAAAAAAGTTTATCTAAAGTATTTTTTTTTCTCATTGGTTGAAGTTCATTCTTCTGTTTGCAATAAAAGCATTGTTTTCTACTCACATAAACATGCCAATATACTTATGTTGCACAGCTACGCAATGAATTGAGGGCAGACAGAAAGAGCTTTTTTGTTAAATCTTTATTTATTTATTTTTACACCTATTGTTTTGCTACATTGATCAGGTTCATGCATTACATTTGGACTTTCCAAATGATTGCAGTCTTTCATTTTCATGGTATGCATCTAAAGATCTCAAATTTCTTTCTAAAAATGTTTGTGTTCTGCTGAAGAAAAGCAGTTGTGCACATCTGGGATTGCATCAGGGTAAAAGAATAATGAGAATTACATTTTTGGACAAATTCTTTAAAGGATTCGTGTTTGTTAAAGAAAGTGCTATTTTCCTTTTTAACTTACTGTTTGTATTTATGCTGAGATTCAGTTTGGGTCAGTTTCAGCCAATTTGTAGATGCCTAGAATTATAGCTGTAACCATTGCTGCTAGTACAATTTAAAACGGTATTGAAATGGTAGAATTGCGGTAAATGGCTGGAACCACAGCTGCCAGTATTTTGCTGTTAAATTACAGTAAAGCTGTAAAATGTAAAAGTGGTGTTGAAACCGTAAAATTACGGTAAATGGCTGGAACCACAGCTGCCAGTATTTTACTGAAATTACAGCAAAGCTGTAAAATGGAAAAACGGCGTTGAAACCGTTAAATGGAAAAACGGTGTTGAAACCGTAAAATTGCGGTAAATGACTGGAACCACAGCTGCCAGTATTTTTCAGGTAAATTTTTTACAGAGGAATTAAGGTTACCTGGCTGGGAGGTTTTGCACTTTCAACCTATTATTTACTTTTTATTCAATTATGTTCCAGATTACCCTAATTCACCCCAGCATATACTCATGCAAGGCAGAAGCTGGGCACAGGGGCAGATCTACAGGGGGGCAAGGGGGGGGCAGGTGCCCCCCCACTCTAGAGCCTTGCCCCCCCAGCTGCCCCCCTAACTTTGATGATCCAAATAATGTACTTGTAAAAACAACTCGCAAGCTTCTCAAAACAGTGAACTAAACGATACATTTATCAAAATTTAACAATTTAATTTTTATTAAAGCCCCTCCCTCCCCCTCAAATACTTAGTACGTCCCTGATTCAAACGTGCAGAGCGGCGTTCGCTCAGTCTGGCTCTCTCACACACACACACACACACACACAGCGAGTCTGCTGCGGTGCGGTGGGCCTGAACCCGACTGGAGAGACTGAGCTGCCCCAGAGCCTCTGAAGGTGAAGTGAGTTTCCCCAGGTGTAGTTAAACACACGTTTAACTTAGTTACATTTTTAATGAATGCAGTGTATGCTAAAGACGATCCAGCATCAGAAAAAACAGCGAGTCTATTACGTTAGCCAAAATCAGCGGCTCCCTCGTGATTTGTAAGAGCACTCTTCCTTTTGATTAGCCTAATTTTGATTTTTGTAAAGACAAGCACAGCTTACTAAAAAATATAAATTGTTTGTATCAATAACGTTTACTGATGGTCGCCGTTACGTTACAACACACAATACAGTGCCAGTTAGGAGATCGATCATTTGATTAGCTAAGCAAATCCAATTCCTCTCAGATATCACAGCAATGAAACCAGGTTACAACTGGGGAAATAACAAATACAATTAGGATTATTATATTTAGTAGTCTAAACATAACTGGTGTGTGTGCATGTGATAAATCTTTCTGATTTTATATTTGTTATATAGGCTATTATTAGCTACATGGACCTACAGTGTAATGTAATACAAGGTAGGGGTGGAACGGTAATCGGTACGGGCGTCACGGTTCGGTGCACGAATTTACACGTAGAATACACGGTATAAAAATAAATAAAACTCTAAATAGCGATAAAATTCGCTCAATTCGCGTTTGGTCTGAACGCAGCATATTGAACAGACTGCATACCAAACATATCGCAAGGTCTTTGCCTTTTTATTAATTTAATTAATAAACTAATTAAATTATATAAAACTATTGTCAGTGCACTACAAATAAACTGGTTCTATGCCTTTATTAATAAAACTTATTTAAAAAATACAAGGCTTAAGACATTTATAAAAATGCCTTCTGCATTTTTGTTTTGCTTTTCACTCCATTGTACCGAAATCGTACCGAACCGTGATGTCTGAACCGAGGTATGAACCGAACCGTGACTTCTGTGTACCGTTCCACCCCTAATACAAGGATAACCAGAGGTTTTCACATATTGACTTTTGCAGGCAAGAATAGTTGAAGAAAGTAGCTGCAGCTTAACCATTAAGGCTAAAAGTCCTTGGACACAATTATTGTTCTTTGTTTTTTTATTTTTTCATTTTGCTTGTTATAATTTTACTTTTTAAAAGATGCACGGTTTTGTTTTGTTTGAACACTGCACTGGGCTTATTCCTGTTGTGAATTAAAAACCTTTTTAGTGTGTAAGGGCATGATTAAACAATAATACTTTGTTTTTGTGTTTGTTTTGTTAAAGCAATTCACATATAGGGATTCCCACCGTCTGCCCCGCCACCCTGCCAAGACCTCTTGCCACCCCTTTGCCCCCCCATGTCAAATTTTCTAGATCCGCCACTGGCTGGGCATCAACCCTCTTTAAACCCCATACAAACGTTCATTTAAAAAACAAACCAAACAGTCGCAATGCTTTTCTGGTGTCTTGTCTCGTGAGCATCAGGGTTCAGCGTTTACTTGTTGCCAGTTTGGAAACAAAGCGAATACACATTGAACATGTGCACTTCCCAGTTCTCCTTCTCCCACCCCTCTAATTCTCCCCGTCTCTCGCTCTCTCTTCTCTCACATCGTTGTCACAGAATGGCCCAAAGCCTTGAGAATTGCTCCATGAGAAACAAATGCCCAGGCGCCTTAATGGAGTCCAAATCAGAGCAGGATTCAAAGAGGTGCTCAATATCAAGCGCTTCACCCAGCCACACACACACATGCACATGCACACAAAATAGGGGCCCAAGTGTTTGACACCTACGCCCTTGGCATTTCTCTCTGTCCTTTTCCCTTATTCCTTTCACTCATTCTCTCCATTTCCCCCTCTCTTTCAGTACTAATTTCTGGCTTACGAGACACGGGCACAAAGCCGCCTCTTATGTGCATAAGAGTGGCTGGGATTCCTCATCGTGCACAGGAATGTGAGGTTGGGTTGCTTTTATCTCATTAACATTTCCATACAGGATTAAGCCACTTGGCCCTCAGGACCTGTATGTTATATATGTCAGCCATTCCTTGGGATATAGCTATGCTCTTGCCAGCTGCAAGTAAACAACGAAAAAGACAATTGGCTAATGCTCAAGCACTCTTAATTTTCATTCACACGCTTTCAAGAAAGGGCAAAGGCAGGTGTGAGCTCGATGCTCTTGTTTCGCCATTGGGACAACAACTAAGATGTGCTCTTCACGTTCCAGGCCATAATTTACAATCTTAAGTGTTAGTGCTGAAAAAAAACAAAAAACATTAAAACAACTTATACAATTTATAAATTCAAATTTAGGTAAGACTGTTTTATCTCGGAGTGAAAAAAATAATAATACAATTTTAATAATTTTATGTCATTTCCACCTGATTGAAAGCACAAGTTGGATGCAACATACACTTTTAATTGGATTCCTTCTTTAAGACTTTTAGAGATCCCGTAGTGCGATTTCTCAGTTACTTACCGAAAATAATTCTATATACAGTAATTGCCATTTTCAACCAGAATGTAGGCTAAAACTGATCTGACCTGCATGCAGACATGGCTATATTAAATTATTACAGTAAAAAAAATCACAATTATGAGATGTCATGTGACAGTTATGAGAAATAACATGTACATATTGATATACTGTATGTATCTATTGATGTACTCTAGTTATCAGTCATATCATTATCTTTATGCTGCCTTATAATTTCATAACAGTGGAAAACCCACAACTGTTGCTACAAAATGGTGAATTGGAATTTACAATATGACATATTACAACAATTAAGGGTAATTATACATAGCTGACAAAACTGTAACTTCAGCACATTTATTCAACAGGGCTGTTGAATGCTTGAATCTGATTGGCTGACGAACGTTCTAAGGTGTGTAATTATTTTCAGGGAAATGCTCAGCTAAAGTAGCTAAAGATGTTTATCTTAAGAAGATAAACTTACAGTTTCGCTATTATTAGAGACGCTGCTAAACAATGTTGAGAGACACACAAAGTAATTCACATACTCTCTCTCTAATATCAGCGGCTCAAGCCTCCGTTACTAGCTCTAAAATTACGTTTTGGAATTAACAATGGATGCTTGGTTTAGATGCGTAAGAAATTAGTCATACAAAAAAAAGAGAGTTTTAAGGACAAAAACCTAACAAATGTCTTACAATACATGATCTGAAGAATATATTAAGGTGTGGTAACAGTAGTATAAGCAGAATAATTGACTCAGGGCCGTTGAATTATTGAAAAATAATGCATACCAGAGGGTGTGCATTATTTTTCAATAATTCAACGGCCCTGAGTCAATTATTCCTTACATAGAACATGAACAAGAGAATCAACTTGCACCCGCAGGTACAAAAGTCACAATTACCTTTTTTTTTTTTTACTCTGAGACTGGAAAAAAAAAAACACGAGTGCTGCTTGCCCATGAAAAAATTGGCAATATGCTACACTTCAAAAATATTTTTTTAATCACACAACAAAATTACAAAATTAATTGGTTTCAGTAAAAATGTCTAAACATTCCTCAAATAACAATAAATATAAAAATATATACTTCAGAAGCAGAATGTCATTATATTATTTGTTAATTAAAATAATGAATTCTTAAGTGTAAGTCTAAGGGATTTCTTCTCCCGTTTTATCATCCACGAGGCAAAAAAGGTTTGATCTCTTTCCTCAAAAGGCCTTTAAGATTTAAGGTGACATTCATGACTGTAGCACAACAGTACAAGTAAAAGATCTTCTCTGAAAGATCTTCAAGAAATATAACCACTGAAAAAAAGTTAACCAATCAAACCACGCATTACTGAGGCCCCAAGGCGATAAAAACTTTAACGCACTGATTCATCGGACATTAAAAAATATCAGATCGGCGTGTTCCCTGCGAAAAAAAGGAAAGTCCACTGTCAAGCGCTGTTGGATTAACAGCCCAATGGGAATGCAACTCCAAAAAAGTGTGGACAGAAATACAACAGTACGGTGAGAGTATGGAATTTTCCATCCTTCACAGGCAATCCCTATTGACCCCCATTTAATCAGAATACATTAATATTCCCAAGTATTGGCACTGGCCTGTGGCACTCACCAGCCGAACAAAGTACTCGGTGACTTTGACGTCTGGGATCTTCAAATAAACCCCAGCTGGGAGCCATGGGGACAGGGAAGTGGAATTAACTGCTATATTAGCTGACCTTCATCCTGTTGTTTCTCCAAACTTGCCTGGTGGAGGCCCCTCGCTCCACCGTAACCAGGGTCTCCCAACTCAACAATGTGGGCATTTCCCCTTCATGGCGCTACACAGGACTGTGAGGTTTACTGTGCAAACAAGACCCAGTTCTGCCAAAGGATTTCACTCCGACATTCCTACATCATTCTTTCTGCTTCTCTGCCAGCGCTTCTGGATGATGGAGGGAGTGTAACACTAGATGAAGGCTGGCTTGTTGCTGTTGAATTCATTTCGGTCAATTCTGAGGGTGAGTCATATTGCATCATGCTTCTTTTCACCTGAAGTTGGCCATCACATCAGAACATACACTAGATTCTCTCAGCGGGACTGACATCTCAAACGATGAATACTAAATCAGCACGAGAGACCTCTGGACGACTTGCGGAACGAATTTAGATTCGAAATTCAACACTTACTTAAACTTTCATCCTTATCAACCTCTTTCATATAGCATTTAGAAGAAGGACATGCAAAATTGTTAGCATCAACACAAACCTGTCAACATTTTTTGCTCTCAGTCATCTCTTAAAAAAAATAAAGGTAACAAAACAGCAATGCCATATTAGAACCTTTTTTGGCGCCACAAAGAACCTTTCTTAAAAGAACCATTTTTCTTAGTGTGAAGAACATTTCAAAAATCTAAAGAACCTTTACCACTGTAAAGAACCTTTTGTACAATGAAAAGATTCCATGGATGTTAAAGGTTCTTTGTGGAACCATTAATGTCAATAAAGAACCTTTATTTTTAAGAGTGTATGAACTTGAATTTGAGTTATCCAATTCAAAATAGCATATATAATTTAGTAATTTATATATTTTTTGATATTGTACAATTTTCCTGACGTTTTAAGAAAAAATGATCCCATATAAACATTGTATCATATTAGAACTAGCCATCATAAGACTATGAAAACCCATTAAAAATAACAATCAGATCAATTTAAAAGCACAAAAATGATTTCCATTACACGAGAGTAGATGTTAAAACTTCATGCTGATTTGTACTCGGCTTTCGCCAAGATAATCACCAACTAAGACGTAGCTTTACAGTAACCTATGCTTCTCCATCCATTTACGCTTCTTTCCATCTGGTGACGTGAATCTCCTTCTGTCTGGTGTTAATAGTGAATTTGCGCGTCAGCACACACAACGGCTGCAACCACAGTGCGGTCCCCCCATAACAACCCTCTGGATTGAGCGGAGTAGGGAACATCTCTAGGGTCTTCAAGTGGGCACCTTCCGTCCTCAGTGTTTCGTCGACTAGCCCACGATACCTCAAGAGGGCTCGACAGTGACTCTGGCGTCCCAGAGTCACCCCCCTCCGTCCCCCACTCAACTCAGCCCAGCTTACTGACCTCTACTTCCCTCTTGCTGCTGAAACCTAACCACAATCTCACAATCTCTCCGCAACCCAACCATACGCGCCAACCCGTTTGACTAAGGCTGTCGAGCCCCACTGGTGCGTTAATATGCAGTTTCAGTGGCAACGGTTCCGTATGGCATACCACCTACCGCAAAACACAATATCTGCCCAACCACCCGTCATTCACGCAATATACACAGGAACGTAATGACTGTAAATACTATACAACCTATACAAATAAACCAACACCCTTCAAGTTTACAAGAATTCTACGAAACCGTAGCGTGGAGGCCTGTACACAGCCAGCTAGAATCTTTCCGTCTCAACCACAGCCAGTTGCTGCTCCTTTCTGCTGCTTCAGATAAGTTCTTTACTGTGCGACGCAACTCTTGACCACTGAATCCGACGTCTCTGAGGAACTGGGTTGTAGAGTGTGCCACAAAACCTCGACAACCCACTTCCACTGGATAAACCTGGACTCTCCATCCTCGCTGTTCTGCTTCAATGGCCAGATTAGCATACCGCAATTTCTTCCTCTCATATGCCTCATCTACAGCATCCTCCCATGGCACTGTTAACTCTATCAGTTGAACAATGCGTGCTGATCCAGACCACAAAACAATATCTGGCCGTAGGTTAGTGGTGGCAATCTCAGGTGGAAATATAAGTCGCTGATCAAGATCAGCCAGCATCTTCCAGTCCCTAGCAGCTTCCAGTTGTCCTGGGCGAGAATTGGTGTTAGCACCTTTTCTTGGTGGTTGCTCGCCTGGGCGGAGGAATATTGTCTTCTGTGTGTAATGTTTTGCTAGAACAGGCAGCAACTTATTGGTCATACTACGCTTGCCTTCCAATGCTAAAGCCAAACATCGCAATACTTGGTCATGGCGCCAAGTAAACCGACCTTGGCTAAGAGCCACCTTACATCCTGTCAAAATGTGCCTTAATGTGGCAGGTGATGAACACAAAGGAAAAGACAGAGACAAATAATCACTTGCCAATATAGAAAAGCATCATAAAAAATCATAACATATTTAATTACGAAAATTTTGTTTTAATTTTATATTTTTATATATTGTTTATCATTTTCTATACATATTTTACAATTGTTGTATAATTGTTTACAATTTTGTATTCTATTTTATTACTTATTAAATATACTTTTTTGATCGCTACACGAAAAGTCAAACAGATTTGGAATGGATTGAAGGTGAGTAAATGATGAATATACATTATTGGATGAGCTATTTTTTTAATAAATACGTTCTGACAGTGCCTAAATGATTTAAAATGTTTCTGAATGTACTGTGGACTACTTTTCTGACTTCTTATTGTAACCTCGATTTACTACTAATATTTTTTCTTGCTTTGTTTAGTTTATGCTTTTTATTGTCTGCAGCCAACCCGCAACTGCTTAAGCAATACACATGTAGCGTATCTTGTAATGCCAATAAAGCAGACTGAAACACTGAGAGGGATAGTAATAGTTCCCATCTGGCCTTGCCTCAGTTTTTTCTCTGTCACCGTAACGGGGGATGGACTCTGATAAACACACACGGGAGGCGATGTCCTCAGCCAGCTGACGATGAACAGAGCGCTCGCATCTCCATTTGATGCCTGACAAATATCACCATCCCATTCACATCCCTCCTAAACAAAGAGCTTGAGATATGCATGACATACTTTGAAACAAACACTGCATATTTAGTAGCGTTTTCCTGAATGCGTCATAATCAAATTATGATATCGACCTGTAGATGATGAAAGAACTGAAAAGGACTGAATATAACAAGATTCCCCTCCCTAGACCTATTGATAAAAATTACATTGTTAATGTTCCTAAAGTTCCTAATCCCAGGTCTAACTCCTTACTTATCCCGAAAAACTGAGTGGTTGAGAGAAACTTTGTTCCAGGACCAGGACATTGATCCAGGAACATGTTCTACTTGCTAAAATCACATTAAGCGCCAAGATGCATGAAAACATAATCCTATGACACCTGTCTAAAATGTGTCAGAGTTTCTCTCTCCTTCTATGCCAGATTTAACATGAAAACACTAAAAGATGTTTGTAATTTTTTCTGAATAAGAGCAAGCTAAATATTGGATAAGATCACCAGCAAAATGCCTTAAATGACATATCAAACTGTTACTACCTACTACAGTGCTTTAAGAGAAGATTTCGGGCATGTTTTGTACACTTGTAAAGTGTTTCAAGTCAGGCATTGATTATTTCAAGCCAGAATGTAGAAACCTTTTGATTGATCCCAATTCTGCTTAAAAGCTCCCAGATTTTCAGGATTTGATGTCAAGCCTGAACTATGATCTAAAACAAAGTGTTAAGACAAGAATTATGGGAAAATGATGACCGCATAGAAGTGCATAAAAATCAGATGGATTCTGACTATGACTGACTATCGAATGACTAACACTTAGCATTTTTACCACAGGAAGACGCTGCCCTCTGTTAGCCTGAAGCTGCACGTTCAAGACGCTCCAACAGCTGGTAGATTACAAATGTTAAATCTGTTGGGCTGCACTTATTTTTTAACACACATTACACACATTTTTTATTCTAGGCCATTAAGTCAGAAACCATTATCAGGACCTTTTTTTTTAGAGGGAGGAAAAGGGTGAGAGAGAGATTAATCCAAGTGAAAGAAGAACCGTTCAGCCAAAAAACACCACCTCCCAATCCCCATCCCAGCCAAGACCTGACTCATCCACAGGAAAATACGATACATAATTTGTTCTAAATCAATACGGCATCATATTTTAAAATGTAAAATACACAAATTCACTTCAATAATCAAGGCACAGAGCAAGGTTACTTGTGAATGTTTACTGTTCCTCCTACTGTGGATTTGATCCTGCAATCAGTTTTTTTTCTTTTCAGCTTTATCCACCTTATTTTTAAACGGTTAAGTAAGCTATTTTCCGTAAATTTGTAAAACTTGCATTAACCGCTATAGGGAAATAACTAAGTTAACGGTAAAACTATTTGTACTGCAAACTTTTTTTTAAAGTTTTTGAAAGTCTCTTCTGCTCACCAAAGCTGCATTTATTTGATCGAAAATACACAGCAATATTGTGAAATATTATTACAATTTAAAATAACTGTTTTCTATTTGAATGTGTTTTAAAATGCAATTTATTCCTGTGATGTCAAAGCTGCATTTTCAGCATCATTTCTGAAGGATCATGTGACACTGAAGACTGGAGTAATGATGCTGACAAAATTCAGCTAATAAAATTTAAAACATATTAAAATAATAGGCTCCAGCATCCCTGCGACTCTCCAGAGGATAAAAGCGGTTTGGAGAATGATTGAATCAATGAATGAATATATTAAAATAGAAAAGTGCTATTTTAAATTGTAATAAAATTTCACAATAGGACTGTTTACTACTGTTACTACGTAGCATAAGAGTTCTTTCAAAAGCATTTAAAAAAAAATCATAAGATTTCAAACTTTTGATATATATATATATATATATATATATATATATATATATATATGTGATATCAAACATCATAGTATTATTAAACTACACACTACTTAAAACTATTTTTACTCTCCTTCTCACTTCCTGTCTCTATTGAGGAACAATGGTGTGAGAGAACGAGACCCCCCTCTCCCCTCAGCATCTGGTCTTCAGAAGTGTCTGTGCACACATGGACCCATTAGTTCCACTTCTGGCTGGACCTGGCCCTAATCCTGTCCGTTTGCTCCCTCTCTCCGGAATCTTCAAGGGCCCGTGGGGGCCACCCAAGAGACACATAACCACAGCAGCAACAGAAAAAATACCTTAGTCCTTACGTACAACTTCACAACTCCAGGTGATTCTGTCCCTGAAAAACCACTTCAAAGCTCTGTGTGTCACCCTCTGCGTTATTGCTGTGGCGTCTCGACTGACCTTGAGGGAAGCAAGAGAGATAGTCAGAGGGGAAAAAAAGAGGAATGACAAGTGAGAGTGAGGGAATGTGTGGGAGAAAAAGGAGAAGACGGAGTTGGTGAGGTGTTAGAACAGGAAACGGGATGTTAGCTAGAGGAAAGTTGGATGTGAGGGTGTGACCGGGAACGGGGCCAGGATCTGCTGAGATTTACCATAAGCACTTCATCCATCAGTCACTTCATGGACAAATAGCTCACTTTACACCAGCAAATTACACAATATTCTTTGAATTAAAGAGAGTACTCTCAGAAGGGAACTGACTATATACGCATACTCTTTATAACGCATTTTCTTGGAAGTTTATTATGCTAAAATTTTATTATTTAAATCTCCAGTATTGGGGAAAGTTACTTTCAAAAGTAATGAGTTACAATAGCCGCTTTCACACAGCAATCCCGGTAAATTACACTGTAAAAAATGTTTTGTTGACTTAACTTATTATTTTTTGTTATCTTTTGCATGTTTTTTTTTTTTAGTTTAACTAACTTATTTGGAAAAGTGTACCTGACAAATTTAGAACGGTTTACCTGACAATTTTTAAAGTACAATGAACTGATTTAATTTAGTTAAGTAAACTTCGAATTTAAGTTCAGCCAACTACAGTTAAGTTTTCTAAACTACATCCAATAAGTTCAGCAAACTAAAGTTAAGTTTTCTAAACTGCATCCAATAAGTTCAGCAAACTAAAGTGGTGTTTTGAAACCTGCAGCAGTACCTAATAATTAATTACTACTAGAATATTAATTTGTAAAATACATTTGATTTAAAAAAATATATATGGAAAATTAACAATCACTGATACAATTTACAATAGTAAAGTCACCTTTATTTATATAGCACTTTGTACAATACCGATTGCATCAAAGCAGATTCACAGTGATAACATGAAAATAATACAACAAAGTTTGTTTCTAGAAGAAAATTGCGCCATCGTCCACCTTAAGTTAGGCAGATCAATAATATTGTTAAAGCGACAATATGTGGATGTTTAGGTATTTTATTATCTAAAATCAATATTTTTATTCATAAATACAGTATGTCCTCAATGGTGTACAAATACCTCTGCCAATTATCTGACTTTTCCTCGTAAACAAAGAATTTATTATCTTTATATACTTGTGACGGGTAGATCCACGGAGGCGTCCATGTCGTTCCGCCATCTTGAAAAACTATTATAGCAGAGGGACAAAAAAGTACTAGGCCAACGCGTTTCCACAACGCGTTTTCGTTCAGAGCCAGCGTGACGTGACTGAAAGCAGCAGAAACGGAGGAGCAGAGCAGTGAGAGGCGCTTGTCGCTGCCCCGGCAAGTTTAAAAGGCTGCATTGCACTGTTATTATTCATACTGCAACATTCGTTTGTTCGTTGTGTCAAGTTGCAGTTTGTTTGAAATAAACCTGTTCACCCGAAGGAAAACTCGACGAAGTGCTATTAGAAGACATCCTGTCATAGCTTTTTGGTACATAAAAGCTACCGTAGATGCAACACGCATTTGAAAAAGCGAGGTGCTGGAGAGCACAATTCGTTTGAATGCAAAATACAATTTCACTGCTAGATGGGAGAAATTCCTACACAATGTCCCTTTAAATATTAAATGTTCCCAACTAAGCAAGCCAAAAGCAAAGGCAACAGTGGCAAGAAACAAAAACTCCATCAGTGACAGAATGGAGAAAAAAACTTGGGAGAACCCAAGCTCAGTTGGGGGCTAGTTCTCCTCTGGCCAATGAACGAACAGTGTATGATTATGATTCAGGCAGCATTATAGATCAGAAGTCAGATTTGATCAGAACATTTAGAATATTTATCCATTTCCATCTGATTGGAAGTCGGAGTAACGCCGGTATGGAGACGAGTTTGTTGAGGATCAGTGCTTATGGCTGTCATGTCGATGAGGCCTTCACAGGGCTGATGAGGCTGACACTGGCACAGGGATGTGTTGTGGATTGGTCCCGGTGCAGGTCCACCACCTGATCTGGATACGGCCCGGATCCGGCTGACTTCAGTAAACCTTGGAATAAACAAAGGCTAACATTAGCGTAAATGCTATTCTTCTTATGATATAACATGTACATCGGTGTTATATACAATACACATTTTTTTTGCAATAAACTACAATGAAATTGCAGAAAACAAGATCAACCCACAGCATTCAATATAGAAACACCCTTTGTTCCAAAAGAAACCGTTAAAACTTTGTTAAACACATTAAAGACCTATGAATTGGCTTAAATGCCATTTTATTATCAACTAAGTTACCAATTATTTATGCTCTCAAGCTTCAACAAATTCATCAATTAAACTAAACACTCTAAAATGCCACTCCAACAACATACCAACAAAAGAAACATCCTGTTCACAACATTCACAAAAAGTAACTCTGAAAAGCATTAAATGTGTTGTTCCCGTAAGACTTTCGTTCATCTTCGGTACACAAATTAAGATATTTTTGATGAAATCTGAGAGCTGGATCACTCCACAGGCTGCTAGGTAATCGATATCTGCCAGCCCAGAAAAGTAAAATCATCGTGACAATAGTCAAAGTCACTACAGTGGCTCAACCTTAAGTTTATCAAGCGACGAGAATATTTTTTGTGCAAAAAAATAATAATTTATTTTCTTCTGTGTGGGGCTCTGAATGAGTTCACGAGAGCACCACGAGAACTGAGAAGATGACGCTTGCAATCATTTGATAGGAAAGTGTGAAAGGTAAGCCATTCATTTTGCAGCACTGGTAAGGCACTTTTACGTTTTCTCATTGGTTTCTCACGATTCGGAAATCTAGGAAATGCACACTTTAGAACCATTTTAAACACTATATTGAGACCCATCTGCGTCATCTTCTCAGTTCTCAGTGAGACGTGCATCATTGCGCTCTCGTGAACTCACATTCAGAGGCCCAGACGGAAGAAAATTAAGAGTGATAATAAAGTCGTTATTTTTGTTTGTTTTTTGCGCACAATAAGTATTCTTGTTGCTTGATAAACTTAAGTTTGAGCCACTGTAGTCACTTGGACTATTTTAACATTGTTTGTACTAACTTTTCTGGACCGGCAGAATGAAATTGCCTAGAAGCCTATGAAAGAGTGAGACAGCTCTCAGATTTAATCAAAAATATCTTAATTTGTGTTCCGAAGATGAACGAAAGTCTTATGGGGTTTCGAAAAACATGAGGGTGAGTAATTACAGAATTATTTTACAATAAATGATTAATGCATGACAGAATTTTTGGGTGAACTAACCCTTTAATATTTTTGATTTCAAATGACTAAAACTTCAGACAACAGGTTTATAAACGATTCATATGATGAATTTAGGAAGATGCTTGAAATTTGTTCTCAAATTACAAGTGATATTAAAACACGCATCACTGAAACATGCAGTGTCAATCACAGCCATTTCCAATATTAATAAAAACAGTCACATTTAAAAGTACATATATAGTCTACAATAAGTTACTTATTTTACCCACATCAATTCAAATTGATAGTTAATTTTAAGAATTCCCAAAGATTGCAGCGAAAACTCACCTGTATCTGGTGCTCTGCAACTGAGATGTAGTGACTGAGGTAAAAATCCGGTTGGTGAACAAGCTTTGAGTCAACTTGGAACCTGTGAGTCAACAGGAGGAAATACAATGAGCGAATCTTCTATGTGCAAAACACTCGGATTCGAAATACACTCAATAATCTTAAATTCGTGACAACATCGTGACTAATTCACCATATTATCAAGATTTCTTAAAACATGAACATATGCGCGACGACATAGCGCAACATCCAAACTCCGAATAGTAACTTAATAATGAAAACATTCAAACCACAGACGTAACTTATTACGTTAATTCAATTAATTATATCATATCGATTAAATTTGACATTTACTTTTTTAATTCAAAGATTGTGGTCAAAACTTACCTATATCCGGTGCTCTGCAACTGAGTCGAATTGAAGTGGCTGAGGTAACTTAACGTTAACAAAAGTCCGGTTGGTGAACAAGCTTTTAGTCAAAGTACTTGACTGAACCTGTGAGTCAACACGAGGAAGTACAATGAGCGAATCTTCTATGTGCTGAAATACACTCAATAATATTACATTCGTGACAACATCGTGAGTAATTCACCCTATTAGAAATATTTCTTAAAACATGAACAAAAGCGCAACGAAATGGCGCGAGGCCTAACTTACGAGTAATAGGCCTAAAGGCAGGAACACACCAAACCGACGCCGACGAACTAGCGCCGACGAAAGCCGACTGTGTTGTCGCCTCTCGTCGGGGTAAAAAGCTGCACTTGAACACACCGAGAGAACTACAGCCGACTGTCAGCTAGAAGGCGCGTTCTGCGCCTGCGTGTAAATGAGACAACTGTCTATTTCTGCAGATATATTAGTCAATATTCGTCATTCAAAAAAGGAAACCGATGCTGCCGGCTGCAGATACACATACCGTAAACAAAGCAGTGCGTGCTTACCGTTTTGAATATCAATCCTGCTAAACACTTTCTTTATTCCACTCCGCTCATGTTAATATTAAAATATTCGCCAAGGAACACTCAGGTAAGATGACGATCATGACGTAACATAAGAACAGCCTTCTATCCGTACCGTTTTGACTTTGCTCGCCGTTTTGCTTTATTCTCGTGCACTGACTCTTTCA
This sequence comes from Siphateles boraxobius, assembly GCF_051911475.1. Classification (NCBI taxonomy): domain Eukaryota; kingdom Metazoa; phylum Chordata; class Actinopteri; order Cypriniformes; family Leuciscidae; genus Siphateles; species Siphateles boraxobius. The sequence continues at coordinate 7,540,063 of NW_027509193.1, forward strand.
CTAAACTGAACAGCCAATCAGAGTTCCCTCTTTCCCCGACGGCCCGACGCCGATTCAACATGTCGAATCGGCCGAAACAAAGCCGACGAGGTGCAATTTCGGCCGACGGTGCGGAACACACTGAGGAAACTAACTCTCTTCCAAGCTTCATTTTTCCTGCTGACGTTTCTGTATGATTCAAGAGTAATATCATAAAGAATGGGGTATTCGGAGACTGCGAGAATCAACTTCTCTCCCATGTTGCCGCGTACGATAGGAATGAAAGTTCCATGCGACTGACACTAGGGGGCGAAATGCGACAATCGTATGCGAATGTCGTGTGCAGTGGAAAGGCGGCTTTAGTCAGCCGACGGACAAAAACTGGCTTGGTGTGTTCCTGCCTTAATATTACACTGAATAGTAATGAAAACCGTGACATTTCAAACCACCGACGTATTACTTGCAATATTTATATCACCCATATCGGTTAAATTTGACAGTTACTTTATTAATTCAAAGATTGTTATGAAAACGTACCTATCTGGCGCTTCCTTGAACACAAGCAAGTAAAATCAGCGAATCTTCTGTGCAAAAACACTTTGACTCGAAATGGATAGGCTACTATAATTCTAAAAATCTGCTTTTACTAGTTGTCATTTGCACTTATAAATTTAATATGATTTATATATATATCAGAAATTACGTATTTGTGAACAATATTTACACTGTGACTGTAACAAACTTTTAATTGTGTGCTTTACAAATCTTTAATATTCGATAACACAAGACTATAAAACGCTTGAACTAAAAACGTGCATCCACTTTCACAATATAAAATGTCACACTTACTCTTCTGAAGACGCATGTAAGGTCCAACATAGAAAATCATCCGGTTGCCGAATGCTCCTCTCGAAAATTCTCAGAGAAAAAAAATTATTCACCGAATCATATTGAGAGGTTCATTTTCACGAATCGCTTAATCCGCCCATGATGGATTGAATCTAATTCTGACCATGAATTAAAACTGAAACAGCTAGACAAATTTTTAGTGTAATTTAATTACATTTATTTAATTAATATGTGCTCATTATTGTAAAGAGTAGGCTAATGTTTTTAATGTACAAACTAAAATAAAATTGAAGTTTAGGTTTTAATGCAGTCTACCAGACAGCAATATACATAATAAGTTTAGTTTACTAAGTTTAGTTTACAAAGTAAATTTACTGCTATTAAAGCATTATAGTAGGCTATAATTGAAGTAAAACCCGCAGAAAATTTTGTGCAGTTGTTTCAACATTCATTTTTGAGTTAAAATAACAATTTAGGTTGTTCATTCAACTTTCAGCCTAGTTGAGGACAAGAAAACTTAAAATGTCTTGTTATATGGACAATCTAGTTATCTCTACTCACAAAAATAAGTTGAAACAACTAAATTGCAAAAATATTTTTTACAGTGTAGCCTAAAATTGAGAGAAACGACTTTACCGGTAAATTCAAAAATGTGCTGTTCACACAAGCAACCGGTAATATACCATTTTACCGGTAATTTACCATTCACACATCAGTTCCAAAATACCAGTAAACTCTGTGATGATGTCATTAACTGGAGGTGACCTCGTTTACAAATCTCTTCATCCGCCCGGACGAGGAGAAACGCTTTAGTTTCGGTATCACTGCAATTTGAAGACATTTGTAAACAATGCTAAATTAAAACACGTCATCCGCGTCACAATTTTTGAATGGCTCAGAGCTCTTGCTTTTTCAAAGGCTTCTGATTGGCCGAAATCACTTCTTATGTCAGTGCGATCTGCCCTCGTACGTGCAAAATACCGGTAATCTTCATTTCGTGTTTACACGGAGCATATACTGATAATTTACTGGTAATGTTACAACTTCCCTTACTGGTAAATTGCCGGAACCAATTTACCAGTATATTTTTGAAACGGTCCTGTTCACACATGATCTATTACCGGTAATTTACCAGTAAAGACTGTATGTGTGAAAGGTGCTAATATCACGTTACTCCTATGTAGGCCTACTCATTACATAGTTACTTTTTATGGAAAGAAATGTGTTGCATTGCTTTTGCGCTACTTTTTCTCACCTGGCTGAGGCTTACTCTCTTTCCTTGCAGGTGTTTTTTTTTTGTGTGTGTGTAATTTGCAAGTTTAACACAGTATTGTAATTCATCAACAAACATAACATACACCTTCATTTTCTTAAAAAGTAAAACATATTTCCTGACCCCTTGAGCTTTGTATGCCATACAAAATACCTCTTAAATTAAATTACCTAAAACTCTCTTTATTGAAAGTTGAAAATGTTTTTTTACTTTTGTACTTTATGGGCCCTATTTTAACGATCTGAAACGCAAGTGTCAAAGCGCAAAGCGCAAGTAACTTTGTGGGCGGATCCCGGCGCTGTTGCTATTTTCCCGGCGGGATAAATGCCTCTTGCGCCTGCCGCAAATCTAAAAGGGGTTGGTCTGAAGTAGCTTCATTATTCATAGGTGTGGTTTGGGCGTAACGGGAAACAAACCAATAAGAGCTTTATATCACATTCCCTTTAAGAGTATGATGAACGAGGTGCGCTTGTTCCATGGCACAATACTATTATAACGGCGCATTTACCAGGCGCGCTTCAGAATCGGTTCTCAGCCGAGGAGATCAATGTTCTCGTCAGGGCCGTAAAAGAAAGAGAAGTGACATTGGGGATGGGACAAACCCACCCAAATTAGCTTCGGTTAAACATGCATATAATAATTTGGGTAAATGTGTAAGCTTTATGCCTATTTTCCCCATCGTCATGGACACAACAATGATTTCCCTCGTGTTTTAATATTTTTCCTTACAATAATGTATCATTTGCAAAAAGTTAAATACATCTGTGTATATGAGAGAATCATCTACAGTGTATGCGCGTTGTTCACAGTCTGTATTATGGCCAAGCATGCGCGCTTAAAATAGCATCTGAATGTACGCGCAACGCGCCATTGACTTTAGACTATTTTTTTTCTGGTCAGTGGCGCAATTGTTTTATAGAACAGCAAAATAGCATGAGGGAAAGTTTGCGCCGGAACAAGCCTCCTCTTTGCGCTGAACCGCCAAGGGGAGCGCAAGTGTATTTCAGTTAACCGACGTGTGTCTGTGGAGGGAAAAGTCAGCCTTGCGCGGGTGCAAAATAGGAATGACAAATGCGTCAGTGTACAAAGTCATTTGCGCCGGGTGCAAGATAGGGCCCTTTGTCTGTTCCTTCACACGCATGATTGTGCATCTCTAAGCGATTACGATATGGAGAAGAGAGAATTCAAATGGAATTTTAAATGAATTAAACTGAAAAGTAACATGCATTAATTTTTAATAAAGTAACTCAAATATGTATGTGTAAATGTATAGTTACTTTACTTTAATCGTTACATCAAAAAAGTAATCTGATTACGTTATGCATGTTACTTGTAATGCGTTATGCCCAACACAGATCATCTCTAATGTAGGCTATTTTTTGTTTATAGACTTGATATAATGACATGAGCTCCATTTCAAATAGTGGATCGCAACACAAAAATGAGATGCAGATCTATTCTGATTAAAATTATGCAACAGAAAAATTATAAAATGCAGCTAATCATATAATTGTGCATAACTAGGATGACAAAAAATAGGGGATGATAAGCTTTCCATATCTTTTATTGTTACCGTTAAAGGCCATGAGTCCAGTCAAAGTATTCAACTCTAAATATTTAAATAAATGATTCTGTAACTAGACAAAATATCAAATTAGACAGATGCCAACATGAAATGTCTTCATCCTGAATAAAACTGCATAAATGAAAATATGGCCAACTATATTAAACACATTTGTTTAATATAGCCAACACAATAAACATTGTGTCGACCACAATGTGTTTTGTGCTGTGAATTATTCGCGACCGAAAACATGAAACTAAATAATTGAATTAATTTGTTTAATTAATAATAAATAATATTTTATCAATCACCACTTAATGTTTAATGTAAAATTTTAGACTAATGTAATAAGTCCTGAATAAAAAATATAAAATATATTTTATATTATTTGATTGATATTTTAAAACATAAAAAGTCCAAAATATAAATAAACTAAATAAAAAAATATATATATCTACAAATTAAAATAAAATAATCAGATTATATAACTTTGATGATTATGGTCATCATGTCATCTTTATCTCTGAAAAAAATACTGTTTTTACTTTCTTTTCAATTAAAATTCTTATAAATCTATATCCAAAGCAGCTTAATTTGGACAAGCTTGAGCTCATATTTTATTCAAAATGTCATGCTTTTGACTGAACGCCTTGTTTCATCCATCTTCACACCCTCATATTTCTCCACATGACTCACAACGGCAGCTTTTAAAATCTTTCCCAGTTCTACAACTTTTTTATAAGTTTCCCCCAGGCAACATCTCATTCCGATTCCACACTCCCATGCCTCATTTCATATCCCCATAGCCAAAAGTAAATTTATCCTCCTCCTTCAGTTCAAAAGTTAGACACATTGAACCTTGCTCAGAGTTGAAGATCGTGCTCAAGAATATATGTGAGCTTTTATATTAAAACCACCAAATGTTACAAGTAGCTTGGTGAAATATAAAAATTCAGTATGTTTGTAAATCTGAGATTTAAATTCCCAAAAAGCAGAAGGGAATTTTAAGAAATTTTGTTCTCATAACGTCTGTTAAAACAATATTAAGAGAACATACTGTCAAGTGTCATAAAGTGCTTTCATGATGATACTCTTTGAAGAAGTCATGGGAAATTCAAAACTCCTTTCAACAATATCATAACAACATAAAGCAGCTGACCTAACACCTGTAAATTTCCAAACGTGGAGAAAGGGAAGAAGGAAAGGTTAGGAGACGAGTGCAGCTGGAAAGCTGCAGTGCAGATGTGCACTACCCCACTATATGAGAGAGGTTAAGTGCTTGTGACCTTGGCCTTTTCTATAAACTTTGATATAAATCCAGACTTTCCCCAGCTTTCAGACTAAGAAAAAATCATGTGATTTATACAAATCAACCCTTACTCAAAAGCAAAGCCTCATAAGACCTTGTTTATTACAACAATAAATAACCAAACGTCAAGTAGCTATATGGGCCAAGAGAAGAAAATGACCCCAACTGCAAATAATTTAAAATGAATTAATGCTTTTGTTTTTTTGTTTTACACTGGCACATATCGACAACAAATATTTTTAATTAGATGAGTTCACAGATTATTTAGGCCATGTTAAGACTGCAGGCAAAACAGCTCTTTTTAGGCGGACTGTCCGCACTATTAATTGCAGAGCTGGGGGGGAGTTATCGGTTCACGTGCCGCCAGGCGCTAGCTATCTGTCACGTCACATTTAAAAGCGCCAAAACGGTATTTATTGGTTAAATTTCGTAATAAAATTGACAGAAGCTCAGAATCTGAGAGCTGAGAATTGGATTCATATCAAAAGTAACCTGCTCTGTCTGTCGCGGTGTCTGTGTCCTCTTTGCTTTGCAATTTTTCTCTGCGCGAGAAAATGGATGATGGATGTGTGGCGTGAGAGCTTTTGAAAAGGGTCAATTGCGTGAGTCTCACGGTGAATGCGTGAGAGTTGGCAGCTCTGTGTGCACAGACATAACCAACCTGCATGGGTTGGCAACGACGAAGCGTACCAAATTATGTGACGAGGCTTTCAAAACAGATGCAGGAAAGATGGAGGTGCCTCATCTCGCTCTCCAAATAAGCGCCCTGTCGAATTGGGATCCAGAACTCCACTGTCGCACAGGAAAATGCAGAAATCTTTGGAAATACCATTTGAACACTGTATGATGGCATTTTCGTTACCAGTTTTGGCGTTATCGTGTGTCGCGCTAAGTGACGTAGTTTGAAATCCAATTTGTGCAGTCGGAGCGTCCAGACTGAGACGCTGTAAAAATCTGATTGGGAATCGCATTTCAAACCACCTTCATTCGTGGTTTAAATCATTCCAAACTTTCAAAAGCCCATCTGGATATTTCTTTTTTTAACCTTTATTTGAGCTTTATTTAACCAGGATAATCTCTCTGAGATTAAAAATCTCTTTCACAGGAGTGTCCTGGCCAAGAAGGACAACAGTTTACAATCACAAACTTAGAATTAAAACAACAAGTATAAAATTAAAACACTTAAAATCTGGATATGCACGAAATCAGATTTTCCTGTAGCACCATGATACAAGTCAATTAGTCATTATGGACCCTTTTTCACATTTCTGGTTTGTGAAAATTTCCTAGTGGAAATGATCATATTTGGGAAACGTCTATAGTGGTGAACGGGACAGGTATCAAATATCATTTTTGTATTTCCATTTGTTCCATGGCCACAGAAAAAAAAACTGTTTCCACGACTTTACAAAAGAGGGAAACATAGAGAGCCTGATCAGAAGAGAGAAAGATGTCAAATTTGGAGTCACTCCCTTAAATGTTTTATCAGAAACACCCTTGCAACAGCATTAAAGGTCCTTTAAGCGATGTCACGCGTATTTAGGCCAAAACATTATTTTTTTGTCACATACAGCAAACATCTCCTCACTATCCGCTAGCTTCCTGTCCCTTGAACACACTGTAAAAAAACGCGGTCTCTGCAGACACCCCAGGCTCCACAAACAGCAACAAAAACAAACTGGGCTAACCCGCACCACGAAACATAACAAACTGTTCCAGCCATTAACCGACAAGAAGGATTTGGGGGTGGGGTTTGGGGGGTTAGTGCGCGGATGAGGAGGAGGGAGGGTCTAGCTAGCCTCCGTTGTGTTTTACAATACTACAAACGTCAACAAGAAGTGACGTCACCCGACATCGCTTAGAGCACCTTTAAAGGTATTGTAGGTAGAAATCCCCAAAAATACTTTTTTCCAATTTTTTTCGCACTGTCTTTATATATCTATGCATAATTAAAATGTAAGTACTCTGGAAAATAAATTATAAAAATCGAGTGTCTGTAGTTCTCTCAGGACTGTAATAAACACAGCTCATTATTCCATTCGGGACGAAAGAAATGATTGGCTGGGGCGACTGTCACTCTCCCTCGCTACCATGGATACCACCTCTGCTGATACAGGAGGAGCCCAAATGCGCGCACCCGTTTGAAAAGGAACGGAAGCTAGTAATAACAAACAATTATGGCAGAGAAAGAGCAGTCACAATTCTCAGTAACGTTACCTGCATATAGAGGCAGCGAAGTCAAACGAGTTAAAAAAGGGAAGACAGTATTTGAAAAGGCTATGAACAAAAAGTCTTTGGATAAATAAAGAAATCATAAGAGAGTCGGCGTGGCTTTCCAGCGTCGGCTACTGAGTGATCTCAAGGGGCTGAAAAGTGACTCCATGATGGCTTTATTTCTGCTGGACAGGTAATCTTGCTGTTTTCATTTTGATGGCATTTATTTTTTCATGAAGCATGTATCACTAGCACACCTAACTACCTAATATTAGCTACCTAACGTTACGTAGCATAACTAACGGTACTGGCTTAGCTATGACAGTGTAACTTTGGTGTCGACTAGTACTAGTATAACGTTACTGTTAGTGAGCCAGGGTTGAGACGATAAATAAGCAATAGGCCTATCTGCAGTCGAAAGCTGTTTTATTTAATTTCGCCGAATCTAACTTTAGGTTAAAAAGTTTAGGGGATCTATTTTTATACCTAGCTTTACCCTCTGCCTAAAGTGTTCCTATTTTCACCGTGAACTGTACCTACTCCGTTTTTTCACGTTTGGTTTGTTGTTATATGCTCTACATATGTTTACATATGTCTTTATGTTGTATCTGTATGTGCTATACAATGTTGTGTGTGTGTGTGTTATATTATCTTGGGTCTGCAATGCAGTTGTGAGAAGGTGTTTGAGTGTATGTAATTCAGTTTATCTGTAAACAATCTTATGTTATGAATCTTACAAATTCACCTTCATCACAGTGTAACTGATAGTAACGGCAAACGTGTATCAATGAAGCTATTTATAGCTTTGCCTTATATTGAGTTTGATTCCGTTACGAGCTAGTAAAATATTTTAAACTTTACAAGTATCGTTATGCGAGCTGGATAGTGAGTACTAACAGCCATGTTAATTGTTTATATTCATACTGATAAAGTTAGTTATTTTATTACTTGTGATTCTGACATGATGTCACTACATCTGGTAAAGCTGGTAAACACGTCCGACTCTTCCAGCTGAGCGAATGGCCGGGATCGCGCGTTCATTTGTTTTGGGGGCGTGGCTTTGGAAGGAGCCGAGTAGGGAGGGAGTGGGAGTTAATGGAATAATGAGCTGTGTTTATTGTAGTCCTAAGAGGACTACAGACACTCGATTTTTATAAATTTTTTTCCAGAGTACTTACATTTTAATTATGCATTGATATATAAAGACAGTTTAAACAAATTTTGACAAAAGTATTTTTGTGGATTTCTACCTACAATACCTTTAATTCATTTCTTTAGTCATTTACTGGCAAGGTAATATAACATGATATAGCGTTATAAATGTGTATTACATTAAAAAAAATATATATACAGGCCTATGAAAAACTTTATTGGATTTGCGATGTTGATAACTGTGTGTCATCACAGTATTTGAAAAGGGTCCATAGGCCACAAAATGTAATTGGCTCAAATCTGTGGAAACGATTAAAATGTTTGTCAAGTGTCTTTAGGTGAAACAAATTCCATGCAAATCAGATTAATGCCCTCAGTTGAATTTGTAAGCAGTTTCCCCAGAAAATTCAAAAGAGTACAATGTGTAGATTTAGCATTATTTCTATAAAATTACAACTTTTATTTTTAAATTTTATTAGCTAATGAAATAATGTTAACCAAAATTAATAAAACTAAAATTAATACTGAAAATAAATTTTTGGATTTAATACATTTTAAATTTGTTATGTGCATTTTTTGCATTATGTGCATCATTTTAAAAAAATTATTTCGAATAAAATTTGTATTTTATTTTATTTTCAGTAATTATAGTCCTTCAAATTCAACTTATTTTATTTCATTTAGTTGCAATGGCAACATTAGTAATTTTTAATTATTTAATGTAATATTATATTTTATTTTAGCCTCATTTCTATTAACAAAAACGATTAACAATAACAACATTAGGTTGAACTAGATTTAGTCACTCATGGACTAGATATGATTCCTGTTATGGAAGATTTTACATTACAGGAATCATATCTAGTCCATAAGTGTGGCAACTAGTGGCAGAGAAGACAAACAAGGAGAAGACGAAGAAGTTTAAGACAAAGAAGATGAAGAAGACAAATAAGATGAAGATGAAGAAGAAGAAGTAGTCAATGTACTATTGTTCATCAGTTGGAAAAATCATTCTGAAAGTGATTCCAATAATATCACTCTTCCTTGTCATTATTGTTATAGTTGTGGCATGGACTTACCTATTCACACAAAATTAGAACTATTATAAAACTTTATAGTTATTGTCACAGTTCTCCTTGGTGTGAATGGCCATTTAAAATAAAAATGTGCATGAATTTAAAAACTAGTTGCCATTGGGAAACTCAATATTAGGCTTTAAAACAATTCATCTTTAGAGTGTACAACAGTGTTTTCTGCACAGATTTACAGCAAACGCAGCGCAACCTGTAACTAACAAATTACTCCTAGATGAATCAGACAAAAAGACTCGCATATTAGTCTCGAACTCGACAGTTTTAAATCACTCTAACAACTCGCTCACTGTTCAAGCAGTCCTGTTTGAGCTGACAACTGACTCGCTGAATTGTGAGTCATTTTGCAGTTATGTCCATATGAAGAACATTTGCTTCATAACCATCTATACTGAGTGATTCTGTAATTTTTCATCTCAAAAAGTAATTTGGCTCTTAAATGCTTTAATTTTAGGAGCCAGTGGCCCATAGTATTTTTATAGTTATTTTTAGTCTGGATCCCTGAACCACATTATTCAGGCATTACGAGCAGAAAGTTTCCTTTAAGAATAAAGCCTTCGACCAAATCGGTCTCAGACACGCAAGAGTAGACATTGTATTTTTACAGCAGAGAGAAAGCCATTTTGTGAGAAATATGGAGACAGAAATGTGCATTTTATCGAATGATCAAGGGAAAAGAACTGAGAGAGGGAGTGCGAGAGATTCTTTATAATAGAAGGGAGTTTAATAGAGGTTAGCCCCCAGCTGAGGAAACACAAAGGTTGGCAATGAGAGTCTGTTTGTGGTGGATCTGAAATCAGAGGCCAAAGAAAATGTTTGGGTACGATAGCTCTGCAATAAAGCCCTCAGTTAACAGAGGAAACCAAGGTCTTACCGCAGGACACACCAACATACATTCAAGCGCACAAGCGCTGACCCTCAATCACACACGGCCACCCAGAAATACATTTGTGTGTTTACAGGAAGCCAGCTCTCACAAATGTCCATGTTCAAAATCATCACTGTCATTTAATAGTTCATTAAATTCACAGGGCAGATTTCCAAGCCATATTTCCAATATTGTATGTGACGTAAAGTGAATGCATTGGGCATAAAATGGCAGTAATAAGGAAATATGATCTCGGTCACTGATCACTGCTCCTTGTGTATGTTGTGGTCAACTGATTGATCATTTCTGATTTTCTGAGTACAGTGTCTGTTAGAACAATTTTACTTTCATAACATTCACAACCACACACATTTACATAACTATCAAAACTAGGACATTCCATTGACTTTTTACAAATGATTTAACATTTTTTTAATTTAAGTTATTGTTATTTTAGAAAATATTTGAACTAACCCTAACATAATAAATCTTTAAAAAAATGTAAAATAATAAAGTATAACCTCTTTAGCTACATCATACGCTTTGGCTGCTAGATACTGATACTGAGACGGATACTGTTTGTACTTATTTGAAACCTTGCATACTACAGACCTGAAGCAAACACAGATGAACTGTACACCACAGAATGACATGACAAACCACAATGTGTTTTGGCAGCTTCTGGTTTGTGGGTACACTCACTGAGTGATCAAACAGCAAACATCATCTCCCTGGGAGAACATTATACATAGAATGATGAAAGCGTAGGAACAACTAAGGTAATCCTCAACCAAATGTGTCTGCAACCAAGGGAATGCCTGTTTTAGAGTTGTTCACTGTTGCCAGTGTGCAATTCACTTCTGCTTCTGCCTTGCAATACATGTGCATGTGTGAATCACTTATTACAAAGTTTAAAGGATTAGTTCACCCAAAAATGAAAATTATGTCTTCATTTACTCAGCTTCATGTCATTCCAAACCCGTAAATCAGGGCTATTCAATTAGTTGAATTCGAGGGCCAGATTATTAAATCGAAAAGTTGAGGTGGGCCGGTGGGTTTAGCTTATTCATTGAAACATTATTTATTATTGGAGCATAACAGTATTAATAAATAAGCAAAAGTAAACCTAAAAAAAGTATTGTATTTACTTGGAAATGTGGTACCCAACATTATGCAGATTTATAAGACCATAATAATAATATTAAAAAAATTTACAGTTAAAATAAAAAATATTTACAGCTGTGTACAATTTTCCTTAGAACAAATATGAATTTTATTTTGTTATTAGAAGTAAGAATTACTTAAATAAAAATATTTTGACAGTGAGACTTGGTAACCACAAGTAAAACCATGCATGGATCACTGAAAGAATCGAACCAAAAGAATGATTAATTCACAAATGATTGGTATCGCTGTTTCAGTCGACAGAAATACGGGGCAATACGGGCAAAAACTGCTGAAATATTTCCACGGAAAAATTTTCTCAGGTCAGTCGGAGCGCTCATGGTACACACAGTGTGTATAGCCGTACATCTGCAGGCGCCAATGCGGCCACTTATCTTACAATGCGTGTCCACTCCAGCGGCAATGCTCCGCTCAGTACCGCTGGCAACGCTATAACGTCTCCGCTTTGGGGTGTGTCTGTTGCGAGTGTGTTTAATCCATGTTTTTTCAACACATGGACGATATAATCATCAGAGATGATGATGGCACACGATGTACAACCTCACAGTGTAAGAAACATGGGGTGAACAGAATCTGACGGCAAACAATCCAGCTGTCGAAATCTGTTCCCCCAGTCCCATTATGAGAGGTGTAGTGGCTTAAAAAAAGGCGGATTATATTTTGTGTGTGGGTGAAGCTTAACTGGCATTAGTTTAAAGAATAATTTTTTGCAATTTTTGCCTTTTATTATGTTAGAGAACAGTATGTCAAGATAAATCAAGAAAAATCAATAACCCAGGACTCGGGTCACCCAAAGCCCAACAGTGCTAAATGTCAGTGCAGTGACCACTTGGCTATCGGAGCACCTTAATCAGCATCAGATTGATAAATATTACAGCCTCACTGTTAAAGAAACATGAGGTGAACAGAATCCGACGGCAAACAAACCAGCTGTCGAAATCCGTTCCCCCACTCCCATTATGAGAGATTTTGATGTAGTGGCTTAATAAAAGGCTGATTCTATTTTGTGTGTGGATGAAGCTTAACTGGCATTAGCTTTAAGAATATTTTTTTGGAGTTATTTTTTTTAATTATAATAGAGAAAAGTATGTCAAGAAAAATAAAGAAAAATACACGAGCCGTTACTTGAACCCGGCTCTCCCAAAGGCCAAAGGTGCTAAGTGTCAATGAACTGACCACTTAACCCTCAGGGCCAATAAATCAGCATCAATTTGCTACATATTAGAACCTCACTTTGTAAGAAACGTGCGGGGAACAGAATCCGACGGCAAACAAGCCAGCTGTCGGAATCCGTTCCCCCACTCCCATTATGAGAGATGTTGATGTAGTGGCTTAATGGATGTTAATTCTATTCTGTGTGTGGCTGTGGATGGAGCTTAACTAGCATCAATTTGATACATATTGGGGTGTCAAACTCAGTTCCTGGAGGGCCACAACCCTGCAGAGTTTAGCTTCAACCCTAATTAAACACACCTGACCCAGCTAATCAAGGTCTTCAGGATTACTAGAAACTTCCAGGCAGGTGTTTTTCGAGCTGGTTGGAGATAAACTCTGCAGGACAGTGGCCCTCCAGGAACTGAGTTTGACACCCCTGCGCTCACTGTGTAAGAAACATGGGAGGAACAGAATACGACGGCAAACAAACCAGCTGTCGAAATCCGTTCCCCCACTTCCATTATGATAGGTGTTGATGTAGTGGTGAAGACAAAAATTTCATCTTTTAATATAATTGTATTATTTAATAATATGTATCTGTATTATTATTCTTTATTAATATTCATTATAAGTTGTATTATCTTATGGAGATATGGTTTAAAAAACGCATGAGTTAGACTATAGATAGCATGTGTGAGGATATCATTTCAGACACAGAGAGGGGAACTTGGAGAAAGTAACATGTTCCACTGATAGATCATAAAATACTCTTGGATCGACTACAAAACTACACTGGTGATCAGGGACAGGCATTAAGCTGGTTTAGATCGTACTTATCAGACCGTTATCATTTTGTCCGTTTAAATGGGGAAAAATCGAAGATAACGTCAGTAGACTATGGAGTGCCGCAAGGATCGGTGTTAGGCCCTCTGCTATTCTCAATATACATGCTGCCACTTGGTAATATTATAAGAAGACATGGAATTAATTTCCACTGTTATGCTGATGACACTCAATTGTATATCTCATCACGACCAGATGAAAACACTAACTTATCTAAATTGACAGAGTGTCTAAATGATATAAAATGCTGGATGACGTGTAATTTCCTGCTATTAAATTCAGATAAAACGGAGGTATTACTTATTGGTCCAAAAAACTAACTACAAAATCCCTTACAATACAACTTTAATTTAGAAGAATGTCCTGTTACTTTATCCACTACAGTAAAAGACCTGGGTGTTATACTAGACCACAACTTGACTTTCGAAAATCATATTTCATATATTACAAGAACCGCCTTTTTCCACCTTTGAAACATTGCTAAGCTACATAACATGCTATCTGTTTCTGATGCAGAAAAGCTAATTCATGCATTCATGACATCGAGAATAGATTACTGTAATGCTTTATTAGCTGGTTGTCCTGCATCCTCAATAAACAAGCTACAGTTAGTGCAAAATGCAGCCGCTAGAGTTCTTACTAGATCAAGAAAATATGATCATATAACACCAATTTTATCATCTCTACACTGATTACCTATTAAGTTACGTATAAATTACAAAGTATTCCTACTGACCTATAAAGCCCTAAATGGTTTAGCTCCTGTGTATTTAACAGACCTTCTATCGCCATACAATCCATCGCGCTCTTTAAGATCATTAAATTCGAGGCTTCTGGTCATTCCTAGGATATCTAAGTCCACTAAAGGAGGGAGGGCGTTCTCACATTTAGCTCCTAAACTCTGGAATAGCCTTCCTGATATTTTTCGAGACTCAGACTCGCTGTCCCAGTTTAAAACTAGATTAAAGACGCATCTATTTAACCAAGCATTCACTTAATGCTTACCTTTTATACTACTGCTGAATCAGTTCGAATTCATTAACATTATGAACATCAGCTATGCTAATTATTTCCCATCTGCCTTTCTGCTGTTATCTCGGGATGCTAGTCCCGAGGTAAATAGCGTTCGTCAGCTCCAGTTTGTATCCAGCCTCTCACAGAGACTTCAGATGCCCCAACACCTGAGATGAGACGACTCGACGCCTGTGAAGAGACGACTCCACGCCGGCGATATGTTATGTCCTAAATTAATACATGATTAACTGACTGTATTTTTCTATGTACATTTCCGAAATGCACTTTCTGTAAAGCTGCTTTGAGACAATGTGTATTGTGAAAAGCGCTATACAAATAAATTTGAATTGAATGGAATTAAATTGATAATGATACATCAAATGTGTACAGTTGGCATATTCTTTACAAGGAAAGGAACGTTTTGACTGATGCAAATGTTCCACAAATGTATACATGGAGCGATAGTTTCTTAATAAGGAAAGTGGAATGAACCTCATTGGTTCTTGCGGAAGCTCAGATGATTGGTTCTTGTGGAAGCTCAAATGTGCTGCGTAACACAAGAATGAACCTCATTGGTTTTTGCTGAGGCATAAACGAGCTGCCTAAAACTAAAATAAACCTTATTTGTTCTTGCTGAAGTTCGAACGTGCTGCATAACACAAAAATGAACCTCATTGGTTCTTGCAAAAGCTCAAACGTGTTGCATAACATGAAAATGAACCTCATTGGTTCTTGCTGAAGCTCAAAGACATGAGAATAAACCTCATTGGTTCTTGTGGAAGCTCAAACGTGCAGCGTTACACAAGAATGAACCTCATTGGTTCTTGCGGAAGCTCAAACGCACTGTGTAACACAAGAATGAACCTCATTGGTTCTTACTGAAGCTCAAATGTGCTGCATAACACACAAGAATGAACCTCATTGGTTCTTGTGGAAGCTCATACGTGCTGCTTAACACGAAAATGAACTCCAGTGGTTCTTGCAGAAGCTCAAACGTGCTGTGTAACATGAGAATGAACCCCATTGGTTCTTGTGGAAGCTCAAACGTGCTGTGTAACACGAAAACGAACCTCATCGATTCTTGCTGAAGCTCAAACGTGCTGCGTAATTCAAGAATGAACCTCATCAGTTCTTGCTGAAGCTCAAACGTGCTGCGTAATTCAAGAATGAACCTCATCAGTTCTTGCTGAAGCTCAAACGTGCTGCGTAATTCAAGAATGAAACCCCCATGGGTACTTCAAACCCACATGCTGTTATTTTTTTCATGGAACACAAAAGGAGGTTCCTCACACAAAGATATAAAAAGTAACTATACATTTTCATATGGAAAAGAGGAATGTACCAATTAAAAATTGTATCAATTAATTTTTTTTTAAAAAAAAGAGTGTATCAATTAAAAATCAATTAAAAAATCAAATAAATAAAAAATGAAAATTATACAGGTTTGGAGCGACATGCTACTGTACATAACTTCCATATAAACAGTCGGCTACAAACTTCAGTATGAAAAGAAGGTGGCTGGTTAGATCTCCATATGATGTGAGCCATGAACAACCATTGTTACTTTTAATGAGTGTAGTGTAAGTCACTTTGGATAAAAAGTATGAGCTAAATACTTAGTAAAATGATAACTGACTCGTTCAGTGTTAACTGTCTTGCTGAGCACTAATGCATCAACCGATAGAAATATGGAGTGTGGGTATCTTGCGGACTCAGGTTGGACTGGTGTGTCCCTGTAAAGGGGTGCCCATTGATTTACACAACCTCACGGATGTAAAAATAACAGCAGTGGATCACCCAGGTGGAATGTGGCGTTTCAACTCTCCTGCTCTACCTCGACACCCAATAGGAGACATGTGGAGGTGTCAGACCATGACTTATAAAGAAACAGAATGGAATATGCATGTGCGTGGTGAACAGACTAGAGCCAATCGCCGCTTGGGTTTGTACTCCCGCCAGGAGCTGACGTATTGAATCATTCTCACACATAGCCATTTCTTTCCCCGTCACCTATTTTCTGCCCTTTTTTTCACTCAACTCTTTGTTCTTACTTCTCATCCATTCTCAGAATAACTTAAATGCAGGGTAGAGAGCAACATTAAGCATCATCTAAGCACTAGAAAGGGATTGCACAACCATGACTGCAGTCATCCATTATAGTGAATACAAAGTCAGAGTTATGTACGTATAGAATTACGTAATGTGAATTCTTTGTTGGCTTGACTATCTATATCTATAAAAAAACAGACTAGAAATACACAGAAAACCCTGTAGCAATAATTTAGTATACCATAGCAACCACCTTGAACACCTTAGCAACACCTTGGCAACTACCCAGAACCCTTTTGTAACTGTTTAACGCTTTAGCAGAATCTATTCATACATCTCATGGTTTTTCTGACTACTTTTTGACTGATTTTGCACCCTTTAAAACCTTACAACTTAAATCTTACTGACTGTAAAATTCAGAGAAAGCTTTGTTCTAGATTCTAAAAAAATCCAAAACTATCATTGTAGGACAAGGGAGGAACAACGGGGAGCAGGTAAACTAAACACTTATGATGATGATCTGCCACAGGACTGAGAACACAGGGAAAATAAGGTTCATGCTTCATGGTTTGCAGGTAAGGTTCATGACAACGATGCACTAAAAACGGAAACTTTCTTTTTTTCACGTACAGTCAACAACGTTGATAAAAATTATCCCCGTTCACAAGGATCCGCGAAAACGACTAAAAATGCAGTATTATTGAAGTAAAATATATTTTTATATTGCTATTAACAGTAATAAGTGCTCTTATAGAGGAGTTTGGCTCATGCTGATTGGAATGTTAGTCCCTGACACGCACCCAGGCATTTTCCCTGCATAAGCGTAAGAGAATCTGATCTTATGAACCGTATACGTGAAAAGAAATATGTTTCTTTCAGTATTTCCTTCAGCAACTAGTTATTTAATAATATAGCTGTATTCCTTTTTGCGGTTACTCATGAGCAGAATCTGCAGACTTTTTCCACATCTTCTGCACTGGAAATGCTCTAAAACACGGCAAACTATGTTCAATTGACTTCACTACACTCCTGTTAGAAACTGACAACATGATCAAATAATATTTAAAACTTGCATGTGAATTAGTGAATGATAAATTCAACTACCACCAATGCAGTATCCCGAAGAATCTCTTTCTTTAGAAGATTTATAAGAGAGGATTTTGATGTCCACAATCAATCTCCTTTTTAGGAAGCTTCTCCCTGGGTTTTATAGCTAGTGGCACACCAACAGAACGAGAGAAGGAGTGTGAACTATGATTAGGATACCATCACCTTGCAAACTATTTACAAAAGTCCTCTCGTCACTAGGATGCCTACTACTTGAAGACCTTGAAGTACTTGAAGACCTGCTTCAAATCTGGAGTGAGTGTGACAGAGAATAACCAGGCTTGTAATGGACATCCTTACATCACTCCATAATTGGAGTCTATGAGCAGCCAAAGAGATGTATTCTGGGATACATCATGGCTTTGAGACCTCTCAGAAGAACATAAGAGCTCACTGACATTGCTGAAGTGGCTTTTTAAGGTAAGAGTAAGGCAAAGCTGTTTCATCCTTGCTTTGAACATGCATACTGTATTGCAAAGGCCACAGCATGGCTTCGAGAAAAAAGAGTTTCTACCCAACAGGAATGCACTGCTTCAGGCTCAATAATGTGAAAATAGGATTACAAAATACATTGAGGTGGGATATTTTGTTTAAATGATTGGTAAATTCATACTGACAGCGTTGTTTAATGAAATAAAAAACCCTCAACAGACTAATGCAATAACTTGTTCTTCGAATCTACCTTGCTGGCAGACAAACTCTGCCAGAAGTAGACAATACATCGTATGCCTTAAAAACTGGATCTCCTTACGATCACGTTTGTAAACTTTCTCTTTTTTTAATCACAAAAAGAGAGGAGCTTTTTTTAAGGGGAGAATCACAAATGTATTTTGTTGCATACATTTCTCATCTCCAGTCAGTTGCAATGCCATGAAAAAAAAAATTGTATGCCAGTACAAATTGGAAAACAGCCTTAATGGTTATTTGTCATTTAGCTTGTCAAATTTCTACTCACAATAACACATTTATTTAAGCTAATCAAATCAGTATTTATATTTTGGACAGTGTTTGAATTAGTCCTCTTGAGAACATAATGCTTTGCTCAGCTGGGCCTGAGTGGTGCCCTCCATTATTCACCTAAATGAGGTTCAAATTATACCAGAAAATGTGATTCAAAACACATTAATGAAAGAGCATACTAAAGAACGATAAAACATATATAATTTGTCTGTATGCCCTGTGTGAATCATAATTTTCACTTCATTTAAAGCCGGCTTTATAAGGTCAAAGCTCACATCATATGCAAAGACTCTCGTGCTTACTTTACTCTTTTGTAGAGTGTTCTGGAGGGTAAAGGGTGAAGAAATGTGTTGAAAATTATACTTGCAGTAGTCTGGGTCGTATCACTGTCAGCCTATTTTTGCCAAATTACCCTGACCTCACTGCATGGTCTAATTATGCTCTATGAGTGATTACATTTCCTACATTTTTCTGTTTTGAAGTTGTGTTTTTTTTTAAACCAGTTACAATTGCTACATGTCTGGTGACCTTAAAAATAATCCTAACACTGTATATGTTTACAAATTATTTATTCATATAATCTATATCCATTTCAAATCGCATTCCAAATATGTTTGATAGAGTTGTCTGTGCTAGAAAAAAGAAAGACGGCAGGGTCAGACTTATACTTACTAATAAAAATAGATGAAAGATTAAAAAAGTAATTGAAAGAGCATTAAGAACTAATTGATGATTAAGGATATGATACGTTTAAAGGGGTGGTTGATTATGATTTCACTTTTCTAACTTTAGTTAGTGTGTAATGTTGCTGTTTGAGCACAAACAACATCTGCAAAGTTACAACGTTCAAAGTTCAAAGCAAATGTAGATATGTTCTTTGAAAGAAATTGCTTTTTAAGGACTACAACCACTGATCTATATTTGATGACTGGATAGCTCATGACGTTCTAAACTGCCATCAGGCAGTGAAGCCACCGGAAGTGTTTGAGCGGCCATCTTACGATTCCCTACCAGCAGAGGCTCCAGCGGCCGTTATACAGAGATTGGTAGCTCCGACCGCACTTTAAAGGGTTAGTTCACCCAAAAATGAAAATTCTGTCAGTATTTACTCAACCTCATATTGTTCCAAACCCGTAAGACCTTCGTTCATCTTCGGAACACGAATTAAGATATTTTTGATGAAATCTGAGAGCTGGATCACTCCTCCATACTAGTCAATAGGCTTCTTAAGGGATTGACACTGGTTCCCCGAAAAGTTATTAAAGACATCGTTAAAATAGTCCAAGTGACTACAGTGGCTCAATCTTAAGTTTATCAAACGACGAGAATACTTTTTGTGCGCCAAAACTAAATAAATAACAACTTTATTTCAACTATTCATTTCCTTCTCTGTGGGCCTCGAGTCAATTCACTAGTGTAACAGCGTAAGCTTCTGTTGTTGTACGTCACACGCATCACACACATGACCAGTGTCGGCCAATAGTGAGCCTACGTTTGACGTAGCTCTACGCTATCACACTACGTTAACTGACTAGAGGCCCACAGAGAAGGAAATGTATAATTGAAATAAAGTCGTTCTCTTCGTTTGTTTTTGCGCACAAAAAGTATTCTTGTCGCTTGATAAACTTTTTTTATCAACAGTGGATTGAGCCCCTGTCACTTGGGTTGCTTCTCATTTCTTATTTGTGCATCCTCGTTTCCTTTCCTCGCTTCCTTTCCTCGCGTCTCAGCTCCTCCCCCTGTAGGATACGAGGGAAGGGTGCAAGGAAAGAAAACGAAGACGGAGGATTCGAATGAAAGCTTTTTTATACATTGGAATACTTGATCACTCGAGCGTCACTTCATAGCGTCATCAGCAGCGTTCAAAGGATCTGCCCTCATGTTGTTGAAGTTTGTTTATTTCAGAAATTCATAAGAAATAATAATAAAGCAAGATACCCTTTTGAAATATGTGAGATATGTGGTTTATATAAACTGCAAAGGTAAAGAATAAATTAAAATGATTGTGACCCGATATGAAGGGGGAGGAGAATTGATACGTGCGTCACGTTTAGTCTATAAAACACTTCCGCATAGGATACACCTGTGTATCCTCGCTCATAACTCCTCTGAAAGCCTCCTCACTCCTCGATCCTCGACTCCTCGCGGAGCAATTAGAGAATTGAGATGTCCTTCAAGATGGCTGAGCTCGATCAGTTTCTGGGTCATAGGATGGAGGACGGAGGAACGAGGAGGGATATTGAGAAGCACCCTTGGACTATTTTAACAATGTCTTTAATAACTTTTCTGGGCAGGCAAGTTTCAAACCCTTAAGAAACCTATGGAGGAGTGATCCAGCTCTCAGATTTCATCAAAAATATCTTAATTCGTGTTCCGAAGATGAACGAAGGTCTTACGGGGTTGGAACAACATGAGGGTCAGTAATTACTGAATTACTTTCATTTTTGGGTGAACTATCCCCTTAAGATGACCCTCTGTGCAGCATACAAGTGTAAAACGATGTTCACAAAAGGATGTAGAAAAACTGCCCACATGTTGTAATTCAAGCCCTATAAGTAGTAAATGTATATGTACAATTGTCGCTATTCCCATGTTGTTTTCTCCGAGACAAGGGTATGGATGAAACCTTTATTGCCCCGAGGGGAATTTGTTTTACACTCATGGGAACCACAATAAACATAACCACAACAAACATAGAATAAATATATATATAATACACATCTAAAATGTTCAACAGCTTAAAGGAATCAATAAATAGATATATATTCAATAATGCACATTTAAAATAAATCTATGTGCCCATAGATGATCCATTTAATAATTGAATGCTCCAAGGCACGAATGATGTAATATGTCGTTTAGTTTTTGTTCGGGGCATTCTGAATCTACATCCAGAGGGGAGGAGGGAAAATTCTGTGTGAAGTAGGCTAGGCTAATGCTTCTTCTTCATCAAAAAAAAAACCTGATAAAACAGTTAACAATAGCCTATAAGAAACCTCAGAGCATAATAATCACAATTAAGTGTCCAATATCGACACCATTTGACAGCTTCAAAACAGCTTCGTGCAGAGTCCGTTTACCGTTACTAACGCCTGTTTCACACATACTCTGTGTGTGGCGCAGGAGCAGCGCTATTGTGCTTTCACGTATGCTGCGTTTGCAGTGCGCAACTGATCTACGGCTGTAGCTACCACAAACACAACTATTCTCTATTCTTTATTTCAAATCACTATTTTTATATCAGCGTATTTTATAAAATAATATATAACAGTTTCAACATTGCGATTCTATTTGTACACAGTTATAGGTAGCCTATAGGCCTACATTCTTTCACAGACTATTCAAGTTCAGGGGCGTCGTCAGCCGATTTTACCGGGGCTTCAGCCCCAAATGTTTTG
This sequence comes from Siphateles boraxobius, assembly GCF_051911475.1. Classification (NCBI taxonomy): domain Eukaryota; kingdom Metazoa; phylum Chordata; class Actinopteri; order Cypriniformes; family Leuciscidae; genus Siphateles; species Siphateles boraxobius. The sequence continues at coordinate 7,562,073 of NW_027509193.1, forward strand.
AGTGTAGCCCCGAATGTATTTTGAAAAGTTGACTGATATGAAACCGGACAATATTGCCTAACGTTATGTAAACCCCCGAAATCATAAGTTGCCTTGTTTCATTGTGCTTTGGCTTTGCTGCTGTCTCTGACTGGTGATTGTTGAAATCTGTCTCACACAGACGCACCACGTGAGTGTTTTCACTGTTCAGCCTATCGAAGAATATCTCCAGGATTTGCGCGCAACAGCAAACAATCTCACAGCAATTTAAAAAAATAAATAAATAAGGCAGTCAGCACCGCCGCACAGTCCTCTGTCAGATGAGATGTTGTCAGGCTTTATTTAAGTAAAACTCAGAAAAACAAACTTTCCTGTCGTGTCAGCCGTGTGTTCGCGGTGCGCAACTCTTCAATATCACGCGCAAATGCGGCGCGCCCTGTATCACGCAAAAGAAACTACGAGTATGTAACGTTGTGTTCTGTCGTCAATGAAGTATTGAAATAACCAAAAGGGAGATTAAAGCTGCGTCAAAACTCTATGTCGGGGCTTTTGTATTCCTTTGTAGGCTACATAAATGTTACACATTTTGGCGTAGCCCTACTAATTTTTCATTATCATTATTTTAACATTTTATCAATATTGGAAAGTCATCTAAACTGACTTGGGTCATTAAAAAATATATATTTTGTGACCAAAAATTTGAAAAATACATCTAGCCTAAATTATCGTTCATGGCATTCTTTTAACTATAGCAACCCAATTTGTCTAGATCTGTAATATTATTTCCTGTGTATAATGAGGTTGTCTTTGTTATAAATTATATTGTATTTTTTTATTGTGAGTGTGAAGGCTGCGCAGTCGTGTGATTTAGTCAGCTTGATTAACATTATTCCTACAATGTATTCCTATTTAACACAGATGTGCTTGGCTAATTATAGAAACTAAGCAAAATTCATAAGTATAAATAGATTTATTTATAAAATGTATAAGTATAAATATATATATATATATATATATATATATATATATTTATATATATATATTTATAAAATGTATAAGTATAAATATATATATTTATTTGTATGGTCCTCCTCGAATGTGTTCGAATATTTCACCAGTATCAGCCTTTTCACCGTTTGAATCAATCCGCTTGTCTGTGTTTGCACAACTTGCATCATTAAGCCAGTAGGTGACGACTAGTGACTGTCTTTATGAGTGAACAATTTAACTTTAATTGAACTGATTAGTGCCAAAAACATTGCTTAACTCAAGAAAGAAACAAGTTGCTGAAACCAATCTTTATTGCTAATAGATAAATTGCTCATTTGCCCAGTAGCACCTCAATGCAGTACACGAAATCCACGGGGAGGAGTCGGATCAAGATCCAAGGGGTGGAGATGGGCAGGATTAGGGGTGGGTTTAGGGATTAGGGGGCGGAGATGGGTAGGTTTAGGTATATGTAAGGTGGGATGATTTAATTTATCCTCATTCTCATGTTTAAGAATCTGTTATCTGCTTGACAAATAATGTATACTACTGCCCACTGACATGCTTTTAACGCTATTGTTATCCTATTTTTTTTTGGCCTTCAAACACCTGTAGTGTTTGGAGTTTTCCTGCAACTGTTCCAGCAAACTTTTATTTGTTCAATAATTAAATTGGTTAAATAGAATTCAAAATAATTACTTACATCATCAATATAATCTTTATTTTGTCCTGCAAGACAGGGAAAATATGTATTTTTGGTTATAATTAATATTTTGAGTTTGTTCTGTGAATGACGTCATCGGTAATGGACCGGTCGCGCGCGCGCGCCTGCTCTCTCTCAGAACAGCCTGTGACTGGAGAGAGTCAGGTATGTCCCTACCGTGCTCTGCATTTAAGAGCGGAAATATGCTATATTAAGTGAAGTTTTAAGTTGACATTTATTATAGAAGTGTCATAAAACGGGAATGAGTTTATATATGCATTTTTCTGCCTACAGCTCAATGTATTTTCAGAGTTTTATAAACGCACGTGTTTGTTTTGCCGCCTGCCCGCCAAATTAGAGTGCAAATAGAGGTTTTTCCCTGTTAATAATTTTCTCCACATATCATTTTGGTGGATTGAGTCTGTGGAAATGTTGTTTAGTATATAAAATGTATGTTTATAGCCATGTGTGATCTGTGTATTAAATGAATTGCAGTTGTTGTTAGGGAGGACGGTACTTAACGTTTCTTTTCTCATACATCCTTCAGCTGGAAAAGAGTGAACCTTGATGGAGTGTGTGTTGATTGTCTGTCCTCTGTCAATAAACTGCAGGTATGTTTAACAACAACAAGGAAAAAAACCACTATACGATCTGACAAATTGAGACATAGGCTATTGCTATAATATTAATGTAAAAACATGTACTTTTGATGGAATTTAATTGCTTTAATTTGATTTGTGTGAATGTGAATTGTCATAAATGAGACGCAGAAAGAAATTAATTGTTGTAATACAAGACTTTATTGTAAAAACTGCTCTCAGAACAGCCTGTGACTGGAGAGAGTCAGCTGGAAAAGAGTGAACCTTGAAGGAGTGTGTGTTGATTGTCTGTCCTCTGTCAATAAACTGCAGACGTGGTCCACCGAAGCCAGTGGTGTCGTGGGAGTTTCTTTGTGGCGTGAGACGAGATCCGCTACACATTGGTGCCGTGACCGGGATGGGAGTGAGATTTAGGGGGTGAGTGTAACGGAGGCCAGCTAGTAGTTGCTGTGCGAGTAAACCTCACTCCTCTGATCTCAATAGGCACTCTGGCGACAGATGCTAGAGGCTGCAGTCTTTAGCCTCCTTGTTAGAGCGCCTGACTCTCATGCCGGAGACCCGTCGAGTGGGACCCGGGTGAAGGGGGTTACACACCTTAAAATGCACATATGTAGGTCCGAGAAATCAAAATTTTCTCGGGGGAGCGCCCGAACCACCCTAGCTACCTCACATTTGAATGTGCATGTGTAATGTGAGCTGTTGTGGCTACAGTGCCAGGGCTGAATTTTTTTACCAATCTGCCCCCTGCAAATAGGCCTACAATATACATTATTCTCTGTATCGAATCATGTTATCTTATTATCCACCCCAGCCCCTAATGTTTCGGGCTCAGCCCCTGATGTTTTTAAAACCAAGAAACGCCCCTGTTCAAGTTTAAACTCAATACTAGGGATGGCTGACGCGAAACAGTCGTTCCGAAGCTTTGCGAGATCCCGAAGTGCAGATGTTTCGAAACACTGATTCGTAGCGTGATTCAAAACACCCATGTCACGTCGTGACTTTGGCCAAACGAAGCCTCGAAGTGTTTCACTAATGTTTCATCAGGTGTGATCCGCCAAATCAGCGTTTGATTGACACGGTCGGAAACAGACCACACAGTCGCACATCTGTATAAAAGTAAATATTGACCTGATTTTGAGATAGCGGATTTTTGGTGATATAGTGACATTTATAGTGCGATTTGTTTAGTTATATTTAGGCTTACATTTAAATTTACACAACACATTGACTGATAGGCTAGAGACACAGAGTATACATATAGTGACACATTAATAGATACATTGATATAAATATATATAGACAGCTAGATTAACATATATATATATAGCCTATATATATAGATAGATAGATAGATAGATAGATAGATAGAAAGATAGAAAGATAGATACATATATAGATAGATTAAAGATAGATGTATAGATACATTTATAGATACATCTAAATACATAGATAATAGATACATATTTTATATACATATTTAAATACATAGATAAATTGTAGATACATATATCTAATTACATAGATAGATTAGAGATACATATCTAGATAGATTTGGATAGATAGATAAAATGGAGGCTCCCCAGAAGAGATGCCGTACATCTGTGGTGTGGGAGCATTTCCATTTAGAAACCCAAAATAAAGTGAGATGTGTGTATTGTGATCAGCAGCTTGCCTACTGCATCAATACATCATCCATGATGCGCCATTTGAGGAGCACTCATCCTGCCATTTTGCAGGGTGCAGAGGATGGCATTCCCCCTGTACCTAGGCCTGCTACTGACACTGCTGGGCCATCTAAGCAAGGTATGCATAGATGTATCCATCACCATCAACATCATCACCATCACCATCAACATCAACACCAGTAGTAACACAGGGCATTTTATGGGAACTTTTTTTTACTCGTATCCATCAAACCCAGATGATACACAATGCTACAGCTGATGCCACAGTGGAAGTGAAAAAATACATCAACGATGCGTATTTGCCCAGAACTCATGATCCACTAACTTACTGGAAAGAGAGAGCAGTAATCTTTCCTCATTTGTATGTCCTAGCTAAAAAATATCTTTGCATGCCAGCAACAAGTGTCCCTTGTGAGAGGATTTTTTCAAAGGCTGGAGAAATTATCTGTAAAAAAAGTAGGCGAAGTCCTTCCACAGCAGAAAAATGTATATTTTTGAATAAAAATATTTACAAAAGTGAGACATTGTGGCTTGATTTATTTTATTAATATTCATTTTGCAGGACCAAAATAACATTATGCACAGGGAGGAGCCTATAGGTTACAAGATTCACATATTAGAAAAGTACAATAATAAAAAAACAACAAATTTTCATGGCTCGTCAAGGTTGTTTCAGATCAACACCTGCAAGTGACCACTAGGTGTCACCGTTGAGACGGGTGTCGGATTGATTCGAAGCCTCGAAACAATATGGACCATTTGATTCAACTGTTTCATTGCTTCACGAAGCCTCGATCTGCCCATCACTACTCAATACACTTAAAGGGTCACTCCACCCATTTGCATTAAGAGGTCCATTGTTAAACAACCAGTCATACTATTGAATGGTCGTGCAACATTCTTTCATTTTCCCCTGAGACGAGAGAAATCTACTATTTACCTTTTTCACTTCCTCCTACAATGACGCAAAAATCGTCATTTGACGTCATTGTAGGAGGAAGTGTAAAAAGGGGGGATTTCTGTATAGACTACAAGCACAAATTCCCACCCTTTCAAACCCGCCCATAGGGGGTTGTGCCTAATGCGCTAACAGAGCTATCACAGATCAGTGGGTGGGACTTCACTTGCAGATACTGAAAGCAATATCAGCCATCTTGTTTATAAGCTAAGCTAACAAGCGCTGTGGATATAGGAAGTTACGACAATGACGGAAGAAACTAAACATGATATGGAAGTAGAGGATTTTGAAATTCTGCTGCTCGAATCCGCTGTTCGTGGCTATCTTTACGAGCCGCAATATAGTGAAGAGCAGCTGAGGCTGATGGAGGATCAGGAGGCGGCTGCCTGTCGCGGACGAGGAGCCCGGACTGGGTCGAGCTGAGGCGGGCTGCTGGTGCGTGTGCTCTCGCTGTGCGCTACGGACACAGATAGAGTCCGTCTGCTGCAGAGAATTTCAACGATCGCAATTTCTCCTGGACGAAATCTCTGAATCAGACGACCACACGGACGTTTGTGTTGTGATGTGAACCATCCTAGTTTCGCCTGACTGAACATCCAGGTATCATGCAATAATTCACCATATAGAAAGAAATACAAACGAGTAATTCACTAATGTTTGCCAATGTAACGGGGTTCGTTGTTGTGGGAAGGAGGAGGCTGGAACCGGCAAACATTTGAACGTTTTAATAGTAAAATAAACAAATACAAAACAAAAGTATAAGCCAGCTGGCCACACACAACAGAAACAAAACATAAAATCAGGCCTGTTCCTTTTGTGCTTCCGCTCCTCCGTGAGAGATATGAGACCGCTGCACAGGTGTCATTCATTATCACTCGCGTCGTCCTCTCACGTCCCTCGCCCTCGTCCTGCTCGCCACAGCCAAATAACTAGACATTTTTTGTGAAATGAATTTCAAACTCATTTGGCAGCTAGCCTTCTTGTAGACGGAAGAGTGATTTCTCTGATGTTTGCGCTGTTCTGGATTAGTGGGAGTGGCTTGCGGAGCTGCATTGTGGGAGTTGTTGTCTTACATACAAATTCGCCCCAAAGTTATTTTCTGTCTTTTCTCGGTCAAGAGGGCACCAAATTCAAAATTTCTTTTACATTTCGACTACATATATAACCCACTTTCAATAAAGATTAATGTTGAAATGGGTGGAGGGACCCTTTAAAAAAACGTATTATTCAATGCATTACTTCTATATAGATTTAAAGTTATATATTAAGTTGCTCAAGCAAGTGGCAAAACATTTAAACATGTAGGCCTTATGTTTCTCTGGTCTATAAGACCTTATATGCCAGCGAAACAAGGGCGCCGCCATCTTTAGAATATTGTCTTTGAACTTCCGTTTTTGCGGTCGCTCTGTATATTTCTATGCCATTGCTGTCCAGGAGTAATTAGCTTTTGAAGTGGATTTGCTTAATGTAAAGTTAATTAAAGTTATCATGAGGATTGTAATGTTTAAAGCAGATTCCTTGACAAATGTCAGTAGACAGGGAAGATTTTAAAACGAGCCGTTCATTTATAAATACGCAGGATGGCTGTGAAAATACAGACCGGAAGACAAAAGACAACGAGCGCAGCGCTGAAAAGGGGCGTGACTATATAAGGTCTATATACAGATCAGTGACTACAACACATTCCTCCTGGGTTAGTGACATCGCTAACCCTAAAATTTACATAAACCCCGCCCCCAGAAACGCGATTTATAGATTATCATGACAGAATATGCTATTCAATGACTAGAAGATAACTACACATAAGCTACATAAATTCATCAACTAACCATTCAGAAATGTTCCGTTGCATTCTACATGTTGTCACTTCTTCTTGAGTCACTCTTGAGTCTTGAGTCAGAATCTTTGTCTATCTCCGGTTTGAATGTAAAAGGCTTAAAGTTTTGAAATTTTCAGTGAATGTCTGTGTGAGGTAAAAGGATACAAGCTGTTGTAGCGCCGCCCTCTGTGCTGAGCAGCAGCTCATTTGCATTTAAAGGGACAGACACAAAAAACGGTGCGTTTTTGCTCACCCTCAAAAAGGGACAATTTTCCGATCCGATTGTAAAAGTGGACATTTGCTTTTAATGGTCCAACAAGTTTGATTAAACCATTAAAATATGATGTATATATATATATATATATATATATATATATATATATATATATATATATATATAAATAATATGAGGAAATAACAAAACATTAAAATTGGTTAAGGAGATAATCTGACAAATTTAATTTGCAAACTAGCTACAAGTTTTATTTAATAATACAACAAAAAAATGCGTAGTAAAACAAAAAGTTCACAGGAAAAGCATCATTTTTTTTTTTTTTTTTTACAATTGATAGGATTATTTTATGATCTTTAAGTTATATGACAGACAAATCTGTACAGACAAATTTTCCGTTTGAGAGCACTGCTACAATGCGGGCCAAACAGCAAACCTGTATGAATTATCTCTCCTCGTGGGATACTTAAGGCCTACTCGGAACATCTGGGCAACGTTTAAGAATAATATTACAATGACCTAATGCCAAAATGATTGCAACTATTAATTTGCTACATTAACATTTGTCTCTGCAGCATGGGTCATTTTCACATGTGCTGCACTCATGTGTCTTTGAAGACTGGTGGAAATCACACATACACATTACACAAAAGTCTTTTAATGACATCTTTAGCAGCAAGAGCTTATGTGGGTGTTGAAAAAAAATTATCAATGATTATGGTTCCACGTATAGTGTCTAAACCCAACAAGCTATATTCCACACTTACAGATCTATTTGACTTCACATTGACCCTCTGTTCCCATGTTATACAAAATGAATGCTAATTTAAAATTGTGGTACCTGTGGATATTCACTGAACCAATCAAATGCATCTGAGCCTCAACTAACACCATCTGAATAGGTCTGGCTTACTTTGGTCTTTTACAATAGAGTTGCAGGAAAGAAGCCAGTGGGGAAGTCCAATTCAATATTATTTTATCTCGTGTTTTATGCATTTGCAAAAAGTTCTGTTCAAACGGTTCAGTTTAAACACTGATTATTTGAGTGTGCACACACATATTTTTCTTTTACAGGTCATGGAATCAACACAACTGTCACGGTTTTACCAGGATCCTGTCCCGCACACACAGCGATCTCACTCACTCACCCGAATGCTACCCGTCTTCTGCTCCTGTTCACAATCAGCAATCAGATATGTCATTTAAAGGTACAATATGCAAGGATTTTTCGCCACCAGGGGTCGCTAACCACTTACAATAACAAAGGCGTATATTGATGACATATATTTCGCATTAAGCGTAATTATGGATCTTGTCGTCAAGCTGATGGATCTTTTATGGATGAGTGAATACATTAATGTTTTTAACATGACTGTGGTATGAAGCAGGGCGCGATTGCTAGACGTATACCAGCTCCACACACAACGCGAGTCCCGCGGATATAAAGGAATAAGGACATTTCATTCTACCGAACTACACGCAAGTGCTGAATTAATACTCACACAGGTCAGTTTATTAGAGGAATTAAACTTTAGGTAACGCAGCGCTGTTTCACCTGCTCTAACAGTTACACTATCACACTAAACTGCATTTGATTGTGTTGAATGTTGTTAGTTAGGTTGTGTGTTGGCTGTATGAGACTAAGCTAGATCAACATTAGAATAACATACAGATCATATTCTAATATTTCATCATGTTGAACTAAATAACATTGATTAGTTTTATGTACATTTGCTCACCTGTCTAATAAAGTACATGCAACACTCGCGTCTCTGTCAAGTCGAAGTTAGTCGTGGACGTGGAGCTCTCGGCATCTCGAAAGATGCTGATCTTCGTTTTAGTCCTTTTTTTGTCTCAAAGTCTGCTTGCCATGGTCCATAATGTTTGAACAGAACAACAACAGCGTGAGCGTCCTGCTAGGCATAACCTAGTTGTCCACATCTGTCGCCATGGTTACTATGGCAGTACAGGTCAAACCTGGCGGAAACCGACGGTAACGCGGATATTACGTCATTGACTGGCGACTCCTCACCCCTGCTCACACGCCCCGTTTCCTTGGTCGAAATCGCAATTTTCTCACGATTTACAAATAGTCGGAAATATTTGGGATATTGTAAGTAATCAACTAAATAAAATATTAAATATTGGCCTAGTGGTTTTTGGATATTTTACTGCAAAATTCTTACATATTGTACCTTTAAGCACACAACTCGCAGTTAACAGACTAGGTTAGGCTACTTACGTGCTCTACTCACCTTGTGATTCTCCATGTTGACTCCGTGTTGTTCTAATAATAGAAATGGGTTGAGTTTCAATTACGAAATGTTGAAATGCACACGATGAAATAAACATATTTGTTTGTTTTCTTTGTTTGAACGGTTTAATTAGTTGCCATAATTGATTTTCACTTCAGTGATAATGCTGCAACAAAGTTATTAAAACAACTGTCAAATCTGATATGGTAAGATTGATCAGGGTTGTTTTTGTTAACTAAAACTATTACAAATGATTTAATTGAAATAAACCTGAAATATAATAAAATCTAGGCTACATTTTGGATGAAGCTTAAAAACTTAAAAAAAACAATATAGATTAGAAATGTTGCCCTGACCCTGATACATATAGGTTTTAGTTGACTAAAACAGAAGATAAAGCTATATAGAAATATAAAAATGATAATAAAAATGGCAAAAGCACAAACAACATGCTAAAACAAACTAAAATTAAAACGAAATCTAAAACCTATACAAAAAATATGTATAAATACTACGCTATAGTATCTAAATGATCCCAAAGTAGCTAATCCTAAAGTAATCAATTTCTTTCAGAATAGTGCCCTCCTTTGGTGAAAAGGCAATTTGCAACTCATTTAGATCATTGCAAAATCATATCTTTGGTCGGCGTTCTAATTTGATCAAAATAATCTCCTTTTACACATGAATCGACTTTGATCTACACCTTTAAATCAAGCCTTTTTGATATGTACAGAGAAGAACAAATATTTCCACATGATTTATTGGGGTCAGAGCATTCCAGTTATGAGTAAGACACAGTTGAACAGAGATCTGTTTGATGAAGTCTAATGGCTCGTCCTTTGCTCTCCCACTCCCAGGGGAATCTTGAAACATAAGGTTCTCTCTCGGCTGAAAGTGATTCTTTGTGTACAAGAGCCATTTACTGTTAAACTGATTCCTACGCTTGGAAAAGGTCAGCAACAAAAAAAAAATCCTTCTTTCAACAGGACAGCAAAGCGCTTGCTTTGTTTGAGTCTGTTTTGTGGCTCTTTTTATGGTCATCTATATCACACTAGCATATTGGGGTCTTCTTTCAACCACATGTTGACTTGAATGGATTTTGTGCATACGGATGGGTGGTCCGTGCCGGAAATGACCCCGGTTTGACCCTTAAATTGCCCATTTCTGAGCAATATGAACTTTAAACTGGACAGAGGTGTCAGAGGGTGAATGGTCAATGCACATTATGCATAACTCTCCATTGCGTATACAGTAGACTCCTCTATTACACGCTCCTTAGGCTGTGTATTCTGAATTATTCTAAACATAACTATTTCAAAATATTACAACAGAGATACTCCCTTCAAATCAGATTCAAATTTCTTTCATTTGTTTTTGTTATTTTCTACTTTAGAAGCAGTGTAAGGTGTTTGAGAAATAGCTGCTAACTAACAACTGTACAGAAATATGAACTAAACTTGGTCATTTTGAGAAAGTATAGCTACACTATAAGGTACATGGCAAAAGTGCAACAGTTAAGCTGATCCAACTTTGTCAACTCTTCACCGCTACTTAAAAAAAAAAAGTTTAGCTACTGAACTATGATTTAAAAATGACTTGCTATCATCACTTTTCTAATCCAAAATGTATGAACTATAAGCTTTGCAATTACTATAATTTTTCAACACTTTGTAGAAGTATACAGCTATTTCAAACGTCTTAAATGGCACAAAAAGTGATTAAAAAAGAGATATAGTAAGATTCAATTAAAACAATAATTGCATCGATTGCTTTGTTCCTGGTTTTAGTATTTTTTTAATAAGCTTTTGTTTTCATATTTTCAGTTATCATTTCAATTTAGTTTGAGGAATTTTGGTGTGCTTTTGTCATTTTTAATAGTTAATAATATATAGTAATGTTATATATTATATAACATTTAATATTATATTTCAGCTTAAACAATATTAGTACTTAGCATTTGAAATGTTACCTAACTGCCTAAAGTTTAAGTTTTTTAAGTTGAGGGTTTTCATCTAAAGTTCATTACACAAATGATTTTTAATAATTTTAGTTTTAGTTAACAATAACAACACTGGTAAACAAAAATGCATTTGACTAAATTTAAAGGGTTAGTTCACTCTAAAATGAAAATTTTGCCATCAGTGACTCTCCCTCATGCTATTCCAAACCCGTAAGACTTTCATTTATCTCTTTTGAACACAAATGAAGATCTTTCTGTTCAAAATTGAGAGCTTTCTGTCCATATGGTCAATGTTTATATGTGAGTAACAAACAGCCTAAATTCAATCTGTTCATGATAAAGCGATCATGTCTCTTCAAAAAAATTTGGACTAAACTTCTCAATTCATATGGATAACTTTTACACTCACTTTATGAACTTTTTGAAGCATCAAAAGGGTAGTTGAATAAACTGTCAATGGAGGGACTCATCTCCATTTGTGTTTTGAAGATGAACGAATGTCTTACAGGTTTGGAACTAAATGGGGGAGGGTAAATGATGATAGAATTTTCATTTTTGGGTGAACTATATTTGTCAACCATATGTAGCCAGTCTGCAACGTTCTTCTTTCAGCTAAATTACTAATTTCAAGACATTTTCACTGCGAGGAAGGAACACTGACGACCTGGAAGGGCATTATGCATTCAGATTCTATCTTTTAAGGCCATCAAGGGAAGGGAGATGAATGCCATTTTTACTCGCGCTTCAGGTGTACTCAATTAGTGTTAGCCACAAGAGACCAGTTATTCAATAAAAAAGATTAGCAATGTATTTTTCTTTTATACCAATAGATGGCGCCCCAGGCTCACCAATACTCAAGTGCACCTCACTCATCAATTTCTTTAGATCAATTTTGATTAAATGACAGCTTTGGTAAGCGATTATGATAGTGATATCGGTACCAATTCGAGCTGCAAAAATAATGACTGTATTCAAACAGGTTTCTGAAGCATTTACCGTGTCTGCCTTGGTTTAGTCAAACATGTAGTCCCAGTTTACCTTGAGTTTTAGCCAGAGTCTGATCGGAGGACTTGCTCAGTCAGGAATTTAACACGGAATTTAGCAGCATATGAAAGCAATAATCATTTTATAATCTGCAAAAGGTTCAATGACAGCGATATCTGTAATCTAAAATTGGTGACATGGATGTCATGACAATCTGTGTGGTGGGATTTAGAAGCGTTTAGATCTGTCAGCCTGGAAAAAGGATTAGATTAAAGTCTTCACCAGTGAAATATTCTGACATTAAACATTCACATTATGGGTCGGCAGGCATCGTTGCCAGAACCAATGAATCCAAGATCATAACAGAGACCAAAGCATCGGTCTGCAGCAACGTCTAACAACTAAGATCAAGCTGTAGGCCTACTGGAGCTTGTATAATCAGAAATGTCATTTATGAAACTTCTATATGAGGCAAAAATTTTTTTTTTTAAATCCAAGCATTAATCTGTAATCTTGCTAAAAATGATTGTGGATTGTAATATAATATTTATAAAATGAATATTCCAAAACATTTTTTCAGCCCTCTTTTACTCATGCCATGGATTATTTTTTTTCTTCTTATTGTCATTCATCTTCATAGTAGGATGCACATTGAATTTCTCTCTGTAAATGAAAAAGAAAAACATGAGAAGGTTCTGTAAAAGAAAGAATTATGCCTATTTTTAAACACATTTACACTAGGTTCCAAAAGCGATGCCACCATTTTTGTTTCCCCAAAGAACCCCTCAGTCAACGTTTATTAAAATAACCGTTTTCACAATAAAGACAATTTTGAGCATTTGAAAGGTTCTATGGAGGTTAAAGGTCTTCATGAAATCCAACACAGTCTCATGACAGTGCGTATCTATACCACGAATGTTATTTCTCGTGCCATTTATACGCCAAAAATGGTTTTTATTACACGCCATAAAGTGCGTATCATATGCACGCGCAAACTGCGTATCATATAGCCTACACGCAAAAACTCTTTTAGGCGTATAAATGGCACGAGAAATAACATTCGTTGTATTGATACGCACTTTCATGAGATCGGGATATGCCAATAAATAACCTTTAAGAACCTTTATTTTTTACTTTATTTTCTCTTCTCCTCTATATTATTATTATTTTTAAATATACTGCGTTAGACTAAACTGAGAAGTGTCACTCACAGCACGTACATATTGCTGTCCTATTGCTATTTTAACTGCTTCTATGTCTCTCCTCATTTGTAAGTCGCTTTGGATAAAAGTGTTTGCTAAATGATAAAATGTAAATGTTAAATGTAAATGTAAGAGTGTAAAGGGACAATTCACAGCTATTCATTCTTATTCAAAGTAAAGCTCTTTTTTATTATCAGTATTTTATACCTTGGTGTAAATCTATTTGGTCTACACAGCTTGCTAGCAAAGTATGGGAACCACAAGTGCTGTGTTAACAGCATATTATCATTAGAGATAATGACTGTTTTTAGAGACAACAGACCCCATCATCGTGTTGATTATTGATCCCAAAAATCTGACTTGATCTTCTCACAACAGTTGAGAAGAATGTTAGCATGGTAAGGTTCAAAATGAAGACTTAATGAAAAACCTTAGAGAACCATGATGCTGTGGCTTGGCAATCCAGACTGAATTACCTCCGGTAGATAAATGAAAACCAGACTTATAGCTTCTCTTCTCATTTTCCAGTCCAGTCCACATGCAAACTGTTTATACAGTCCAACAAAAAAAAAAAAGAAAAAAGAAAGGAAGTAAATGTACCTCTGAATATAAAAATAACTGTGAATCTGATCTTTTGCAAAGGCCTGCCACACTGAAAGTGATAGCTGCCAACTTAGAGACATTTATACACACAAAAAGCCTTTAAGCTCTGCATGTTCTGTACTTTGAAGTCATTTGCATATAAGATCTCAGTAGAAGAAAAAAAAAGGACAAAGAACCGGAAATCTAAAAATAAGACCATTTTGGCCATTATAGACATTCATCTTCTCTGATTGTTCAGATGTAAAGAGGACAGAATGAGTTTAAAACCACGTCAGTGCTTTAGCAGTTTGAATGCAGTAGAAATGGAAAACTGTAGGTGGTCTGGTTTTGAGACAAAATTCCATCACCGTGCAGTCAAGAGATAACCAGGGAACCGTACTGATGTGGATTTCACTCTGACTGAGCGTCTGTTCTCCGTCCACAAGAGGTGATGATAAACCAGTGAAGGTGTGGGGTTACTCAAAGTCCAGTAAAAGACATATGGCAACAGGGACACCGTGCAAACATCATGGGAGTGAAATTAAACAGTCAGAGGTGATAACAACATTCACACCAATTGAGTGTGAAGAGAGCAGTATATTAATATTAAAAATTTTCTCAGTCGCGTTTCTGCACATTTCTATCAGACTTTTTTGTGTAAATATATCCTGAATTGATGAATTGCAGAGGTGAATTTTGAATTTCACACATGTAAATGTACGGGAAATGTAAAGGCCTATCAAACAATGAACAACCATTTCTCTAAAAAGTTCAGAGGTACATGTCATGGAGCTTAATTTGGAAAGACAGAGCCTAACAGTGCTACAAATTCTGACAATGAAAGAACAACAAGGAAACAAACATGGTCAGCAGCCGGGAAGAAGAAGAGGAGTAGTAAAGATGTGTGGTGAAGGGGTACGGAGGTAAAACAGAGGAAGAGGTAAGAGGCAAAGATTGTATAGATATTTCTGATTAAATAAGGGCCACTGTTGTGGACCATGTTTTCAGTAATGGCCTTTTGGCCGAGGCGGGTTGAAAGGTACAGCTGAATGCTGAGAGAACAACCCTGTCCTCAATCATTCAAATGTTTGTAGACAGAACAAGTGTGCAATCAGATATTCTCCAATCGAGACAACTCCAGGCTCTATGGCAATGGTGGAAATCAAGGAACCAGAGGCTTGGCATTTCTCCATTCTGCCACCTGATGGGAGTTTTGGTTCCTTGCCACTGTCGCCTTTGTAATAATAATAATAATACATTTTATTTATAGGCGCCTTACATGACACTCAAGGACACCTTACAAACACAATAAAACAAATCAACAATAATCAAATACTCATTATTACAACCTTAGATACATGTAAAATAAAAAAATAAAAATAAAAATAATCACATAAAAGCCTGCCGGAAAAGATGGGTCTTAAGGCGAGATTTAAAAACATGAATACTTTCACTGTTTCGCACATCCTGTGGCAGCAGGTTCCATAAATAAGGAGCTGCAAAACTAAAAGCCCGGGACCCCATAGAAGTAGTGCGGGAGTTTGTCACCTTCCATCCCCATTCCATCCAACTTACAAACAAAAAGAAATAAAACAAGACTGCAAACTTGCACAGAACTAGAGAAAAAAATAAATGAAAGATTACTTAGCAAAAAATAAAAATCAAGAGAAACCAAAAAACAAGGCTTGAGAGAACTAGAATGAAAACACAGGACCAAAGAAAAACTAGAATTTAACAAAAAGGAAATAATCAAACAAGAAAACCTAAATCTAGCACTGACTGACAATATCTGTGAGAACCGCATACACTCACACACAACGAACCAGCAAAGACATGTAGGGGAAAAGGCACAATATAAAGGGGACAGCACATGAGGATCAGGTGAAAACAATCAAACAAAAGAAGACTAGACAAGGGGACGTAATATCAGGAAACAAGGAGGTGGAACAAGAAGAGCACATGGCAAAATCAAACAAAGACAAAGCCATGTGCTGACACTCAACCCAAACATAGAGAAACAAAGACAACACAGACAAGGCTGCTGTTGTAATGTCTGTCTGTGTTCCCCCGGTCTTTGTGCTTTTGGTTCAGTCCTGTTCAGTTTTCCCACTCCTCGTTTGTGTTCATGTATACCACGCCCCCTTGTTATCTTGTTTAGCTTGTTTGGCCTTGTATTTAAGCCCTGTGTTTCAGTCCAGTCTTTGTGAGTTCTTGTTGTTGTTGTACCTTGATGTTGGTGGTTCTGTTCCTGAGTCTTGTGCCCTTGCCAGAGTCTTTATGTAGTTTGAGTTTATTAAATAAAGTGTGCTGCAATTGGATCCTGCTTCCTCCTTGCTTCCACCTCATCATAACAGAAGAACTCACCAAACTATGGATCCAGCAGTTGTCCACAACCAGGTACTAAGAAGGTTTCTAGCCTCTATGTTTCAGGATGGCCAGCTGATCGAGAAGTATGTGAGGGACTTTTTGAACTGCTGCCATCTGGGATCGCTTAATGACTTTGAGCTCATGGACCTGTTCTGGAGCGGGCTGGATGCGGATATCGCGCAACTGATGCCGGATGATTATACCGGTTGGACCCTAGAGGGATATATTGACCTGGCCCTTTACTTGGGGGGTTCGGCATCTACGGTGGGCTTGGCTGATGAAGCACCCTGCCAGTTCACAGTATCCCTGGAGCCTATCCACGACCAGCCAGAGACCGTCCAGCCAGAGACCGACCAGCCAGAGACCGTCCAGCCAGAGACCGTCCAGCCAGAGACCGTCCAGCCAGAGACCGTCCAGCCAGAGACCGTCCAGCCAGAGACCGTCCAGCCAGAGACCGTCCAGCCAGAGACTGTTCTCGTCACGTCTTCCCAGTCAGAGACTGATCACGCCACGCATGCGCCGCCTGAGCCCTCAATGACCGCAACACTGGCCATTATGGCCACAGCCATGTGGTGTGTGTGGGCTACGCACACACTTGAGCCGGTGTCCGCTGATCCTGCGCCAGAGCCCGCTGATCCTGCGCCAGAGCCCGCTGATCCTGCGCCAGAGCCCGCTGATCCTGCGCCAGAGCCCGCTGATCCTGCGCCAGAGCCCGCTGATCCTGCGCCAGAGCCCGCTGATCCTGCGCCAGAGCCCGCTGATCCTGCGCCAGAGCCCGCTGATCCTGCGCCAGAGCCCGCTGATCCTGCGCCAGAGCCCGCTGATCCTGCGCCAGAGCCCGCTGATCCTGCGCCAGAGCCCGCTGATCCTGCGCCAGAGCCCGCTGATCCTGCGCCAGAGCCCGCTGATCCTGCGCCAGAGCCCGCTGATCCTGCGCCAGAGCCCGCTGATCCTGCGCCAGAGCCCGCTGATCCTGCGCCAGTCCTGTTCAGCCCAGAGTTTCCTTCACCGCTGGTCCTGCCCAGCCTAAAGCCCTCTTCACCGCTGGTTCTGCCTTTTTCTCCTGAGCCGGTGCCTTCTCCAGGCTACGACCCCGTAGCTACCCCCAAGAATTTTTTGGGGGGGGGCAGTAGGCCACCACCATGGCCACCCGAAGGGTCCTCTCCAGCACGGCCGCCCGAAGGGTCTTCACCGCCGTGGCCGCCCGAAGGGTCTTCACCGCCGTGGCCGCCCGAGGGGTCTTCACCGCCGTGGCCGCCCGAGGGGTCTTCACCGCCGTGGCCGCCCGAGGGGTCTTCACCGCCGTGGACGCCCGAGGGTCCGACAGCTCCGCCCTGGACGCCCGAGGGTCCGACAGCTCCGCCCTGGACGCCCGAGGGTCCGACAGCTCCGCCCTGGACGCCCGAGGGTCCGACAGCTCCGCCCTGGACGCCCGAGGGTCCGACAGCTCCGCGTTGGACGCCCGAGGGTCCGACAGCTCCGCGTTGGACGCCCGAGGGTCCGACAGCTCCGCGTTGGACGCCCGAGGGTCCGACAGCTCCGCCCTGGACGCCCGAGGGTCCGACAGCTCCGCCCTGGACGCCCGAGGGTCCGACAGCTTCGCCCTGGATGCCCGAGGGTCCACAGCCTGCTCCGCCCTGGTCACGCCCTCAGCCTGCTCCGCCGTGGACTCGCCCTCAGCCTGCTCCGTCGTGGACACGCCCACAGCCTGCTCCGCCCTGGCAGTCTGTTCGTCCAGCTCCGCCCATGTTCCATGGCCCAGGTCCGCCATCGCAAGACCCCGGTCCCGTTCCCTGCACGGACCTGGCCCGCCATCCCTCCCCCGGTACCGCCTCCGCTCCACCACCCTCCCAAACTATGTCTCTAGTTTTGATGGGCGTCGGGAGCCGCCCATAGAGGGGGGGGCTATGTTGTAATGTCTGTCTGTGTTCCCCCGGTCTTTGTGCTTTTGGTTCAGTCCTGTTCAGTTTTCCCGCTCCTCGTTTGTGTTCATGTATACCACGCCCCCTTGTTATCTTGTTTAGCTTGTTTGGCCTTGTATTTAAGCCCTGTGTTTCAGTCCAGTCTTTGTGAGTTCTTGTTGTTGTTGTACCTTGATGTTGGTGGTTCTGTTCCTGAGTCTTGTGCCCTTGCCAGAGTCTTTATGTAGTTTGAGTTTATTAAATAAAGTGTGCTGCAATTGGATCCTGCTTCCTCCTTGCTTCCACCTCATCATAACAGCTGCCAGGGCAGAACCCTGACAGATAAAGTGCAGTCTTGTGCATTTTCAATCATTGTCATAAAAATGGTAGCCATAGTTTACATCTTATAACTATCTTATAACAATATCATTATAATCTTAATAACAATATAAATATAATCTTATTAACTTATGATAAGATATAACTATCTTGTCATATTGTGAACAATGGCCTGAGTTTTTTTTTTCTTCATCATTTTTTTATCTTTGCAGTCTATTCATAATATCAGGTCAATGGCTGGTCACTGGACCTACATGAGCATTAACATAAAAATGACATTGAAACCTCTGACATTTAAACAGCAGCATTGTTAAAACTACAATATGTAATTTTTTTTGCTGCTGGGTCGATAACCTCTTACAATAACAAAGGCGCAGGTTGATGATGCATAAGCGGAATTATGGAACTTGTCGTCATGCTGATAGATCTAATGTTTATGGATGAGTGAACATTTATGTTTTTAACATGACTGTGGTATGAACAGGTCGCGATTGCTAATGAGAGACAGATATCAGCGAGTCCCGCGGATATAAAGGAATAAGGACATTTCATTCGACTGATCTTCCCGCAAGAGCAGAATTACTATTCACACAGGTCAGTTTATTAGACGAATGAAACTTGTGAGGTAACGCAGCGCTGTTTCACTTGGTCTACTACACTATCACACTAAACTGCATTTGAGTGTGTTTAAAGTTATAATGTTATTCTTTGTGTTAGTTTGTCTGTATGAGACTAGCAGTAAGCTAGACCAACTTTAGAATAACATAACATACTGATCATATTCTAACATTTCTTCATGTTGAGGTATATAACATTGATTAGTTTTATGTACATTTGCTCACCTGTCTAATAAAGTACATGCAAGAGTGGCATCTCTGTCAAGTGGAAGTTAGTCACAGACGTGGAGCTTTCAGCATCTCGAAAACGCCACACTGATATTGATCCTCATTCAAATTCTCCTTTTGTCCCAAAGTCTGCTTGCCATGCTCCATAATGTTTGAACGAAACAACAACAGCGTGAGCGTGCCGCTAGACGTAACGCAGTTGTCCACATCTGTAGCCTTGGTTACTATGGCAGTACGAGCGGAAACCAGGGATAATGCGGATATAACGTCATTGACAGGTGACAAGTGAACATGGACGAGCCATTATTTAAAATGGGAATTTCTCTGAAATTAAAAATCTTTGGGAACTTTTGGGATAAGTACACAACTGCAGGAAATATATCACACTGTGCAAGTGATTTGTGGATATTTTATTACAAAAATCTTACATATTGTAGCTTTAATCTCCATGCAAAAAGCCTAATCTAGATAGATAGTTAGATAGATAGATAGATAGATAGATAGATAGATAGATAGATAGATAGATAGATAGATAGATAGATAGATAGATAGATAAAAAGATAGAATGATTGACTTAATATTTTTTTCCCTATATGGAAGTCAATGGCTACCATAAACTGTCTGGGTGGTAACCAACATTCTTCAAAATATCCTCTTTCCCTGAATTTGTACTTAGAAAATATTTAGCAAAATGTGCACAGTGTCTATATTTTGTGGCAATATTGTAAGTATTTATTTGTGTTACTTTCTTGTGAAAATATTTTTCTTAAAAAATGCAAGATATTTAATTTAAAAAAAAAAAAGAGTTATGTCCCTCAGTCTGAACTCAACCTTGTCATGTCAACCATTCTCCGCTTATAATGATTTAGACTCTTCCCATATGTGACACAATTTACCAGAAATTACATCATTCAGGTCTCTGGTGCAGAAGTAAGTAGTATCATACGTTTTATTCATATTATTCATAAGGCATATTATAGTTAGGGAGGGTGCTGTCAAGCTAAACAACGCAACCACATCACATAAAATTAAGATGGAAAATGATTTGTTTTCAAAATTGTATTTTAATTCACAAGTATATACACAATGTACTTATTTCATTGCTGCCAAATATGGTCTCCTGCACTACATGAAGAGCAGTGGGCATTTTGAGCGAAAAACCTGAATCTGTATTTCTCATTGTTTCAGGGTTGAAAACGTGTGACAGGGTTGAGTTTTTCTCTTCATTTATTAATAATTTTAATAATAAAAAAAAATATTCATGGTATCAGTAAATATATACTTACCAAAATCATGACAACTCATCATTTTGTTATAAATAGAATATTAGCTGTAATGTGTCCACTTAAACATTGACAAGCATGTCAGAAATGGCAGCCACTTCAGCAGCAGAAACGCAGATATGCTGAACGAAAGAAGGTCACAATATGAGAGGGAGACCAAATGAAAAACTGAAGGCAATTGGCCCCACCTGTTACAGTCTTCAACCCCGTCACTCTTTTCTCAACCTTGCCACATTAATATTTTTGAAAAATAAATAAACAAATAGGGAAGAAGACGCCTTAATTAAAAATTAAGGCATTTCTTGCTGATTACCACCTAAGGACTAACACAATACAATTGAGGTTTTAGTTAAACACATAAATAAAAAAATTTAATAAAAAATGTTACAATAATAAAGAGACCACAGACACAAAATTTGTCTACTTCTAACTTCAGTCCCATAAAAATGTGAAAATTATCATAATATTTACATTTGTTGTTATGAGGGACACATGAGCAGGGGTCTATACCATGAAGCCAGTTTAGGTGGCTAGCCAGGTATGTTTCAGTTTAGTTTGTGGCAACCCTGAGTTTTAGTTTTAATTCCTTAATAACATATTTTATTAACTAATAGTGTAAATTAATGTGTTAATTACCACAATTAGTCAAAGCTATGCATTTCAACTTCCAGTTGTCTGCTTTAATTAATCATTAGCTAATGATTCGCAAATCTATCATTATGTTATGACTTTACTTGTTGAGGCACATTACTATTATTAACTAATTGTTAAGTAATATGTCATTATGGTTATGGGTTTTGTCATCCCCACTAAAGGTCTGTGGGGCAGTTGCACATGCAGTGAGTGTATTGTCAGAGAGTGTTTGAAGGATGGGTAAGTTGGGCCGCACACAAATATCAGCACACCAGAATCTGAAATACTGACGCTGTTACACCGTGTTTAAACTGGACGAGACCATTACAGCTGTTTACACTGGACATGACAGACCATTGCAAGTCCATTTGTCCTTCATAACAGAAGTAGCGCAAGAGCTCGGAGTACGTCAGAAATAGAGTAAGGCATCAGTTTACTGTCGGGGTTTTGTTGTGTCGTGTAGCATTGTGTCGCATCCAGTGTTGTATCACTGATTATAATGCGTTCTAGTTTCTTTGTCTGGTCTAGACACAGTGTTATGAAATAGCAGAGCTTGGCCGCATGTTCTCAGTGTTCTTCCTCGAGCTCAAGCTTAACCTGACACACTCCTGTGCCATGAACTATTGGATGCGTTGGTTCATCTGGCACAGTGGAATTCCAGTTGTAAAAGGCGGGAAATTGAAATCCATAGTGTGGATGTCAAAACCAAAATTACATATTACTTAACAATTAGTTAATAGTCATGTGCCTCAACAAGTAAAGTCATAACATAATGATAGATTTGCAAATCATTAGCTAATGATTAATTAAAGCAGACAACTGGAAGTTGAAGTGCATAGCTTTGACTAATTGTGGTAATTAACACATTAATTTACACTATTAGTTAATAAAATATGTTATTAAGGAATTAATACATGATGACATGTTTAATTAAAGGGGTGATGAACTGAGAAATCAAATTTTCCTTGAGCTTTTGACATCTAAGAGGTCACTATATTATAAGAATATCCTGTAATTTCAGAACTGAAAACGTCCTTCTTAGTCCAATAAATGCTTTTATTGACACCAGGCTCAGCAAACGACTCGTTTTTCAAACTGGGGAACTATGACGTCAAAGAGGATAAAACACCACCCCCGCAGAAGAAGAGCAACGCCTACTTCAACACGGCCGGTTTAGCCCCGCCCACCGACTCGCGCATTACACGCATAGCTAAATAACATAGGCCTACCTCGTGATGACAAACCGGATCGAGCTACCGAGCAGTAAACATGCCGTTTACAAAATATTGTGCAGTGCCTGGTTGTGGAAGAAGACAGTCGCTGCATACCTCTGGATTCCAATAGGATGCATGGTTAAAATTTATTTTTAATGAGGTTCCAGCGATGTGGGTAAAACATTGTCCGTCTGTTCGCTTCATTTCGCCGAGGACTGTTTTGTAAACAAGACACAGGTCGAGACAGGATTTGCAGACCGATTAAGATTGAAAAACGGTGCTGTGCCTTCTATATTGGATCCGACAGGAATGGTGCAACACACTTATGTGAGTAAAATTTCTATAAAAACATTAAAGATAGCCTACATTAGAAGTAGCATAAACAATTAACAATAACTTACCACGCTGTCACAGGCTGAAGTATCCGTTGTATTTGAGGTGTTGTTGTTTCATTGTCCTGCGATTCGGGATCGGACTCTTGGTCGAACATGTATGGGCGAATCATTCCGGTTGCCATTTTACAACATTGGAAGTTTTCAAAACAATTTCCCCCACGTGCACTGACGAGTGAGTTGAAACTCATTATTATGCACAACTGTTATCCACTCACAGCAGTGGGCGTTTATTTCCAAGTCTTCAATGCGAGACGACCATAAAAACCGAGCGTTTTTGAGCTAGGCTCAAAACTAGGGTAGAAAATAGCCTATTACTTATTCATTTTGATGTTTTTGAATGTAAAAACCAAGCGAACGTCATAAGTTGACCTCAGACAACAATATAATTTTTTTTTAAAAAGCCAGTTCATGACCCTTTTAATAGCAATTCATGTATTACTTAATCTATTATTAGTTGCTGATGCAGTAATAATTAATTAATGGTTTAGTTCTTCATGAGTCATACATTAACTCATGATTATCTGCATTAGTTAAGTATGAATTAATGCATATTAGTGCACCCGTATTGTAAAGTGTTACCGACTTTTCTTTTGGTTGTTCTATTTCATAGACAGCTATTTTCTTCCTACTGTGTAAATTTGTTTACATTTTTAATATTTTTCAATTTCGTAATATTCTGCAGAAGTGAGAAGTGCATCGTGCTGCTTCTCTCGCGAGAAATGAATCGCAGTTTGACTCTTTCTCAGCAGGTGATTGGCTGTTCGCTACTGATGTCACACCTAAACTCCGATTAAAGCCTGAATTGAAAGTGAAAGTTTATGATCAGCATCATGGTACCAACAAAGCCTGGTTGGATTGGTTTGATTTTGTCAACTCAAAACTAATCCTGTAACCCTGAGTTTGTTCAACTACCATCATGGTACAGGCCCCAGATGTTATGTCCATTTAAGGGTTGAGAATAAAAGGTGTTTGTTGTGTGTAACTAAGCAAACGACCAACAAATGCCATCAGGCACGCTTTACTGATACTAATGTTCAAACAGGCTACATACATCACATCACAGGTAAACATAACGTCACACGACTTAAATAGCTACTAGGAATGGGAGCCAATGAATGCAACATATGAAAATAAAATACACATTATCCAAATACACCACATACAATACAACCCCCCCCCCCCCCCCCCCCCAAAAAATGACAATAATAAAAGATCTTTAATGCCTAAGGTGGGAAGTATGATTTATTGAAGGTTTGATATGTGCCTAATGATGGTAGCCTATTTAGAATGACCCAATTCCCTTTATTGACAGTCAGTGACCGTCAACATTTAATAAAATAGAAGCACCTTAAAATTATTTTCAAATAGTCGACACTTTGAAAGTCATTATATAGGCTACTTCGCACACTGGTCACTAGGCGTGCCGTAGCCTACTGACAGCTCCACCTGTCAATCTTCGCTCGCACTCGAAGGCATCTTCCCCGCCACAGTATGAAGTTCCAAGAGCGCTCGTGCTGACCACTATTGAGAGCTGTCATTCATTCATTCATTCGCTCCTAACCGTCTGGCAGTGTGGCGTCTCAGGAGTCGCCGTACTGACCTCTCTACCTGTCAATCATTCCTTCACGGCGAGCGTAAGTAAAAATCTCAGCGCGTGAAACGACTGCTGTCCACAATGCTGTGTATCAACGTAGCATCAGGTGAGGATAACAACACTATTTATGCTTGAACGTTTTAGTAACACGGAGGGAAATAAACAAGAAGCATGGATAAACGCGACAAGAACGCGAAAAAAGATTCGGGGAAGTCTACTATACGCAGAGGGAAACTGTTCCGGAGGAAATCGTTTAAATCTGTGGAAAGTTTGGTGAGTAGGATCTTGAAAAGTTTGGGAAGCTTGGCTAGCGGTGGGGAAACAACCGAACGGTCCAATGCTGAGGATGATGATGGTGGGTTTGGAGAAGGCGCACCTTGCGCTGGAAACTCGGGACATGTTAAAAAAGAGGACAGCGGCAGCCAAGTGAGGAAAAGTTCATCGCTTCCCTGCCGTTCCTCTGCGAAAGAGCGACTGTTTTCGCTGTACGGGGAAAAAACGCCAGGCGCGTTAGGTCTGAAGAACCACGGGAACACCTGCTTCATGAACGCCGTCGTGCAGTGCTTAAGCAACACGGACATGCTCACAGAATATCTGGGTTTAGAGCGATATAAACTGGATCTGTGTCACTGGGGAATGAACGGATTTGTCATGGATGAGAACGGTCAGCACGAGAGAGGAGAAGTTACGGAACGGCTCGCGTCTTTGGTCCGAGCGCTTTGGACTTTTCAATACACACCTCAACTCTCGGCTGAGTTTAAGGTAGACTCAAATCATTCAAGTTTACTGTTTTTTTAACTTATCTGATGCTTTTGCCCTCCTATACAGGCATCCCGTGAAGGTTCCTCAAATAATTGTATTCAATGAACTTCAATATATGTAGCTGCTCAAATGCACTTTGCATAACTGGAGAAAACAATAAGTCACCTATCCTTAACGTTCTTGCAGGAACTTGTGAGTTCCAATTTAAAAATCTAAAGA
Organism: Siphateles boraxobius; assembly: GCF_051911475.1. Taxonomy (NCBI): domain Eukaryota; kingdom Metazoa; phylum Chordata; class Actinopteri; order Cypriniformes; family Leuciscidae; genus Siphateles; species Siphateles boraxobius. The sequence goes on from NW_027509193.1 coordinate 7,587,570, forward strand.
TTTTACAGCCTGATAATCCACTTCAGAAGAACCTTTTTAATGTCTCCAAAGATCATGCAAATCATACACAATTAGTATGCTGTTTTTATGTTTTTTTTTAATAATTAGAATGCTTGCTGTTTTTTGACCAAATACAGTATTTATCGAGAATATTTGTACTTTTAAAAATGAATGTTACATCAGATGACCTATTAAAATGCGTGAGTGATTAAAATGGTGAACATTTTGGAAATGGTGACCATGTACGGTCAGCACCCAAACATTCCCTTTAATATATCTTTTTAACTTAAAATCATTGGACGCGTTTTAAGCTTCCCATATATAACTTCAAATCAGCTGATGAATCTTTATTCTGATGTGACCGTTTTGTTCAGTATGTGAGCAAATTCTTTCCCACAGGATGATCTCTTCTAAGCAAAAAATAGATCAGGATGAGAAACTTCCCACAGATAGCATTATCACCACCAGAGAGTAAATGTAAAAACTAGAGTGCACTCTCAGATAAGCCATCACCACACTGGATACTGTCCACAAAGACGAGTACAATCTGGAACGCAAGTCTTATGTAACACTGCTTTCTTAGAAATCTACTACTTGAGTAATACATTTGCTTGAGAAATGACGACAAAAGAACTTGCCACTACAGTCTTAAAGACAGAGAGGGCAGATGGCAGAAAGCTAATGGTTGACCATAGTGGAAGCACAAGTTTATTCACGATGACAGTTTAGTTGCCTAATTAGTCCAGCCTTTGTCATCTTTAGTAATATTGCTAACAAAATCACTCAGCAACCTTGAAATTTCTAGTTGCTGTGTCCTTGATTTGACCTGTAACTTAGGGGGAAAAAAACCTTAAAGGAATAGTACACACACACACACACACACACACACACACACACACACACACACACACACACACACACACACACACACACACACACACACACACACACAAAAGTAAAAGATTTACAGTCATTTTTTAGAAGAGCAGCTCAGATTTTGTTAAATATCTTCATGATCAATAATTAATCTCCATGAATGTCAGATTTGGAATGACATGAGGGTGAGTAAATGATGACAGAATATAATTTTTGGATGAACTAACTTTAGGACTTTAGTCTTTAAGACTTTTAGAATAACATGTACAATAAAACACATTAAGCAAACCATTTATCTTGAGGTAGGGGGAGTAGCTAAAGAAACTAGCAGGTGTGAAAAATCCAGAAAAGATTTCTGTGGAAAAGCGTCATCGAGAAGAGGATTGAGTGTAGCCATAAAGTATGAGAAACAGAGGCCCATTTCTATTCACACCCAACTATCAAAAGTCTGAAATTACCAGTATTTTTCTTGAAGTCTGGGCTGACTGTTAGACGAATGGAGAATTACAAGATCACTCAAGGTAAAATGTACGGCTATTGCCCACTCACTGGAGGAACCGCCCAACACATTTATGGATAAATCTGAAACAAAACTGTATATTGGGCCACAAGACAATATTAACAACCTTATCTGATTTCATGTCGTAAATTTACATAAGGCTGTCTGATGCATCATTTGCCTTTTCCTGTGTTGACAGAGCCCTGAGTAGACTATCATGTCTAGAGACGACATAAATAAACTCGCTCTGCTTCTCAGACGTCTGCGAGAGTTAATGAGTGCCTGACTGAAGAAATTGGGAGCCATCTATAAACAATCAAGAGCTCTACACTATAATTTAAGGCTCCCACTGCGCTTAACTTCATTTGCCTAATATCGGCGTCAGTAAATCTATTTCTAATTAGACTAAAAAGGACCTGGATTATACAGTGACAGCATTACAAGTGGTGACTGGTTCAATTTGTGTAATTTTTGGAAGAGTAAAATCTTGTGGAACATGTGAGTTCGAACTAGGGTTGTCACGGTACCGAAACCAGTAAAATTTTGCGGTAGTCGGTACAATTTCGGTACCAGAGCAAAAAACGGTTGAATTACGTAGTTAAAAAAATGTTGTCCCGTTTTTGTCTTATCCGTTGGTTAGCACTGTCAATTATCGCAGCTTCTAATTCGATAGCCCATTTAAATCTTAGCAGCATGAAATCTTATTCAGATTGTGAATTGGTAAGAAACAGAAAGCAAGAGAAGAGCTCGCCCTTTATAATCACGTAGGCTGTCAATCTCTAAAGCGCAAGCTCACGGAATTCTGCACTCTCGTGAAAACTCACGTTATAATTAAAAAAACCCTCTTAATTGTACAACGAATCACTTATTAACACTTTGTTGGTTATAATGAAAGGATTTGCAAGCGTGCGGCTCACGTTAAACAAAACAAAAAACTTAAGCAGATTCTCACTAAAGCTGGGTTTACACTGTACGATTTTGGCCACCCCATACAAAAATGTAATATATGGCCATATATGTAGGCCTACTTATATTTTAAATAGCATGACATATATCTACACATATATTTGACTTACAGTCTCTGAGAACACAATACATGCCTGCAACATATATGAACGTTTATGTGTCCAAACATGTGAAGAAAATATTTGAGTTCATCCATATATGATACCATATATCTGCATATATATTGGTTTCTCGCATATATGGACAACATTAAGTATAAATATGTGACATACATATACATATATATATGGGAAAATATATGGCACTTACATGAAAAAGACAAATTTTGCTATATTTTGAAATATATGTTTCATATGTCTATGTGTTTTATATATATTAATTTTGCATATATTCTCATATAGGCAGCAGACATACATGGGCACTGACATTATATATGTAATTTACATATATTGACATATATTACATTTCTGTATGGGACGATTTGCCAAAATCTGAACTCTTTGATCGCTAGTTTGACATGTTCACCACATAGGCTGAATTTATTATCTTATAAATAATAATAAAGGAATTAAATAATGAAAGGATTAAAAGGAATATAAGGGAATGAATGAATGAACAAGAATGGTAAATGTCTAATTGTAGTTATGACGTAATCAAAACTACTTGCAAATAATGTTTTATTTTAAAATGTGCACACATTCACTCTTATTCATGTCGAAAACGCAAACATTTCTTGTCTCGTCACATTCATTTATGAATTACATGAATCATGATTGCATACTTTCAATTCAAAACGGTGAAATTTCAAAACAGAACGGTGAAATTTCAAAAAACGTTGAGTAGTTTGCATCACTAGATAGTCTATTACTGTTGGTCGCTGAACATTTCCATCGTAAAATAGTTGTCTAATACTTACATCCTTCCATAAAGTTTCTGTGTTTTGTCAGTAAGACCCGCTTCTTTGATTTGATTGGCCGTCTCGATCATTTTAAGATTGATGAGTGCTGTTAGACTGCTCAGGCAGAGCAGCCTAAAAAATGTACGTTTACATTTTTTTGTCCTCCTAACAACAAGCAGCTTTACTCATTCTACACTAAAATGCTAAAATAAGACAAATAAAATGAGTCTATGTATAAGTCTATAAAAAAAGTCTAAAATAAAGATTAAAAAAAATTATTCATAAATCGGACATAATCATTGGCCCCCCAAACTAGGCCTATGGTTTACTGACAGCCGATTAATGATTGTTGTGATCTGGCAGTGTCTGAAGGTTTGACGCACAGTCCTGACTTCTCCTACAACAACTGTCAATTCTAAAACCTATTGGAGGTCAGAACCTGCTGACAAAATTAGCGAGAGAACAACAAGCCAACACTTACTCTTCATAGACAAGTTAATTTTTTCTTCTGTTTTTCAGTTTTCTTTTCAAGAGAAGCCATGATCAATATTAGTCCTAGAGATTGTTTTTGTTTGCTAGCCACATTTTCAGTCCCGCATGTAAATGCAGCTCACTGTCGCCGCACATATAAAACGGACAAGTCTTTCTTGCATGCGTCCTTTATTTAACGTCTTGACTGCCGTATAGTCTGACATGAATGACAACTGAGATCCTACAGTGACATGCCGTTAGGGTTGCAAAAATCTGGGAATTTTCAAAGATGGAAACTTTCCATGGGAATTAATGGGAATTTAAGGGAATTAACAGGAATTTATGGGAATAAACGGGAATAAAGTGGGAATTTTCAAAGTTGAGGGTTGGCTCTTCATAGGGAACCTAAATATAGTTAAGGAAAGTATATTTTAGCATAATCTTGACTATAACAAACAGATGCCATTCAAATACACTTGAATATCCATGCCATTCCTCAATCACATGCACAATGGAACACTGCTTACTGCATGGCTATTGAAACCACAACCCCTACTGGCACTGTGCATGCCTCCATCACATGGACTGAAGCCTAAAGCACAAGACTATTGAAGGCACACAATTGAGCCTGTGGACTAAACAAAGTGGAAATATATTTATTAAATGTTTAAATTTCAAATATCACATACAAATGTATTCATCAGTAGCAATGCTGATAAGTTAGATGCTAAATAAGCTAGCATAACCTTATTTACCACATAAGGCAGATGCTAGCTACCTCATGTGGCTTTTTTTCTCTGCCTCCTGCAATATGTTTTCAAGATCATTTCAGTTGTTTTGCTAGCCTTACTATTTATGTATCTGTTCATGCCATTGCATTAGTATTCTTACTAGGCTGACAGACATCACAATGTTTAGCCGACATCGCGATGCCCCCCCCCCCCATGGTTTCCATGATGACGCGTCATGCTTGACACTTGATTCACCGCCGCCAAAATAGCGCTGTATGATAGATTTAGCGCTTTTATTTCTAAATATTAACAAACTTGCTTACCATGTCATAAACTATCTTCTATTCCGATTCTCAAATATGTGTAAGTGAGTTTGTTTTGTAGTTTAAAAAACCTTTTTAAGTTATCTTGATCTGTAACGTGAGATTGGCGCCATGTTTTGGCCGCAGTTCAGAGATTCCTGTCTGTTGGATTTAAGTTATTACAGCGTGTGAATTCATCAGTTTCTCCTGAAATACATGAAAGTAAGTGGCCGGTGAACTGAAAATAATAAATTCTTCCATGAAACAAGTGATTGTTCAGTAAAATAATTAAAACTTGTTCTGTTCTACTTACAAATAAATCTGTTGAAAACATTTTGCATGGATGTTTTCTTATGACTTCTGTTTATATTTATGCTTGGATATGATACATTGATCGATTACATTACAATGAATTCCCAGTTAGTTCCCATTAATTCCCATTATTATCCCAATTATTGGGATATTAATTATTATTATCCCCATTATCCCAATATCCCATGGAAAGTTTCTAATATGGAAAAGTTCCAAAATTCCCCAGCTTAACTTCCCATGGAAATTTACCGGAAATTTTCCGCCCCTTTGCAACCCTACATGGCTTACACCGGGGATCATGTTCGCACAGTCTGACAAGCAACAGTGGTAAAAGCACTATTATAAATCGTACACTGTGCACCCAGCTTAACTTACTGGCTAGCACCTCTGATAGGCCATTGCGTTCATGCAATCAGCAAATATACTTGTGATTTGCTACAATGCTCTACGCTTAAAACACGCTGTAAATAGAAACCTTTGGCGCTCAGAGAACGTTCAAACAAACACGAACAAGAGCGTCTGAATGCCAACCAAACATACCCGGTGTTCTGTTGAATAGTGCAACCTATCAGATTTATATTCTATATTTGCTTCAGAAATGCTGGTCGACTTTTTTTTGTACCGACTGGAACCAATAGTACCAGTAGGTTTAACAGCCCTGTGTTTAAGGGAAAAAAAGGCTGTTGATAGAGATGGTATGTGGTTGATGGATGACAGGCTGGTATTTCACAGATCACAAGGTCATGTTGTACTGTTCCTGACTGATGTCCAACTATCATGCGCAGAACTTTCCACTCCCATCAGCGCTTTAATGGGATTGCGCTCTCATGCTAATTTGCCCTGTTTAGTAAATCTGGCCCTATTGGCTCTGACATAATCTATGTACTGTAGTGTACTCTGAAAAGTTGATGAAACAAGCAGAAATATGGATTTCAAATTTACTCTGTTTCTTTTACAGGAAACCAAAAATGTATGCTATATCGAAATCTAAAAAAATTAAATGTTGTCTGAGATAAGAATGTATATGTACTACCCTATAAACAACTAGCAAGAGAAAGTTGTCATGAAATAAAATATTTAAAGTCGTGATAATTAATTAATTGTTAAAAGTTGTTCACATATGTTCACATATCTATATTTAATTAAAGTTGTTTTACTAGTTATGCTCATCAGTTAGAAATTACTCATGGTGCACGCAGTGTCTTCCAAAAAGATACTTATCCAGTCTTAAATAAACTTTCATGGAAATCCATGTTTCAGTTTGAAGTACATTTACATTTACACAGTAAAGAAAATTGCAGTGAATAATTGAACGAGATCTTACACAATTATTGTATCCTTATATTTGGGTTCACTCTCAGGATTTTAAGCAAAAGGGGCTTTTGAAGACCAAAACTTTGATGTTTCAACTGTCCAATACTATTTTATTTTTTACGATTTAATGGATGGTTCTGGGTTCTTTTCCTTACTTATCTCTTGTCTTGAAATATATACCATCACTAAAAAATTTCTCCATAAGCAGTACAATACTTTTTTTTTGTTGGTATATATGGCTATGAATGAAAAATAAAAAGAGTCTGTGAATGTCTATATAACAGTTGTGTTTATTCACAAGAGGATCAAAAACCAAAAAATACACCCAATAAATTGCATGGCCACATTGTCATTAAATCCGCTTCCATACTAATACTAGTTTTGCGCACAAAACTCTCATTCAAGTGCAAGTCAAACCTCTTCAGGCTGAGCACTCATTGACGAAAAGAAAGCTTTTCTTTTCCTACAGTATAAAACTGACAGGAATCCTATCTTTTAATACCACTATAAGTGGAGGCCTACATTTATCAAAGCTTTCACATTTTCCAAAGAAATTTCACAGGACCAGAATTTAAATAGTCTACAGTGACTAATGACAAAATGTTATAAATTAAATATTAGGCTACATTTTATCCTCCCAACACAAGCCTTGTGACCTTTGTTTATATATAAGTATATCTAGCTTTCTCTGTCACATGAATGAATTGTTGTTCCTCTGAATAACTCCTTTGAGGATAAGGCATTTGGGCATCTAGACTTTAATTCTTTTGAAGATGGGTTTAAACTCTTTGACCACATGACCCACTTTCTCACTTTATGACTAATGTTAAGATTATTATGTTATCTCAGTCCTTAGGCCTTCGGCTTCATATTATTATCTGCAATTTGCTTCCAGCTGCTAGATTGAGTTCGTATGGTTAATGCTGCTGTAATTAATCTTTATGTCACTCAGCATTAAAATTATTATTTTAAATACACCTGACAATCAAGGCTACTTTAAACTGGATTGAGAATATAATGTGGACTAGTAAGACTTGTGTTGCCTTCAAGTTACTTTTGGAATGATGATTTTAACTAGACTAGCGCACAAATATTTTATTTTATTTTTGTAATTTAAAGAAAAAAGACAAAGCTAAAAGAAAGCAGTATATGAGACATCATATACAGTATAATATAGTACTTTACTATATATATACACTGAACAAAATTATAAACACAACACTTTTGTTTTTGCCCCTATTTTTCATGAGCTGAACTCGAAGATCTAAGACTTTTTCTATGTACACTATACTCTGTATTTTTCTCAAATATTGTCTAAACACATATCTGTCTAAATCTGTGTTAGTGAACACTTCTCCTTTTCCGAGATAATCCATCTACTTCACAGGTGTGTCATATCAAGATGCTGGTCCGGGGGGAGGGGGGTACCCCTGCCGAAAAAAAAAAGTTTTTTGATTGTGGCCTGTGGAATGTTGATCCGCTCCTCTTCAATGGTTGCTGGATATTGGCAGGACCTGGAACACGCTGTCGTATACGCCGATCCAGAGCATCCCAAACACACTCATTCATGCTGACTGCAGGAATGTCCACCAGAGCTGTTGCCCGTGAATTGAATGTTCATTTCTCTACCATAAGCCGTGCTGTTGGCAGTGCTGTTATCTGCCAATGCATTTCATCAGATTTTTTTTTGTGATCACAGATGTGATGAGGATTCTTCAGTTATTCATTTACACAGTTGTTGTCATGATCTGCTGTGCGAAGCATTATTCACTGTATAGCAGAATGCAATTTACATCCTCCATCTGGTCTCCACTTCATCTCAGTATCTAACAAACTGACTGTTCAGAGTCAGATCCACTGCGGCTGTCATTCAATGTCTCTAGGATTTGTTTTTCTCAACATTCAATAGACAACTCAGGATTTTATATACAGTATGGAGTGTGTCGACTGAATAAAGGGATCATGTTCAATGCCTTTTTTGTGTTATGTCTATATTAATAGTCAATCTGACACTAGTATTTGTGTGACCTTTATCTTGTTTCTTGTCTCCAGATGACCGTATCTAAATATGGTGCACAGTTCCGGGGGAATTCCCAGCATGACGCTTTGGAATTCCTGCTCTGGCTTCTGGACCGCCTCCATGAGGACGTCAACTCATCTTCAACCGTACCCAATGGAAATAATAGAAGCAAATCAACTGGCAAGGTAAGCGCGTGTCTCAGAACCTGCCTAGGGCATGAAACAGCATGAAAGAAGTGAAATGATGCAACATTCAATTTTAAAAATTGGCTTTGGAAATTTTTTTTCCCTTCATTATATTATTGTGCCTCAAACCACAAATCATCACCTGAAAAATCTACAATATGAGAACTCATAATTATTTTACAGATCAATAAGTTCTAAAACCCCATATGGCCAAACAGCTGTTACCTTCACCATTACCATGACTTGGCAAGGTGAGAGAGTCTTGTCTACACACCCCTGCCACCCGTAAACAACACATCTGTTTATGAATTTTGGAGATTTGTGCCAAGCGCCACAGCGTGCATAGATATAGAGTGGTCTTCTTGTACGTAACCTTGGCATTACCCAGATGAATAGCTTTTCAAAGTGGCTGTGATTTTCACAAGGCGATATTCATGGGGACTGTAGCTGATTTGAAACCCATAGCATTTTGAATGTCTACATGTGTGCAATTGTTTCCACTCATCTTGGACCTCAAATTAAGCCACATCACCATGGCAGCAAGTTGCAGAACCTTCCGCAATTATTGCCACTCAAGTAGAAACATGCAATATAGGCCTACTTGTTTTTTCTAACATTAATCTTAAACTGCCTTCAAGAGAGAAATCTAAAAAAAAGATGCACATTTACTACAGATCTCTAGCCTGGCTAATGCCAGACCCAATTCTCGTTGAGACTTGGGTCTGGGAACCACATTTTCTCGTATTTGAGGCATGGTTTACGAATGTCCGGCGCGGTTTATTGGGTGCTAAGAATGTCTATCAAATGCGCCTGTACGTAGCTCATAGCCAATCGTTTCAATTATACGAGATGACGTATGTTGAGCAACAGAAATTAGACAAGGAAGAAGACGATGGGTAAGATATTTTTGTGTAAACAATGACGTTCAGCGACTATTGCCGTATATCTATGGCTGCATCAAAAGGTAGCTTCGCGTCTGCTGCCATGTTGAATCCATAGAAATAAACAAACTGCTTCGGTGTGTCGCATAGATGTCATCATCGTCTTGCTGCTCCCTCCCCGTTCTGTGATTGGTTCCCTAGATGAGGCGAAAATCTGGACCATGGTATCCATACTGCCTTTCAGCGTGAATAAAATCGCGCTGCGGGAAGGCAGCATGGGGAAACCCAGACTAACAGATCTCTGAAATTAGAGAAAATTCGTTTTCAAACATTATTATAGCCATTATCACTGCACCATATCCTCCACTATTAGTGTTTAAAGAAAGCACAGCACTGATAATGGCGAAGACTGTTTATTTTTTTAAATAAAGCCACTGTCTTATTTAGAGACAATTTTCAAACAACTAGAGGACGCAGGTATATTTTTCTCCACGCATAGAGGCCAAACATTTCCAAAAATCTACTTTCAAACTATCAAAGCTGCTCTTTTCGGAAGAAAGCCAATGCTATTTTTAAAAATCACAAATATGAGTAGATGAAGTTCACTGAACATTACAGGAGCTTTGATTGTAGATTGCTTCTTTGGTCAGATGAGGTCTTTTGGCAAAAAACATCAGAGATTGAAAAGAAACTATTCACCACTGTGAAGTACGGAGTTGACGAATTAAAACCAAGAGATCATTTTGACAAAAAAAGTACGAATTTTAAACAGTATACAGAAGAACAATTCTGCAACTGCAAAAATGCCATGAGGGCTAATGATAGGCATAATAATATGAACAAATTAATTGAATTACCTGAATTTACAGTTTTTAAATTTATATGCAGCACAACAAGCATAAAAGACATGCAATCCATTTTAAAAGCTTTAAAAAAAAACTTTATGTATTCATATATTTATATATAATTATTTAAATACAAAGTCTTATATTAATTGTCAAAAAGCATTTTTTAGGTGGCGACAAGTGACTTTCCTAATGAACATTTAAACTGTTAACTTAATTGATTGTTCAATATGAATGAGTCTCTGAATCTCAAACGACTGATTCAAAAACACTGATAGGCTCTGGAACAAAACCCGCTACTTTATGAGTGAATCACTGATTCATTCACTGAATTGGTTTATTAAGAAAAATGAAAACAAAAAAAACGAAGCATTGTGTGCACTTTGTGTTGCTCAGATATGTGCAATGATTTTGCTTTGGCTGTGGGGCCGTTTACACGACACAATTTCAATATGCGTTTTGGCCATTCATTTACAAGACAACAACGTTTTGGGGGCCTGAAAAAGCGAAATTTTTAAAACTGGTTTCAATGTGCAAGTTTTTGAAAACGATACCATTATTGTATCTGTGTAAACTACAAAAACATGAATTTGTGAAAACAGTGACATCATGTGCATGAGTTTTACGTGTTCAGTCTATAGGCACGTAGTGTTTCTTTAAAAAGTGGCATCGCCAACTACTGGCCTGGCAGCGTTTTTAGTGGTTTTACCATATCTGTGTGAATTCCCGATCGTTTCGACCGTGTTGTCGTCTGTACGCGAGGAATGCAAAGGAAAGAATTTTCAATTTTTAGTAGCCTACATCGTTGTCGTGTAAACGTATCCTTAATTTGACTAGTTTGACATAGTCCTTAGTTTAACTATTTGCGCTGATGGAGCAAATGTAACTAGCAATATTTTTCTAAAATATAAGTTAAATAAGAATACCCTTAAGGCCTTTAAAATCGTCCCCTGCTTTTTGATCACTGGCCCTTAATGCTAACGGATTAATGAACTACATTCATTAATACATTCAAACTGCATCGTTTAATGAGATGTTATTACTTTCTCATTGAATTTCGGGGAAGGGGATGGATAAAAATAGTGAGAGAAAAATGCCACCCACTAGCCTGACGTCGTCATACTCATATTCTAGTCAGAATGTGAGTCTGACACTGCTCCATTGGGGTGTGATTATGGGGTGTTTCAACCGAACCAGGAAAGAAAATGCCTCTGCACTCAATTGGATCGACAATTGCGGTCCTGTGCGGTCCTGTGCTCCTCTTTTAAAATCGATGCGCTGTCTTCTTCTTTAATTGTATCTTCTATAACAGACACGATGGCTGAATCTACACATCTAAATTCTCCAGCGGAAGCCATTCTTTGTTGTAAACGAATTCAACCCAAGCGCTCTTTGGTGACGTGGATAATTACGATCATCTGTCCATCATCTTATAAAGCCTGCCCTGACAGTTTGATTGGTCTGAACAGCTTTGGTTCGGGCATTCAAGATGTTAGGTCTGGGAACTCACAATTGGCATACCTCAATCCGAGGGGCGGGATAAACGGTTGTCTTTCAAATTCCCTCTGCACGCAATTGGACAGCTCTACAACCAACCAGAGCAACGAACGGCTGTGGCTGAGTGAGTCCCATGCGTTTTTCCACCAGTGGAGCTAGTTGATATATTAAACTTTTGCCGTATCCGGTCGTCAAAACTCCGAACACATCTTCCTTTTTTAAGAATGACTTAAGTGACGTTCTCTTAACTCCAAGTCATCCAGAGTCGCGGCCAAAGCCGATTCGAAAGACCGCTGTTCGCCAGCAGCATCTTCTTTGTTTTCAAGTAGCAGGGAAATCACCTATGGAAATCATGCGGAACCGTCACAACTCTGCCGTCATTATGTTAAGCCCGCCCACCAACTCTACACATGATGTGATTGGCCTGACCAGAGTTTGGTTTTTCCAGCTCGAATGCCAACGGAGAGTTGCTAGACCACCCTTTGCTGCAAAATAATTTTTTCTGCCGTTAGGGTGCCACCCACAGTTTTCAAACATAATTATTGACATGAATGTTTTATTGACATGTTTTATAAATGACATTACAGAATTCATATTGAAATGCTGGTGCTAAGCATTGTGCGCACGCTAGCTCAGAATTGTGACGGCCCACTTTTACTAGCTTTAAATGGCTTTTAGCGCACAAACACCATAATACGCCTACGATTTTCTTCCGTTTGCACCATGCTAATTGTCTCTTTTTGAACTCAACAGTGCCTGAATGGTTATCAGATGTGGTTTGATGTAGTTGGTTTTGTTCGCTAATTAATAATCTGTTTAGTGACACAAATCTGAACTGCTGCTTGGTGATGAACCAAGAATTGAGTCTTTGATTTTCTGTAAAACAACTCATTTAAACTTCAGCTTGGTAGCACAGCGGCGTACTGTCTTTAATTGATGATCTTTGTGTGTATGTGTGTGTTTGTGTCACGAGCCGGTTCAGTTCCTCTGGCTACCCCTGGCTACAGCCTGGCTTATTATCTCTGAGCAGTACTTTCATCTACTCTCTGTTGATGCCCTTTTTGACTGAACTTGATACATTATTAAAAGCCCGCTTTTTTTTCCTTTTAAGATACGTGCCTATGTAGGCGCACAGATAAAGGCTTGTGGTATGACGCTTACATGGGATATAGTAGTCTTAAAAGCCATTGCAAGGTCAGTAAAAGAGTTTCCATTCAAAGAGAGACCTTTTAGCTCATGCAGTGACGAATAGATAATCAAAAATCAGCTTATTCATTCAAAAATTCTAATGTAAATTAGTCACTTTTCAAAATGACAAATAAATAAACAGTTAAAATTATTCATTTAATTAATCTTTAATTCAAAAATCCATTGTATCATTTTTTTGTAGTTAAAAATCTTATTTTTTTACGGCCGGATACTGTATATCTCAAAAAGGATAAGGATGGTGCCTCAAAATGCCTCATTTATGAATCAGTACACATCCTAAATGGAGCATGACCCTTCTTCATACCAAGTATGAAGACATAGCCAGAGCCCAGCGGACATTTTCAGACTCACTCTTGAAGACATTCATTATAAATTTATTATACATGTGTGTTCTAATGGAGGTTGACAAGTGCATGCCTGTAAACAAACAGCTAGATCTATCTTTCCTTCTCTCTCTCTCTCTCTCTCTCTCTCTCTCTCTCTCTCTCTCTCTCTCTCTCTCTCTCTCTCTCTCTCTCTCTCTCTCTCTCTCTCTCTCTCTCTCTCTCTCTCTCTCTCTCTCTCTCTCTCTCTCTCAGACACACACACACACACACACACTGACCCCGAGGCCACTGATTTTTGGCATTCCCTTCACTATGTTTACTGGGTATCACTCTGGAAACAGAACTGGTGTGAAGCCATCTCTCAACGGAATGAAAGGAAGCTTTTGTGAACGAGTGGATGAAAGAGACGCTTGTTCAGGACATATGGACTGAAGGAGAGCGATAGAAAGAGGTGCAAACCCCCTCCTGCAGCCCTCATAGAGGGTTTAAATTAATTTACAGTGATGTCATTATGACCAAAATTATGACCAATCATTGTGTCCAAAATTCTTACAACATTACACATTCTTTTTAATCAATCTGGTTTTTACAGTAACTCTAGAGATAGTGCCATCTGTCGGTATTGATGGCTGTATTCTGTCATCGATGGACCACACAATACATACAGTACTATGGATGTAGTAAAAGCAGGTTGAAATTTAGGCTCACTTTTAGGCTCACCTGTTTACGGAAAGTGAAGCAGCAGATGTTATATAAAGTAAAATTAATTAAATAAATAAATATTAAAAAACACATCCATCCATTTTCCAAACTGCTTGTCATATAGGGTCAGAATAAAATAAAATAAAATAAAAAATAAAGTAATGTCTTGCATAACTGCAAACCTGTATATAATGTCTAAAGAAGTTTGTCTAGCTTTTGAAAGCCAGACCATGATCAGCTCTGCAGCAGTTTGTGAGGCCATGGGACTGTGAGGTATTTTTTTTATTTTTTAGTCTCACTCTATCAATATAACAGTAGGTCACGCCACCGGCAGATGTTTTCTGTGGACTTATCATTGCAGTATACATAACATCAGTAATGTCCATGAGTCAGAGTACAGAAAGCTGCTGGAGGTCTTCTAGTGTGGAGGAAACCACCTACTGTTGAACATCTGCAAGACAAAGGGGCTGGTTTTGGACATCTGGGATATCAGGGAATTTCTGGAACTGCCCAGGGGGAGCATGGAGAGCAATCCAAACCAGAGCAACAAACTGGGCTGACCAGAGAAAGGATAGTGTGGGCTGTATTGTCTGAGGTGGGCTTTTCAACTTGGCAGCACCAGAGATGTTTTGCTGGTGGCGCAGGTGTTCTTCTGATAACTAGGCATACAGATTCAGAAAGTTATGCAAAAAAAAAAAAAAACCTTTTTGAAAAAACATTCTTCTGCGTTATATTTTGCTCACTATTATTTAAGTATTTCTTTATTATTATTACATAAGTATTATTATTATTATTTAATATATTAATTTTAATCATTAATATACTATATATACTATATATATAGTATTTATTAAAGTATTTCATTATTACTATTATTCATGTATATAAATTATTTTAGAATTATTTTAGATTTTTTAGAATTATTTTAATCATATATACTGTGTGTGTGTGTATATATATATATATATATATATATATATATATATATATAATTAAATTAATTAATATTTATTTTTGATTAATTAATATATATTTTTTATTATACCCTCACCATTGTAGACGCAAGTAAAGTGTACCAACCAATCTCTTAAAAGCTTATGTCTATATTTATAAAAATAACTGAGTAAATAATATTGAATTGATTGTGTATACATCATGTTGTTAGTTATTCAAATATAGAACTAATAATATTGTAAACATTTAGAGCATTTTGTCTAATTTAATAATGATTTGTAATACTCTCAGATACTGAGAAGCGGCATCACATCCTTCCTTTCATCGGAGTTCGTTTCCCTTTCATTCCGTCACAGGTGCCTCACAGAGGTAAATACACTACATGAAGTGCCCCTCATTATTATTCATTTCACATACTCTCGGTTCTCCCTTACGATGTCTGAAAGGAAATAAACGCTGCTCTGCATCCAGTTCTGAAAGCTTGCCAAGAGCTCTTCTCCGCGGAGGACTAGCTTTTCTTTCCCCTTCTCTCTTCATCTCAGTCTCTCTGTCTCTCTTTGTGTATTTGCCCACTGGCATCTCCATAGAAACCAGCACAAGGTAGGAAGCCAGAGTCTCACAGCATTGCTGGATGAATTGTTGCCCACCTCTAGGGAAAGACACAGAGGGAGAGAGAGGGAACATTGAAAGACTTTTTTTTTGTGCACGTCCTTATTGGACATTCTATTCTTAGCTCTCGCTTAGCGGAGCTTCACTTCCTCTTCCTAAACAGATGGGGAGATTGTCTGTTTGCACAATGTTATTGATCAGTCACACTAATGAGATCTCCCCTGCATCTAAACACCTAAAATATTCATCTGAATCATTTCATCTGAACACAAACAAAAAACAGACGCAGGATTGCTCTAACATATGGGTCTGGTTTTTCAACCGAAATTCTGATGGCAGGTACACACACATTTGAGTAGTCACTCAAGTATTCTGCTGTACAATTATTTGAATGATTTGCACCTATTATTGCAGTATTAACGTTTTCCAGATAAATCCACCCTTTAATGACATATATAAACAAAACTAATTGTAGTCGTTCACTTTACATGTCGGTAGCCAGTATCTTCCTGTCTAATTTGGATTTCATAGATCATCAATCAAAGTAGGGCTTCTCTAAAATTGTTGCTGCAGGTTGATTTTTCTTTTCTTTCCCACGGGTCGCTAAAGTCATTGGCTAGTTTTGTTGCACAGACTTGGCAACCCTGCCTATAGACTGAACACATAATACGCATGCACATGAAGTCACCGTTTTCACAAATTAATGTTTTTGTAGTTTCACGAAGATGATTACATGAACGGCCAAAACGCAAAAAAACTTCAGTGTTGTGTAAACGGCACCTCTGAGTTTCATTGTGGTATTAGGCACTCATTCACTCTAAGTCTTTACAACAAACCGGCAAAATAAAAGTTTGGTTTAACGTGAATTATGATATATCTGTTTAAACAAAACACTATAATGTAAAAATTTTTTTTAAATACAAATATATTTTGATTAAAATGTCATCAATGCTTTTTGATTATTAACATTTTATTAAACAGATTCCAGAAAGGATTAAATCCAGAAAAGTTAAAATGGAAAACACAGAAAAATTAAAAATATAAAAAAAAAGAGTCTGGTTCTAGACTTAAAAGTCTGGTTCCACAAGACGAGTTTTGCACAAAACTGGCATAAAAAAAAAAAAGAAAGTACTGTGGTAGATTTTCCCCTGCACCTGACTTAAGTTAAACCGGCTGTCCCAGACACCTATGGGTTTATACTCTACTAAGCATACTTTAATACCTGTTCGAGTTTGCCAACTTCTCAACCTTTTTGAACACTATCACTCAGAGAAACTGGTGCATGCTTCATCACTGGCCTTCCATAAGACAGTTGCAGCTCATACAGAACGCTGAGCAGAACCAGAAAATATGAACGCATCACACCAGTCCTCAAGTCTTTACACTGGCTCCCAGTTATATTTAGGATTGATTTTAAAGTATTATTACTGGTATATAAATCATTCAATGGCCTAGAACCTCAATACATTGCAGATATGCTCACTGAATATAAACCCAACAGATCACTCAGATCATTAGGATCACATCAGCTAGAAATACCAAGGGTTCAGTCTAAGCATGGCGAGTCCGCTTTTAGCTACTATGCCAGCCGCAGCTGGAACCAGCTTCCAGAAAAGATCAGATGTGCTTCTACAGTATCACATTCAAATCCAGACTCAAAACATTTCTGTTTAGCTGTGCATTTACTGAATGAGCACTGTGCCACTGTTCACCCGACTGTTTGTACTGTATTTTACTTTCTTTTTTTATTCTTAACTGTTTTAATTATTCTGATTTCTTTTGATTGTTTTCTTTCTTCTATGTAAAGCACTTTGAATTACCATTGTGTATGAAATGTGCTATATAAATAAACTTGCCTTGCCTTGCCTCTAGTGCTCCACTAAACACTATCACTTTAGAATAGAGGTAAGATCTCTAATGTCTATTTCTGCACAGAAATAATCAAATAGACTCCAGACAATCCTTCGAACATGCTTTAATATCGGCCAGAGGACCTCAGACAAATCTCAGAGAGAATCCCAGCTCCATCAAAAATACAACAGCTTATAAAGGATAGAAATACAGAACACAGCAAAATAGCATGACATAGTACTCGTGATCATTGTACCATTTTTCTCAAATAGGATTGATTCAATTTGTGCAAAACAGCACCCACCCACACCAAGGCAAAGGAAATTTAGATATTCGAATCATCAGAATCATGGGGTTGGTAGTTCATTATTTCATCGTTGATTACTCAACATTTCATGGGACTATTACATTTAGAATAATTGTCTATATATATATATATATATATACGCATATATATAGCCAGAGAGTTTCCACTCTTTTGAAAAAACAACAAACTTGCTAAAAAAAACTGCAGATACATTATTATTCTCAAATATAAAATTTAAGGCCTGTAAAGAGAAAGAAATGTTAGTTCATGGTTAGTCTTTAAAATTTCCACTACAGCATCAGGAAACATCTCAACTATTCTAATAGATATCTAAGATTTATATTGTCCTGAAACTTATCTGGTTGCCCAAGTAAGAAACTATAACAACAAAAACATAATAATAGATAGAGTGATACAGCATAATCCTTCAAGCAAAAAGACTAGTTATTTACCGGAGGAAGGAGGTGGATATCATCTGATTTAAATAGTTTAGATCTTGTAATTACATTCGAAAGGCGCACATGAAAACACTCTTGAATACTGCATTATCTTGAATAAACACTGCCTCTCCTCAGTCAGCATTTCTTCTCTGACACTAGTCTTTCCATCGTTCTCTTGCTTACATTCTGACTGAACAACGCTAACATTAGCAAGGCAAACATCCACAGCTCCAGACACATCATTTAACAACTGTCTCTCAC
Organism: Siphateles boraxobius; assembly: GCF_051911475.1. Classification (NCBI taxonomy): domain Eukaryota; kingdom Metazoa; phylum Chordata; class Actinopteri; order Cypriniformes; family Leuciscidae; genus Siphateles; species Siphateles boraxobius. Next base: position 7,606,026 of record NW_027509193.1, read on the forward strand.
AGACTGACGGGACATAATTATTTTTAATTAAATGCCTGCCCTGTTTTACCACAGTATATTTACATAGGTAATGCTTAATTTCCTAAAAGGAGGGAATGCAAACAGAACCATGCAGACGACATGCACCTAGATTAACTCAGTTGTTTTCCTACTTCCTTGTGGAATTGCGCAGAAAACTTTTGGAAGAAATGTGGAAGAAATGCAGACAACAGTGATTGGGCACATGCAGTGCCCCCTTTATTTGGACACTTAAACTACATACAAACATGTCTGAATGGCATAAAACTAATTGCATAAAACATAAAACCAACGAGAGAATCACAATATTAAAATTCTGGCAGATAGACAGAAAAAAATGTCTAATAAAATGTTTTTATTAGTTATGGCAGACATCCAATAAATGGCAAATATAAATTAAATAAAATTGCATACCATTTTAAACTAATTAAATAAAAAGCATATATTGAAGCATAACATTATTATAATGTAAAGTATTGAAATATTAATATCTATTTTGAGATTTACTAGATGTTACAGTGTTATCAAATTATTAGTGTTTTTAAAGATAACTTTAAGTAATAATGAAATATTACCAAATGTAAAAATAGAGAAAATAAGAATTTAAAAACCAATACCAATGTATTAAATAAAATAAATAAATAAATACCTAACAGTTGTTATGAATCAGTAAAAATAATATTCTATTTAAAAGTTTTTCTGGAACAGTGCTTTTCACAATAAAATTGTTCATTTTAAACGGTATGTTTATTGTCTTTATAATTTAAAACCTAATTGTTTAGATCGTCAAGTGTGCTTATGCTGTCTGTAATATAAATGCCACTTGGTTTGATATTTTGTTAATTAATGCAATGCCATTCATGCATCAAGTCTGGCTTAAGCTTACAAAACCTTTTTAAGGGACACTGCTGTAGATTTACTCCATTACTCACTAGTTATTCCTTGTAGAATTGCTTAGACTACTACTTTACAAGCTTTCTATTGTAAGATCAGTGCAAAAATAAAGTAAATGAGAGAGATCTCCTGTAGGGCATAAGTAGAGGTGCCATTCTTCAACCCTTTCTTTCCTCTCCATCTTTTAAAAGGGGGATATTTTTAGTTTGGAGCCCAGCAGGTAGTCTTTTTCTGAGGAGTGGGATGTCCATTATATATTAATGTATCCGGTGTATGTGTGGTCATGTGTGTGTTTCTATGTTTAAGCGGGTTTAAAAGGCTCCTTTTGCTTATATGGGCCATGCTGTGTTGCGGCCACTACAACAGATGCACTGAATCTATCCCTCCACAAGGTACGCATCCATCTGTCTGATCAGGGTTGTGAATTATTCATCTTAATGGCATCACTGTGACAGCATGTATTGCCTGACTATACTTTTCAGGTAGTTTTCAAAAATATATCTTCATAGCAAAGTGCAGTTTCTTCTACATATATTTGATGGTTGTGACTGATGACACTTAAGACTGAAGAAGCATGAAAGACTGGACATAAACACCTCTGATAATGACTTAGGAAGCTCAGCCAAAATTACCCTGGCAGAGGATAGAAAGTAATGATTATTAGAACAAATGATGAGAGTAAAAACTGCCTGCTTCACCTATTTGCTAATTTAAAACAATTTCTCCTATTCATTTTTAATGTCGCAGTGCTTTAATTAAAAGGAGATCTGTGCAAGCTTGCAGAAACACATGTTCTGTATATGCTAATTATTGCAGAACAAATCTACATACTGGCCGTATTTCAATTTCTCAGACCAGCTCACATGTTGTTCCATTAACTGCATATCCCTTGCAAAAAAAAACTTTAAAGAAATAGTTCACCCAAAAATGAACATGTGCTATTTTTCATGGTGCTGTTGAGCTAAAAAAGTAACATTAAAATAGTACATATGACTGTTACGCTATATTCCAATTTAAAGGGAAACTGAAACAGAAATGGGAGAAAATGAAACGAGGTTTGATAATCAATGCCAAACAAGGTGCGGTCACTCGCGAAATCCCTTTCAGCTTTCTGTTGGTCAATGCAGCAACTTGAAGCTGCTGCATAATCACTTGTGAAAACTCACCAAACAACAGTAAATGTTACTGCACCTTCTGTTACAGAATCAAAGAAGTTTGACATAATCGGTGGCACCCCATTTTTAATATGCCGGTGAGATGGATTATGGCATTTTTATGATCTGTTTTTGTTTTGAAGCTTAACAGCACCAATTTCTTTTTTAAGTTTGTTTGAAACAAAATAGGGTAAGTAAATTTACATAATTTAAAATCGTAAGGGAACAATTAAATACAAAATTTAGAAAATTCTACAGGTGACTTTTTGAACTCTCAGCTACTTGTATATCAATTGTGGTACAGCAGAATCAATCGTGACAATTTTGTCAGCATGAAATGGAAGTTGCGTATGTATTGTCTTCCCTATATCCGAATGAAACGACTTCTTGAATGAAAAAAACATGTAACCCCATGGCTTGATTTGTCCATCAGGAATTTTTTGGATCGTTGGAAGTTCTTAATGGTCCATTTTGATTTCATGGTGGCTTTAAGAGGTTAGGAGAAGTGATCATCTTCCTGGTCAGGACACGGTTAAAGATGAGGCTGTCTTAAACCGTCACTTAAAGGCTCCAGATGCAACACATCAAAGTGCTGCCCAACCTGCCATTTTCAAACGACACCTTTGGCACCGGGTACATTTGGCCGTGTTTCAAGCAGCTTGTGCTCTCCTACTCCTATTGGACCAGTTCGCTCATCCACTACCACCTCTATTCAAAACAAGGATCACATTGTGGGTCAACCAAACCCTTTGATATCTGTCTCATTCTTCTTGACGCATGAACAATATTTCTGGCGAGACGAAGCTCAACCCATTTAATTTACCCATAATATCCTTTAATTTAACAACAGTGTGTTTGTCTGCACAATCGAGACTAAAGTTTGTTAGTAAATAAAGTATTAAAAACCACTATAACTCACAGAGCAGCCTCAGTTTGTTAAAATGCACTGTGACCTATTATGTCAGAGAAAGCAGCGATTCCACAGGTTTTAACGTTGCAAGGATATAAAGGGAAAAAGAAATGCTTAGACAAAGTGACACTCACACTCTTAAAAATAAAGGTTCCACATGGGTTTTTCGCAATGCCATCGGAAAACAATTTTGGTTCCCAAAAGAACCTTTCAGTGAACAGTTCTTAAAAGAACCATTTTTTTTCTCAATGTGAAGAAAATTTCACATTTTCAAAAAAATGTAAGAATCTTTTTTTCTACTATAAAGAACCTTTTGTGGAATAGAAAGCTTCCATTGATGTTAAAGGTGCATGTATACATTTTTTTTTTATATATAAAAATGGCAACTTTCTATGTTTAATGCAATAAAATGAACACTGGCAGTTTATAAAGTCAACTGTAAAATGGTTTGTTGTATACCACTGGCCAGGGATAGTTTTATGTTTAATGATAATAATATATGTTGGTTTCTAAAGCTACTTTTGGTACAATATATTCAATGATTTATTTATCTGCCACATCATTGAATTATCTTCAACTGGGGGCTTTTTCAGTGATTATTTGCGATTAATTTGAAAGTGTTATGGTTATAATTCAGTTAAACCGATGCATTCATGAACAATAGGTTCTCTCTTTCCAGCAATATGGAATGGTACTCGAGTTACTATCAAGAGATACATTCCCTACTAAGGGTCTGGGACCATTTATCTTCTGGGACCTTAACACTCATTAAACTGGGGCAGGCAGAAGAATTTAGTGAAGTGATAAGCCCACTTGTTGAATAACGGCCTGAAGTCTTTTCCTCCTTTCTGCCCTACACAGATAACAATGGAATGTGTATTCGTACAGCAATTCATTTCATAGTGTTGTGCCTGTGGGACTTAGTACTTAGCTCTCAGTAGAAATCACAAGGCTAAAAACGTCACTGGGTGAAACTTCTTAGACAGCAGCCCTATGATTGAAATTGATGCTGCAAAATTCCAGATGCATTAAGTTAAGTTCTTGTTTGCAAAATCAGAATAATTAGAAACCCGCTGTACTGCAATAATTATGAGGATTTCTCTTTTGAGAGGCATAGCTTGGCAATCAACAGTTTTAGAGCAGTTTAACCACAGTTTCTGCCATAAAAACATTGAGAGTATTTGAATGTGTTAACTCAATTTGAATCTCAATTATGCACTGAACAAATAAATATACTTTAAATTAAACTTAAAAAAAATGTTACAGTATAAACAGTCAAAAATATAATAATGAACAGCAATATCTGGGAATCATTTTTTAATCAATACAAAAACAAGTACATTTCCAACAAACAGATTCACTGGAACACATCTGATTTTCTAATGCTACATATGAAAGAGAGGGACGTTTAGTACACAGATTCACTTGTATGAATCAAACTAGAATGATTCAAACTGTTTAGGTTGAACCAATTCTCTAGAATGAATCAGATAATTTAGGATGAACTGATATACTAAAATGAATCAGACCATTAAGGATATACCAATTCACTATAATTAATCAAAATATAATTAATCGGATAATTTAAGATTGATCAATTCACTAGAATTAATTAGTTCCATTGAGACAGAGGACGGTTTTGGGTGCGTTTGATTATTATTTTAGTTTGCTCATATGTAAAGCTACAGCTGTGATACAATATCTAAAACAAGCAAGCAACACAGTAGCTAAAAAAGTAGCTTATTACTTGAAAAGCTATGTTACTGAAAAATTAGCAGCTAACTTTTAGTTAGTCACTCCTCAACACTTCTCTTTTTTCAGCACAAAAAAAGTACTAGACCCAATGAACAGTAATTACGTCAATGAACCTCAAGCCTTAGAAAGACACAAGAGTATTTGTTCCTCTTTGTGCTCTGGAGTGCCATTCTCAAGAAACTCAAGGCCCTAATTATAGCTAATAAGTATTAAGTAGACTAGTGCAGATAAAGAGCAAAAGAGAGAAAAACAGGTGGTATAAAACAAGAGAAGAGAAGGAGAAAAGGAGTGTGATAAAGACCACATTTTCTTCTGGAGGGTCAAAGAAAGTAGGTGAATGAACTCTCCCTATTACTCAAACTCTTGGGTGGTAAAGGGAAAGTTTCAATCATACACTAGCAAAAGTAGCCATTCTCATCAGGACTTTGCTGTGTCTCTAGCTTCTTGCATGAAAAACCTCTTTTCAAGCATAAAGTCCAACGCTTTCAGATTGTCAGTGAGGGGGCAGACATGACTCAGCTGACAGCGAGGATTTGTGGGGAGTGTCTTTCTCGAACATTTTGCCTTGCCAGACACCTTTGAAAGGAACCAACCGACTGAATCGAACTGCAAAGCTTTGATAAGGACAATATGCTTCCAAGTTTTTGTTTTTTTTACTTAAGATGCTAGTAAAGTCTGACTTCCTAAACATTTGCAGATTTAAATTTGACAAAGCCTTGACCTAATTGTTTATATAAAGCAAATGTATAATAAAAAGCTAAACCTATACGGATATAAAAACAAATTTTGTTGTTTGACTGTGGTTAAAAATCCTCAGATCTTGGTTATAATGGATTATCATGCTCTAAAACAGGTGATAGGTAATCATTCATTCGTTTAGGTCTCAAACGCCACCACTCGGCTTTCATCTCATGGTGAAACCAGTTTAAACATTTTCTACTAGTTGTAGCATCTACACCTGCCTTTTTGTCTGACATAAAAAAACAGTAAGGCAAATAGCCTCTATGATCTCTATCTTGTTTTGTGACCTTGAGAAGTGTATCATTTCTCCCTGTGTTTTTTATCCTCTTGTCTTTCTTTTAGCTGTTTTCAAGTTCACTGCTGCCAGTATAAAACTTCAATACAAACTGTAAAAATGAGAGCACAATATCACTGGGTGAGGCAGAAGTCACGATCGATATTCTCACCAGCACCTCCTGGAAAGATGCATGGGGCGTTCTTGGGGACAGTATATAAATGTCTCTATGACCTTTATGTTTTTGTTGCAGGGTCAAGGAGGTGATAAAAAGCCCATCTCTGATACTCTGACCTCACCACAGGCGCAGCCTGATGTACGTCACAGCTTTGTACAGGAGCACTTCCAGGCACAATACAAGTAAGTGCACTGCCAACACACAACATTTGGGATTGTAAGATTTTTTTAAATGTTTTTTAGAAGAAGTCTCTTATGCTCACCAAGGGCAAGGCTGCATTTATTTGATCGAAGAAGAAGAAGAAAAAAACAAGTAAAAACTGACTGTATTGTGAAGTAATACAATTTTAAATAACTTTCTATTTGAATATGTTTAAAATGTTATGTATTCCTGTGATGTCAAAGCTGAATTTTCAGCATCATTCTTCAGTGTCACGTGATCCTTCAGAAATCATCCTAATATGATGATTTGATGCTCAAAAAACATTTCTTATTACCATCTATGTTTAAAACAGCTGTCCTTTTATTATATCTTTGTGGAAACCGTGAACTTTTTTTCAGGATTCTTTGATGACTAGAAATTTCAAAAGAACAGCATTTATTTGAGATAGAAATCTTTTGTAACAATGTAAATGTCAGGGTTCTGTCACTTCTGTCTGGTTTATATCTTGGTTTGGTGACAGAGCTCCGACACCCCCGGTTTGTCATGTGTTTGTGTTCAGTCTGGTCTGTTGTGAGCACATGGCTTGTCATGTATTTCCTTGTGCCATGTGCTCTCCTGCAATCAAAATTATTGATTAATTCCCCCCAGCCTCGTTACCCTCTTATGTTTGTTTCCCTATTTAGTCTCCCTGTGTTTGCAGTCCTGTGCTGGTTCGTTGTCCATGTTATCCATGTTCCTTGTGTTTCCTGATCTTGCCTGTTATCGTTCTGGGTTTCCCCCACGAAGGAGTTTTGTTTGTATTTTGTGTTTGTTTTCTTAATAAATATTTTCCCATTATTTCTGCACTTGAGTCCTCGCACCTTAAAGGATTAGTTCACTTTTAAAAACACGTTTGCTGATAATTTACTCACGCCCATGTCATCCAAGATGTCCATGTCTTTCTTTCTTCAGTCGAAATGAAATTAAGGTTTTTGATGAAAACATTCCAGGAATTTTCTTCATATAATGGACTTCAATGGGACCCAAACGGTTCAAGGTCCAAATGACAGTTTCAGTGCAGCTTCAAAGGGCTTTAAACGATACCAGACGATGAATAAGGGTCTTATCTAGTGAAACGATCGGTCATTTCAAAAATAAATAAAATAGTTTAAGTTTTTTAAGCACAAATGCTCGCCTTGCTCTGTTCTATGATGCGCGTTCGTGACGGCACGTAATACGCAATTGCGTTGAAAAGGTCACGCTTCAGTGTTTACAAATGTGAGGAAGGAGGACCATTTACACATTCAAATGTCTTTGTGTCAGTTTACCGTTTAAAATGCCCATTTCGTGTGCGTATCCTAGGTGTTTTAATATTAAAAAGGCTGAAAGTATACATTTGTAAACACTGACTCGGTACTTCCGCTTACGTCAAGCGTGACCTTTTTAACGTAATCGCATATTACGTGCCGTCATGAACGCGCATCCCAGAGCAGAGCAAGGCGAGCATTTGTGCTTAAAAAACTTAAAGTATTTTATTTATTTTTGAAGTGACCGATCGTTTCGCTAGATAAGACACTCATGCATCGTCTGGTATTGTTTAAAGCCCTTTGAAGCTGCACTGAAACTGTCATTTGGACCTTGAACCATTTGGGGCCCACTGAATTCCATTATATGGATAAAATTCCTGGAATGTTTTCATCAAAAACCTTAATTTCTTTTCGACTGAAGAAAGAAAGACATGGACATCTTGGATGACATGGGGGTGAGTAAATTATCAGCAAAAGTTTTTTTTAAAGTGAACTAATCCTTTAATCTACCCATTCCGTGACAGTAAATGTCTTAACTGTCACTTTTATGCATCGTTGCTGAATAAATAAATAAAATTCTTTCAAAAAAAGCCTTACTGACTTCAAACGTGTATATGTTAACTGTATATAAATTATATCAAAGTTATATATACATTTGGATTTTTCACAACCTAATTTATTATAACTTAAGAGCCAACTTATCCTACCATGACATTTGAAAGCATATTAGTAGCAAATAGCATACGTGTAAAAATGTGTACTACTAGTAATTTCCACTGGAATACATTTTCTTCTATCTGTGAAAGTGGAGAGATTGCTGAAGAGGACAAAAAAGGCACAGATCTTAACTATACGGTAGATAGTTAATGTATCTACACTATTTAGTTTAAAAAGCATATTTAAACCCCTTAAAGGTACAATGTTTGCAAATTTTCTTTCTGGGAGATTTGAGAAAATGATGACTTATGACTGGGAATGAAAGAAAAAAAATTCCCAGGACCAACTTCCCAAATCTGACCCCCTCCACTTGCTATGACATGAAATTAATCAGTTTATGTTAACTCCAGGGAAACATTCCCCTCTTTCTTCCCAGTTTAGCTAATCATCTGTGTTAACGAATATTGATAAAGCCAACAGATTTGGGATGCAGCATATGTCCAACTGCAGCAAGCTGTTCTTAGACAGAAGATCCAAACAAACCATCACCATCAAGCAACTCCAATCAGGCCAGATGGTTTGGTTGTCCACAAGGGATCTCCATTTGAAGTTTCCATCAAAAAAGCAAAGTCTTTGATTTAGTGGTCCATTTAAAGTTCTAAAACAAATACCTCCAGTCGGTTTAAAATAAAACCAACTTCACATTCAAACTGACTGCACAGACAACTCAAGCTATGTTTCTTTATGTAGTAACTAGCTTTATAAAATAAAAAAAAACCACTATTTAGGACACTATACTGTATCAATCAATCAAACTTTATTTATATAGCACTTTAAAAAACCCAAAGTGCTGTACAGAAAAATAAATAAAAGACATACTTTATACAAAGCATATAATACAAATAAAACAAATCAAGAGACATCAAACATAAGAAAAATTACCATACCATAAAAAACAATAAAATAAATAAACAAAATGTCAACGTCAGGTGTGAAAGGCCAAGTAGAAAAGGTGGGTTTTTAAAAGCGATTTAAAAAATTACAGTGGAGGAGAGGCTTGTCTAATAGGCTGAGGCAACCTCATATATGTAGCCTTATATATACTGAAGCAGACTCAAAATGTGACTAAACTATATACTGTAGTGCATATTTTATTTATACAGTCTACCAAGCCACTAAATGGTCTGTTCAATATATTTACAATTTTGCACTTGGCAGAGTCTTTTATCCATTCCAAAGTGAATAAAATTACATTCAAGGTATACATTTAATCAGTTCATGCATTCCTTTTGAATTAAAACCCATTACCTTGGCATTTCTAGCGACATGCTCTATTGGTCACAGTTTGGGTTTTGGGTTTTGTTCCTTGTTCTTGTCTGTCATGTGATTCCCTGTCTGCCATGTGTCTTGTCAATTGTTCCCAGGTGTTTCTAATTACCCACGCCCCCTTGTTATCTTGATTGCCTGTGTATTTAAGCCCTGTGTCTAGTTCAGTCTTTGTGAGTTCTTGATGTTGTAATGTTTGCTGTTAGCTGTCTCTTTGTGCCTGTCTGAGGTTCCTGTTCTGAGTTTTCCCTGGATTACCTTTTTGTGTTATTATTATTAAAACTGCTTGCTATTGGATTCACTTTTCGTCCTTGCCTCAATGTTATAAGCTACAGGGTTGCACTATACAATATATTAAATATTGCTCAACCAGCCCGACACAACATTGACTGAACATTGACACTGTTATTGAACTGAATTTAATCAACACTGAACTGACTTAAGCTGAATAATGACACTGTTTTCTTCTATAGAGCTGCTTATAGCTGAAATGAGCAAATTTCATAATTGATTAACTTTACACAGTTATTGAACTGAACTGAATCAACATGAAATGACTTGAGCTGGGGAAAAAATACATTGTCTTCCGTAAATGTCTGGCTTGCTGATTATTCCCTTAAACACCGCCTGTTATGTCTTAAGTGAACATAAACAGTTGGGAAATAAATTGCATGTTTAACAGTCTATTGGATCCGTGCATTCAATTTTGAAGTGAGAACAGCCTAATATTCCTGCTGCTATCTTTGTCATTAATGTTAATCAAACAACAAAAGACAAAGAGAAAATAATTCACTGCTCTAGTACTACTAAATCTAGCAGATTTTGTAGGATTCGTCTATATTTAATTTATACAGTGAAGACTTGCAGTGTTGTTTTACATTTGATTACTTTATATTGATAAAGACTTCTTTTTTTATTATTATTTTTTTATTTCACAGAATTGCTATATTTGTTAAGTTCTAAGCTGTTCCTGTTCCATCAACCAACCCCGACTTCAGAATCTAATATGTTAGCTCAATGTATCAATCGTAGTAACACTTCACGTTAACACTTCTTTTTGTCAGTGTCTCAAACTCAGTGGTGCACACAGTACCATCCAACCTCTATTTGTCGACATGATACTTGTTCAAAAAGAGCCAGCACAACAAAGGTTTGCCTGGACGTGTCCATCTTAGTTTTCTGACTTGTGTACTAGAACATTCGACATCCCTCCTCCGAGGTAAACGGAACAATGCAATAGTCCCGCCTCAAACTCACACCATTGGTTGAGACATTACTGTGTTGAGATGCTCTAACGAACAGCAGAGTTTAATATTACCTCCACATGTTAAACTGAGATAAGAGAAAGTATTTTAAAATGTTAAAAAAATACACAAATATGAATGAGTAATAATACTTTATATATGAAGATTCACTCTTTTTATACCCTTTATGTATAATATAATATATTGTGAGAGTTTGAATCACATTCTAAAACCTAGAGAGTTCAGATCTTACATTCCCTCTCAATCTTCTTCTCGCTCCAGTGGTAAAATGCAGTTAGCAGATGCAGTTTTGCCCAGTGCCTTCACTACAGTTCTCCACTGACACTCGTCTGAACAGTTTATGCCACTCATCTAGCCTCGCTTAAGCTGTTACCTGTGTTCTCACTGTCATTTTGAGACATCATTACATTACTTTATCCTTCTCTTCTGGCATCCACATCTCTTTTTTCCCATCCTCCATCTGCTGCTAGCTGGTTAATTTGTTCATTTTTCATACATTTTATGATGAATCACTGACATGAGAAGAAAATTACTGTTTATGCTGCTGACAAAAAAAGCTCTACACAAACACCTGTCCTGCAGTCCACACATCAGCAAGCCTGAGCACGTCAGCACGCAAATATCTACACAGACAGACATAAAAATACTGATTAAATGTGTGACGGAGTCTGAACTTCTCGTTCACGAGAACTGTAATTAGTTTTGAAAATAACAGCATACTAGACATTTGCTCCTAAAGGAAGTAACTCTTGTTTTTTGCTGTACTTTTAAAAAAATATCTGCCATTTCATCATAGTGTTGTTCAATGCCTATTTTAAAGGTTCTGATCGTTTGTGGTGAAATTATTGAAAAAGCTTCAGTTGCAGCACAGCAGGAGAGAAGGTTTAAAAGTCAGATTCATTGCACTGTATACAACGACAGGCCCTGTGTGGAATTTAAATGACTCCCACTCAAGTGGCCTTCATACTAATGCAGATCATGGCACGAATGTTATTCACATCAACGTCTTCCAAATATTTAGCTAGCTCCTTCTGATGTCTGGATACCAGTAAATATTGAGCTTATAAGGGAGAAATATTATTCCAGAAGGGTGTATTTGCTTGTTTGTTTGCACTAATAATATGATCCTGATTTGTCAATACAAAATATATTACAGTATGATATGATATTAATACAAAACTTTGCAAGTATACAACAGCACATGGCACTAGGTATTGCATCCCACAATGCAACTGACTCAACCCTTTTTATTACCAGTATGGCAGGAAACCATATTTTGATTATCTCTTTCTTGGCTCGTTCATAATATACACTCACCTAAAGGATTATTAGGAACACCTGTTCAATTTCTCATTAATCCTCTCTCTATTTGTCCTTCCAACTGACAAGTGCCAGTAGGGAGAAGATGTGGAGAATTGTATAAATTAAAAAGACATTAGTATAGTATAGAGAGTTGTAGGTATTCTAAGAAGAATAGATTTGAAGTTAAACTGTAAATATAAATTAATTTCCATTACTTTCTTAGTCAATGTTCCTGGTCGGGTTTTGCACAGTTTATTGGTGCATGTAATTCAAAATAAAACATTGTGTTCATAATATTTCAATAAAATTTAGTATAATAATAATAAACTGGAGTGTCTATTTACACAAAGTGCAAATAGCCCGCCTTGTTGGCAGAGGCTATTAACAAAAACTCCGCCCACTGAGGTCTAATTGGAATAGATAAAATTACGGAAGATGCTGAATTATCAGCATTAACAATAGTGTACAATAGCATTTACAATAAGGTGCAAATCGACATGAGTTCGAATCCGCCTTTTGCCAAACTCGCTCTACTCCCTTTTCCCATCACATATCAGATCGGAAGGCATTTATTTTCAATAAAAAGGAAGAAAATATTCGAAAAGTGTAAATAACGTGCCGGTTAAGGTTAAGGGTGGGTGTAGGGAGGGCTTTATTGTCCCAATAAGGTGGCATCCATTTAATACTTTTAATAAATATAATCATTTACACTCTGTTATTACTACATACCGTTTAACGTACAACAATACTGAGGTGCAAATAGCATCTGACACTATTTAAAGTATACATCGCATCTAACTACTATTTACACTTATCGCTAAGTAAATATACTATTTTCACTTAGTGTAAATAGAATCTATTTGCTATTTACACTTAGTGACAGAGATAGATAGATAGATAGATAGATAGATAGATAGATAGATAGACAGACTTCCTCGTCAAGTGATTCTGACGAATGGGGATTGCTTGTGAGAGCCTATATACTTAGAGTGAAACTAAACGAGCCAATACACATTACCATGCGATAATTGCCTCGCATCCTTGTCTTTCGCTTCTGGTGGAGAATCCTTTGTTTCATTTTGTTTCTGTTCCACGGCTGGCTCCCCAAAGCAAATACCCACATTTTCCATCGCCAGTGAGCAGCAGTTTGCAGTTCGGGTACGCCACCAAGCCTTGCCATGCACCCTCTGCCTCACCCTGGAACCAGGTAAGTGTGGCACAACACACTCAGACTCCGCTTCGGGCCGACTCAGTGTCTCCCAAGCCGAGTCCCTGTGTTCCACCTCGCTGCCCCACCCCGGGTACGTCTGTGGTCCCGTTGGTCCCACTTGCAGTCTCTGGGAGCCTGGCTAGTGCTTCCCAGCCCTTCTCACTGGCTCATCCGTGCCATCAGAATCGGCTATGCGATTCAGTTCACCCGGCGCCCTCCCAAGTTCAATGTCTTGCGGGCAGAGATCGATGTCGAGCCGAGCAACGATCGAGCCGGTTCCTCCAGCCGATATGAAGACATGGTTCTACAGCCCCTACTTCATTGTACCCAAGAAAGGCGGTGGGTTATGGCCGATCTTGGACCTGTGAACCTTTAATCGGGCCCTGCACAAGCTCCTGTTCAAGATGCTCACGCAGAAACGCATCTTCACGGTAGAGCGGCATGTACTGGGTGCATGTCACCCCGCACTGCCTCCAAACCTTTAGTCCATGGTCGGACCCTTCGTTTCTACGGGCAGGTGTTCCCCTAGATCAAGTGTCCAGGCATGCTGTGATCTTCACGGATGCCTCTACTACTGGCTGGGGGGCCACGTACAACGGGCACGCAGTTTCAGGTCTGTGGATGGGGCCTCAACTGCATTGCCACATCAATTGCCTCGAGTTTCTCACAGTACGCCTTACGCTGGGCCACCTCAAAGGGCCGCTACATGGCAAGCACGTACTGGTCCATACAGGCAGCACTGCGACTGTTGTGTACATCAACCGTCAAGGTGGTCTACGCTCCTGCCGCATGTCGCAACTCACCCGCCATCTCCTATGGAGTCAGAAGCATCTGAGGTCGCTTTGTGCCATTCATATCCCTGGCGTACTCAATCCTGCAGCTGACAAGCTCTCACGACAGCCTACGCTTCCGAGTGAGTGGCGTCTCCATCCCCAGGTGGTCCAGCTGATATGGGACTTCTTCGAAACTGCTCAGATAGATCTGTTTGCCTCTCCGGACTCGACCCATCGCCAGTTGTTTTATTCCCTGACCGAGGGGACCCTCAGCATGGATGCAATGGCGCACAGCTGGCCCCGGGGCCTACGCAAGTATGCGTTTCCCCCAGTGAGCCTTCTTGCACAGACACTGTGCAAAGTCAGGGAGGACGAGGAGCAGGCCTTGTTAGTTAGCCGTATTGGCCCGACCGGACCTAGTTCCCAGAACTCATGCTCCTCGTGACAGCACTTCCTTGGCCCATTCCTCTGATGAAGGACCTGCTTTCTCAGAGAAGGGGCACTCTATGGCACCCGAGTCCAGACCTCTGGAAACTCCTTGTCTGGTCCTTGGACGGTACGCGGAGGTTCTAGGTGACATACCCCCAGGTGGTAGACAACATCACTTCTGCTAGAGCCCCCTCAACGAGGTGCCTTTATGCTCTGAAGTGGAACCTGTTGGTTGAATGGTGTTCTTCCCACCGGGAAGACCCCCGAAGATGTCCGATCAGAGTCATATTTTCTTTCCTGCAATATGTGTTGGAGCGAAGGCTGTCTCCCTCCACCCTCAAAGTGTATGTTGCAGCTATTGCCGCACATCACGATGCAGTTGAAGGTAAGTCATTGGGAAAGCATGACCTGATCGTCAGGTTCCTGAGGGGAGCGAGAAACTCTATACCGTCTTGGGACCTGTCTCTGGTGCTCAGCGTACTGCAGAGACCACCCTTTGAACCACTGCAGTCAGCTGAGTTAAAGATCCTGTCACTAAAGACAGTACTCCTGACTGCTCTGGCTTCCATCAAGAGGGTGGGGGCCTGCAAGCATTTTCGGTCAACGAATCGTGCCTAGAATTCGGGACGGCCAACTCTCACATTGTCCTGAGATCCCGGCTTGGATTCATGCCCAAGGTTCCTTCCACTCCCTTCAGGGACCAGGTAGTGAACCTGTAACCGTCTCTGCTGGTGTTCTTTCCCCCCTATAACTAGGCTGGAACCACCCCAAAAACTGCCATATGTTGTACTACCCTGCTTGGCTAGTTCATGTGTGTATCCCTCACAGTCCCTCCTTCCGGGGTAGGATGTGGCTTCTGCAGCATTACCTTCCTCAAGGGCATGCTTTCTCAGCGTTATCCAATAAGTCACACTGAGTGGGTCTTGCGGAACAGCAGTGAGTGACCTTCTCTCCTAGAGCTCCTACTTCTGCCCAACACTGCGGTCAGGCCATAAGGCTCAAGCAGAGCGCTTTGTTAGATATCCCCATTCGTCAGAATCACTTCTGACTTACGTCATAGTGAGCTGACGAAGGGGAACGTCTCGGTTATGTATGGTAACCCTCGTTCCCCGAGGAGGGAACAGAGACGTGAGTCCCCTCGCCACAGTTGCTGAGCTTCTGCTGTACGGCTGAGTCACAGGTCCGGCTCCTCAGCGGAAAAACAAGGATGCGAGGCACCTTCTCCTCATTATATGCTTGTGCCGCAGCACAGCATCTGGTGCAATTATTGCATGCCAATGTGCATTGGCTCGTTTAGTTTCACTTTAAGTAGATAAGGTCTCGCAAGCGATCCCTATTCGTCAAAATCACTTCTGACTCATGTCTCTTTTCCTTTCTCTGGTAACAAGGGTTACCATGCATAACCGAGACATTTCCGTAGCTACAACAATGATTCTTCCCAAGAGACGTTCTGTGCTTCCTCTTCCCTGTGACATCACTTCCTCTTCCAGTGAACTTTCCTCTAGGCTTAATCAAGCAATACAATAGCTAATAGTTTTGTGTGTGTTTATTATATAATATCTGTTTGTGTGTTCACTAATCTGAGTTGTTGACGTTTAACCAACCATCTTGCTTTCTCTTTTTCTTGTTCTTTTTTTCTAGGTCATCTCTGACATGCCCACATTGTCTAAAGCAGAGCAACACATTTGATCCTTTTCTGTGCATATCTCTTCCCATTCCTTTAAGACAGACGAGGTGAGTAAATTCTACCCAACAAAAGTTATTTAAAGTCTCTGAATCATGCTGAAACTTAATTGTTTTACTTGTGTTAGGGGTTGTACAGTATAGTGAGCTTTTTTTGCTTCTCTGTGCTCAAAAACAATAAAGCACTTAAACCGGTGGGTTGAGGAAATGACTGCTGTTACGTTTATGTCACAAAGGCAAAACTATTGTCCCACATACACTATAATGTCACATCAGATATTTCTATATATAGGCTACATCTTCACTCAAACCAGGCTTGCTGTTAAAAAATGCAAACATGTTTGCAGTAAAAAAGTTGGGTAACCGTTTGAGGTGTGGTACTTGACCGATTGCCTTACTGCTTCCGGCAATTCATTCAGCATCTAACGCCACACTTATTCACAGTAGTTTATGGGGAGGGCGTTTTCAGGCTTTAGGTCAAATCTCAGCAGGGTTAGGGTTGTGTAGCTCTCACACTGAAGTGTTACACTGAAGAGTAGATGAAAACCAGATCCCAGTATAAATAATGGTGTAGTAGATTGTTACTTCAGCTGGTAACATACCAGCTAGTTTTTTTTTTAATGAAATTAATACTTTTATTCAGCAAGGATGCATTAAATTGATCAAAAGTGAGAGTAAATATATTTATATTGTTACAAAATATTTCTATTTCTAATAAATGCTGTTTGTTTAATTTAACTTAACTTTAATCAAAGGGTCCTGAAAAAATGTCATGGTTTTCATTAAAAATATTAACCATTTTCAACATGTTTCTTGAGCATCAAATCATCATATTAGAGGGATTTCTGAATGATCATGTGACACTAATTTACATTTTAAAATAGATTACAATAGAAAACAGAATTATTTCTTAATACAAAAACCTTCGTACAGACCCCAAATCTTTAAAGGGTAGTGTATATATTGCATTCAGAATTACACAGCTAATTTTGAATGCCAGGATATCGTTGTAGTTAACATTTACCAGCAGTGCGTAACCGAGTGGCCAATCAGATGAATTTTTAGCCACACCAGCCTGCTGAAGCCACACCCTGCTAGCATTTGTAGCCTTTGAAAGAGGTTGTTTGAGATTTGACAAGCCCTTCATTGATTTCAGTAAAATTTGAAAGCTGCTTTTTGATCATAGAGGATGTGTTTTCTTGTCTCTCTACAGACCAGTGTGTGTGACTTTGGTGTTTAGCAGTAAAGGGCAGCGGTATCTGAGAGTGGGGCTCGCTGTGCCTCTCTTCGGCTCTTTGGCATGTCTGCGCAGGATGGTGGCGGATGAGGGCAAGATCTCTCCTGATCAGGTGACAGGTGCACACAGCCACACACAGCATCACACAGACAGACCTCATGCCTGCAAACAATATATCACCTGACCAAACCACCTTCCCTCCCCCACTGCTACATTGATTGTCAGATGGTAATACTATAGGACTTTGATGTACACCATGATACTGCATGATTATATACAGTACATACAGTATTATGGTATTTGCATGGTATTCGCACTCCAATACCAGTAAGAATAATACAATGGTACTTGTTTGTGATTTTGTTACAACTATGCTTTATAAGATCATTATTTTATTGTTTTATTCATTAGATTAGTTATTATTTTAATGTCTAAAATGTAACAACTTATTGGGTATTAATAAATGTGAATTATTTATTCGTATCTTTATCTAATGATAATATCCTGCAACAATCGAGTAATTTTATTGTTTTAAATTTCTAATTCTCTGTTGTACTAGGTAATATTGACAGAGATCTACACAACAGGATTCAAGCGCTCGTTCTTTGATGACGATGACTTGACCAGCATTGCAGAGAGTGACATCATCTATGCCTTCCAAGCCCCGCCCCTTTACATCAGGGGTGGATCAGCACGAATCTCAGGTAAATATTGCCAAGTTTGAGGATGTTTTTTAAGATTCGAGATATTCAAGATAAGGTTTTTTATTTTATTTTATATCAACCACATCTAAATATAGGAGTTGTTTTCTGACTGAAATTACACATGTGTGTATTGATATTTAGATTTAAATTAAATTAAATTGCTGTTTAAGTTCCGCTGTGATTTTGTTTTTGGTCCAGCATGCTGTGATGATCGGCCGTAATAGGGGCCATGATTTGTATAGTGTGGCCATGTCTGTATTCATTAGGGTTGGGCAGAATTCATATCTGGCTCACCTTCAGATCATGAGAATGTGATTTGAATTGGCACAACAGGATTGACAGGAAGAGTAATCTTACAAAATGACATAAATGTAAAGAAATTATTCACTGTCACACAAATGTTTTGCAACAAAGTATAAATTTTGAATTATGACTTAGTGAAACATTTTAGATCTCCTAAATATTTTTTCAATTATTTTAGTAATATTTTATATATACTGTGTATATTTCTGGTTAAATAGCTTTTTCTTAACTCAAAACAGTCAAAAAAAGATATCACAACTTTTAAAATGTCTAACACATTTTTTTTATCATACATTGCTGGCCAGAAGTAATAGCCTTGGTAATGATCAAAGATGACTGTAAAAAAATAAATCTCCATTCTCTATTCTTTTGATATAAATATTTTTTTTAAATGCAAAAATCTAACCTTTTATTGAATTAAAAGAATAAAAAATGGGGGGAAAATCACATTATGAAATACATTTTTTTTTCTCCAAAACACATTGGGAACATTTATTTGCCCCGTTTTATTGAATATTTTTTAGAGATAACAGCTCTGAGTCTTCTCCTATAATGCCTGATGAGTTTGGAGAACGTCCTGGTTGCATATGCAACCCACCGTTCCCTGAAGGAGGGAACGGAGGACGTAGTCGACGGTCGACTGAATTGGGAGATCGCTAGAGAGCCTGTCTTCTTCGAGTACTATTGAACGAGCCAATGTAATTGGCGTGCGTGATTCGCATCACACACTCCGCCCCCGCGGCGCGGGTATAAATACGGAAGTGGATGCACGCACTAGTTGCTTTTCGCTGAGGAGCCGAGAGTAACCCGGGGTCAGCGGTGGTCCAGCGGTAGTGGCAAGGGGACTACGTCCTCCGTTCCCTCCTTCAGGGAACGGTGGGTTGCATACGCAACCAGGACGTTCCCTTTCAGTCGAGAACGTCAGACGTAGTCGACGGTCGACTGAATTAGGATCAACCACTGAACACGCCACTAACGCTGCCACCTTCCAGTGCCTAAACCAAAGCCTCCTGATGCCCCCGCAAACTTAAGGCGGGGAAGGACAGGGCTTAGGCCAGGGAAGTCACTGCTGTTCCTACAGGACCACTGGGAAAGCGTTCCCCGTACGTTGGAAGGAAGGGACGCTGCGGAAGCCACATCCAACCCGAG
Source organism: Siphateles boraxobius (assembly GCF_051911475.1). Taxonomy (NCBI): domain Eukaryota; kingdom Metazoa; phylum Chordata; class Actinopteri; order Cypriniformes; family Leuciscidae; genus Siphateles; species Siphateles boraxobius. The sequence continues at coordinate 7,625,436 of NW_027509193.1, forward strand.
GGAGGTAATGTGGAGAATCCAGTCCATAGGAGGGGAATGGCGCAGCAAGCCGACACTTGAACCGGGCTCACGGTGAAACTGGCTTCATGAGAAGGGAGCCCACGGGAAGCAGCGGTTCAACTAGGTGTCGTCCAGCCCCCAACTCTAGAATCTGTTTAGCAAAGTATATCGTCAACGCCCAGGCGGAGCACTTTACACTCATCATAGAGGAGCTCAACACCTAAGTGGACATGTTGCATCTCGGATCTTTGCCGAAATGAAGGCAAGCACTAAGTGCAACTTCGCATGGAAACAGCCTTCCCTCTCTGCTGAATTCCAACAGATACTTGAAGAGCTGGTCTGAGGTCTATGACTTGCATTCTGTACACGTCCAAGCGAACGGACAGAGAAGCCAGGGCTGGATCTGCCTCCTCCAGGGCAGCGCTTGCAGGCTCACCACCTGCTCCTATTACGGGAGAGGTAGGAACCTTGGGCACAATCCGAGCCGGGGTCTCAGCTTGTGAGAGTTAGCGGGCCCAGACTCCAGGCACAATACGTTGACCGAAAGCGAGCAAGTCCCTACCCTCTAGTAGAGACCATGCGAGCAGGAGAACTGATATAACAGAATTTTTAACTCACTGCCTGCAGTGGCTCAGGGGCGGTCTCTGCAGTGCAGTCGCACCAGGGACAAGGCCCAAGAGGATAAAGAGGGACACAAGGATTTACAAGACCTTGCTCCTCAGGAACCTGACGATCAGAACGTGCTTCTGCATACTTCTGCAACACGATGAGCGTCGTTTAAACACCGAGGCAACATCATTTTGAGGGTGAAGGAAAACAGCCTACTGCAACCCATTTTGCAGGAAAGAGAGCACTGAAGTGATCGAAAGCTTTCAGGATCTCCTCTGGAGAGAAGACGCACTCAACGACTAGGTTCCACTTCTAAAGGCGTAAGCACGCTACCCAATTCTAGGGGGTGCTCGCAGAAGTGATGGTAACTATCACATGTTCTTGTGATAGCCACCTGAACCTCCGCGTTCAGATGTAAGACCACCCGGAATCTCCGGGGGAAGAACGCGTGTGCCATCGTGCCCCGTACCCGAAAGAGTTCTCAGGGGAAGTCAGGAAGGCTGTTGAAGAGAACCAGGTCTAGTTGGGCCAATAAGGGGCAACTATGAAGACCTGTTCCTCTCCTGACTTGGCACGTAGGTGTAAGCGACGGGCGCAAAAGACAGGAGCATTGCTCAACACAACATGTGAAGATCACTGGGCTTCAGGAGCATTTTCTGCTCAGCACTTGGGCGTGACAAGTTCACTGAGCTTCAGGAGCATTCCTGCTCAACACCTGAGTGTGATAAACTCACCGAGCTTCAGGAGCATTTCTGCTCAACACTTGAGTGCGAAGAACCTCACTGAGCGACAGGAGCATTTCTGCTCAGCACTTGAGTGTGACACGTTCACTGAACTTCAGGAGCATTCCTGCTCAACACCTGAGTGTGATAAACTCACTGAGTTTCAGGAGCATTTCTGCTCAACACTTGAGTGCGAAGAATTTCACTGAACGACAGGAGCATTTCTGCTCAGCACTTGAGTGTGACAAGTTCACTGAGCTTCAGGAGCATTACTGCTCAACACCTGAGTGTGATAAACTCACTGAGCTTCAGGAGCATTTCTGCTCAACACTTGAGTGCGAGGAACTTCACTGAGCACCAGGAGCATTTCTGCTCAGTACTGCGTGTGATGAATTCACTGAGCTACCTGTGATGGACTCACTGAGCTACAGGAGCATTGCTGCTCAACACCTGAGTGCGATGAACTTCACTGAGTTTCAGGAGCAATTCTGCTCAACATGAAGAGTGATGATTTCACTGACTTGCAGGCGCAAGGCGACCATGAGTCGCAGTCACTTTTAGAAGGCTCACTGGGGTTAAACGCATTTCTGCGGGCCCCTGGGGCAGCTGAGTCCCAGTGTTTGTCCAAGGGTAGTCCGCTCGGTTTACCCAAACACTGGCGGAAAAATAAAACCGGGGGGGCAACTGAGCGGCCCCGGAATGGTCATGACCCAGCCGGACCCAGGGGATGGAGTCTCCACTTGCCCTGGCTATAACTGTCGTGAGGCTCGATGGCGGCACGATTGAGTAAGCGGGAGGAGTGGAACAAGGCGCCCTCAGAAGCGTCTGACTCCAAGGAGGAGGTGACGGGTGAGTTTGTGACATGCAGGGGAAGCTTGCGCAACGGTCGCAATGTCTAACAACTCAAGGCACGAATGCCCGTGTAGTCGGGGGTCGCCCAGGCCCCCGTTAAAACACGCCCTTTGTACATGGCCCCTCTGTTGAAGAGGGTTTGGCAGCAGACCGGGATGAACTATAGTCACACAGGGTGAGCTGCTCTGCCACGGTCACCTCGGGACTCGATCGTGAAGCTAGCGCTGAAGCGGTCACATATGGAGGGAGCCAAAGGCTGCGACTACCATATACCCCAGGAGCCTCTGAAAGTTCTTTCAGTGGGACCCTTTCTCACTTCAACACCAGCTGAACACATTCTCATTGGAGAGACATGTTGGACCGAGTACCTCTCCAAAACTAGAAAAGAGATACTCAGCCCGTGGGCGAGATTACTGTCTTCCAGTTGACCTGAAGACCCAACGGGCTCTGGAGCACTGGAGGGGAAGGACACTGTACTGATACTCCACCCTTAGATGCAACACACAGGATGGCCTGCGTGCGGGAGGTAGAGATCTGAAGCACCTGTCTTTCAGGTCAAAGCTGCAGACCAATCTTGGGCCAAGATGGTCACGACCCACCCCCTAGTAGCACGAAGAACGAGTTTACAACTGGCCTTCGTACCGGCTGGAGGAGCGGCTATATCAAATCCTTCGCCAGCAGGATAAGATAAGCACGCACAAGTCAGGAGCACTGCTCAACACTCGGTGTGATGAATATCACTGAATTTTCAGGAGCACGTCTGCTCAACACCTAATGTGATGACTATCACTGACTTGAGCGGGGTAGCCGAGCCTGAGGTGGGGCAGCAAAGTAGAGAGAGTGGTGTTAGTGTGCTGTGCAACACTTACCTGTCTCCACAAGCGGCAGGGGGCGCGTGAGAAGGCGGATGACCGGGTCCTCGAACGCACCAAGCTGCCTGCTGGCGACCAAGGGGGAGCTGAGGGGTGTAAGGCTATACAGGGTCACACCCGCCAGACTGGCCCTCTCGGGACCCAGGAACAGATGAAATTGCTCTCTCTTTGAAGTGTGGGTACCGCTTGCTCCGCTTTTTTTTTTTTTTTTTTTAGGGAGCCAGCGGCGGAACAGACACACACACAAACAAAGGCTCCACCCGGCTCTCACCCGGCGGGAGGGAGTGATCGTGCCACTCCAAGAGCATCTCATCCATACCTGGGCGGCCCGCTCCGGAATGCTTTCGCTGTCGCTTGCCACCTGGCTTGGCAACGCCTGGAGCGGGCTGGGCGTCTCTACTGCGGCCGGCTCCATGCTGAGGCCTGGGTGGAGGCTGCTGCGGAGGGCCAGCAGGAGCGGCGGCCGGAGAACACCCACGGCGACGAGCAGGCGGAGGAGCTGCCGCCGGCGGCGGGTGGAGGCAGCAGCTGGCCACCGGGGCAGGATGTGCCGGATGACCTCCGTCTGCGCTTGAGCGGCAGAGAACTGTTTGATGCAGTTCTCCACCGCGTCGCCGACCAGCCCAACCTGGGAAATTGGGGAGACCAGGAACCGAACCTTGTCCGCATCCGCCATACCAACCAGGCTGAGCCAATGAAGGTGCTACTGGACCACGAAGGTGGACATCGCCAGACCGATCACGCACGCTACGACACCCGCACCCCGGAGGGTGAGGTCGGATGCAGTGCGGTGCTCACCTATGAGCGCACGGTCTGGATTACCCTCGTGCATGCCATGGGTGCCCTAGCCTGCAGCAACGCCATGGCACGCGAGAGGAAGGGGCTTGCCCACAGGCTTTGTAAGCTCTGCCCGTCGGAACGGACGAAACTCACAGGCCTTAGGGGGGAGACGAGGATCCCCCCAAAAGGCAGCGGCCGCCGGACACAGGTGCACCTATGTCGACAGACCGCTCCAATGGAGGGACACCTCGCAACCCTTCACCGTTCCTCCATCAAGGGTAATGAGGGGGGGAAAGCTATTCAGGCAGTTTCTGGCAGAGAAAGATGCTGTTCACCACCTGATAAGCTCTCCATGCATTTCGGCAGCCTCGGCCCGTTTCAGCATAGCTGATAATTCTGGATCCGGCTCGGGCAACATTGAACTCCCGGAGGGAGACAATGCAGCCGAGTCATCATCTCTAGAAGTCAGCTCACCCTCCGATGCTGCAATCGGCGTCCTGTCCTCCAGGGGAGCCCCGAGTGAAATCGCTGGCCCACCCATTACAGATGGACCAGCAGACAACACAGGAGGCTCCAGTGGTTGCAGTGGAAGGGAGGAGTGAGGAGCCCACAGGGAATGGTTACCGGGCGGGACATCCAACACTATCCTCCGGTCACCCATCCCACACAGCACCCGAGGGTGGGGCATGGTAATGGGGACTCGCTCTCCGCGAACGAAGGCGAGTCTCGCCCTCAACACTGCGACAGTCATGTTCCCACAGTGAAAACATGAGCTGTCCACAAAAGCTGTCTCAGCGTGCTGTAAGCCCAAACACGTGACACAACAGTTGTGACCATCAGAGAGGGACAGGGAACGACCGCACCCAGAAACGCACGGGCGGAATGACATCTTGAAAAAGACGCAAACGCACCCGTGTTGCTCTTTCAGAAAATAGGACCGTCACCAGTGCCGGAGCACACAGGGGAATGACCGCGGCAACACTGAACAGAGAACTGAAACAGTGAAGCACTCACTTTTCCGCCCTCTAACCAGCCATCAACACACACAAACATTTAGAAATTTGTTGCTGTTAAAACAGCAGTTGAGAGCTCAAAGCTCGCGATCACCGCTGCACTCGCGCTGTAGAACACCAGCACTGGGAGAGTCTTCCTGAAGAACACCGACACACTCGCTCGTTGTAGACAACAGCACTCTCAGAGACATCAAACGATCGGCTCCGAAGCGAAAGGCAACTAGTGCGTGCATCCACTTCCGTATTTATACCCGCGCCGCGGGGGCGGAGTGTGTGATGCGAATCACGCACGCCAATTACATTGGCTCGTTCAATAGTACTCGAAGAAGACAGGCTCTCTAGCGATCTCCCAATTCAGTCGACCGTCGACTACGTCTGACGTTCTCGACTGAAAGGGAACACCTGACAAGAGATCAGAGACCATTCCTCCATACAGAATCTCTCCAGATACTACAGATTCCCAGATCCATGTTGGTGCCTCTTCTCTTCAGTTCAGCCCACTCATCTTCTATAGGGTTCAGGTCAGGGACTGGGATGGCCATTGCAGATGCTTGGTTTTGTGCTCAGTGACACATTTTTGTTTTGATTTTGATGTTTGTTTTTGGATCACTGTCCTGTTGGAAGATCCAAACATGGCCCGTTTTAAGATTTCTAGCACAGCCTGTCAGGTTTTGATTTTTTATCTGTTGGTATTTGATCGAATCCATGATGCCATGTATCTGAACAAGATGTCCAGGACCTCTGGCAGAAAATTAGGCCCACAGCATTAAAGATACAGCAGAGTATTTCATTTTACACATTTTACTTTTTATCCCCATACGAACCAAACCCATATTAAGTGTTTGCTGCCAAAAAGCTCTATTTGGCAAAAGGGAAGACAACAGCCATGTTCTCTGTTTTCTGTAGTCAGGTAGCAGCGATAAAATAAAATAAAAACGCCTTTCTACTGTATAGGCAGCCAAGTTTTATTTGACAGTCCATTTTTCCAGCCGCGAAGTACCTCTTTAATTCTGAATGAAGCACAACAATCCTGAAGACCACAATACAGTCAGCACTACAGCTCTGAAAACATACTCCTTATATAAATCAAAACTTATACAGGGCATATCAAATATAAATGCATTTATGAAAGCAGGTTCTGTCTCGTTAGCTTCTTTTTAGGTAATTCATCTGTTGGGTTCAGGTGGTTTGCTGTGTGATCTGTGGAGAGCAGAGGTGTTTAATTAACAATCTCACAGTGTTACCCTTGAGTGATAGCCTCAAACGCACTCAGTAAGATTTGTAGAATGAGAAGAAAGAAGAGCGATTGCACCCACTTAAAGTTAGCACAGGTCATTGAAAACCTGATATGAAAAGACCTTGAGACAGAATGCTGGGTCATTACAGCCATCCTGATGTTTAGCCATGGAAACATCCCTTCTTGATTAAAAAGCCAGCCAGGCCTCCATCTGTCGATGATGGCACATGTGACCTTCCTGTTGTAAAGTGTAATGTGTTCATGTAATGTAAGGGTCTTACTGATCGACATTGTCAAGTTGATTTCCCATAAATCGCAATGCAGAGTCATAGGCCTGCATAAATGCAAATCAAAGTGATTTGTTGAAAGGGTCTTGGTCATATATATATATATTACACACTCACACAAAAGTATGGAATCTGTACGTCTTTTTTCTTTGAAAGTAGTCACTATGACAATCATTCTAATATGATGATTTGATGCTCAAAAAATATTTCTGATTATTATCAATGTTGAAAACAGTTGACAAAAACAATAAAGTTGAAAACACACAAAGCTGCTTCATATTTTTGTGGAAATCGTGATATAATTTTTGATAAATAAAGTTGAAAAAGAACAGCATTTATTTGAAATATAAATATTTTATACAATTATAAATGTCTTTAATGTCACCTTTGATCAAGGTAATGCATCCTTGCTGCACAAATCTGTTAATTTCTTTTAAAAAAAAATCAGACCCCAAACTTTTGAATAAGTGTATCATGGTAATGATACTGATTCTGTGTTCTGTTTGCTAGATTTAATTTAAATTAATAAAGCTGTAAAGTGTTAAAGTGCTAAATTAATAAAGTTAGACCGCCTCGATTTAATGTCCTGAGAGAAGTTATTCTCCTGAAAAGTACCATGACTCTTTTTGCACATCCAGATCAGCCTGACACAACAATATTGACCAATAGCATGAGTTTGAGGTGGAACTATCTGTTTGTCCAATGAGTGGCATTTTAAAAAACATTTTAAAGTTCCAGTTCTGTTCGGTGATGTTCAAGGCGCAGAAATAACACGCTTCCGCTTTTAATGATGTCACCTTTAAACTATGTGTCTGTTTTGTCCTTGATCAATTAAACTGGGTGACTGAAAATAACTAATATACTAATCTCAGCCTTTTTTATTAGTTTGTTCTGGGTACTTAATTTCACGTTTCTTAATGGCTGCTGCCCGGTCGTACTTAATTAGGAAGAAAACGCCTGAAAGCTTGACATATATTTAGTATGTATGTGTATGTGTGTGGGTCAAGTCATACACCCCACTGTGTTCAGTCTGCTGTCTGCTGTGCTCTATTTGCATGTCTCCATCTGTCTCTCTGTCACTCTCTTCCTCTCTCTATCTGTGTGTATGTCACCTTGTTTTGTAGCACAATAAAGTTTGACATTATTGTCTATATGGAGACAGTAAATCTGTCCGCAGATCAGTATTAGGAGGTGACCTCTTCCTCTCCTTGGCTCCTTCTCTCATCGCAGGGTTCCACCACAGTCTTCCATCCTCCCTGTACACCTCGTCTGGGCCGGAGGGTCACAGACTGGCTGCGTCCGGAGCGCTGTCCTCGGAGTTCCTGAACCAGGCCGATGGGATGGTGAAGATCTTGCTGTTGGTGTGTAATTCAGCCGGAGCAGGACAGCAGGCAGTGAGGTAACCCACAAAACACCAACTTTTTTGAGGTTGCAGATCTGGATTTGTAACCAAACGGTTGTAGGTTTGAACCACAATCTAAAAGTCTTCCAGTTATAACGTTCAATATTCATCAGTTCGGCCCACCCTGTGTGAACTCGCTGATGACGCTATGAAGTGACGCTCGAGTGATCAAGTATTCCAATGTATAAAAAAAGCTTTCATTCGATTCCTCCGTCCTCATTTTCTTTCCTTGCGTCCTTCCCTCGCATCCACAGGGGGAGGAGCTGAGGCGCTAGGAAAGGAAGCGAGGAAAGGAAACGAGGATGCACAAATAAGAAATGAGAAGCACCCAGTGTGTTGTTATGGAAAGAGCGCCAGTCTTCAGTGTCACATGATCCTTCAGAAATCATTATGATATGCTAATTTCCTGCTCAAACAGTTAATTGAAACAGAAAACTGCTAAATATTTTTGTATTTTTTAATATTTTTCATGATTCTTTGATGAATAGGCTGTTCAAGATAACAGCATTTATTCAAAATGGAAATCTTTTGTAACAATGTAAAAGACTTTAATGTCACTTTTGATCAATTTAATGTGTCCTTGCTAAATAAAAGTATTCATTTCTACACCCCCCCCCCAACCCCCACCCCCAAAAACTTACTGACCTCAAACTTTTTAATAGTAATGTATATTAGGGTATTAAAATAATTTACAACTATAATTAACAAATTCTTTTTCATGATGCACATTATTGTTATGATGTACATTTTTAATGTTGATAAATTCATTAACAAATGTTTTCTCCAGTAATATTGTTGACTATATTAACACCATGCTGGTATATAGAGGTTAGCCAGTCATAACAAAGGTCATTACAATGAAACTTAAAGATATGTTAATTCCAAAGGTCTGAACTAGCACATTTAGTGGACTTCAGAGGACAAAAACATGCTACAAGTATAAAATAGGGCCACTTTATGCCACATAAAGCTGACTTGGGTAAATATAAATTGTGACAACCTTTACCTCACCTTTTCAATTTTGCTCTAAAAGCTTCTCAAAGATTTTTTAACATGTCACGTCAGAGCGACCCTTCAGACACACTTTTGACAGTGACAGTCGCTCAGAGATCAATACTCTCTTAGGTGTGAATGCCTGCAGAAATCAAATTTGGTTCCATGGCCTTTTTGTGATGCGAGTTTCTCCCACACTTTAATGGAAGTGAAAGAGAGGTAGCTTAGAACAGATAGTTGTCTCTTATTGATGAGCTAGAGTGAGTAGATGTTAAGCAGTGATATTTTGATTGATTTTTTTTTTTTATCCTTCCAGATTCTGATAAAAGTGATATTCCTATCGCTGTAAAGTTAGAGTCTGGAAAGGGTTATATTTCACCTTCTAATGTTGTCATGGGTTCATTAACTGGGAATTTTTAAACCTAGAAACTTCCACAAGAGGCAGACGCCATAAGGAGTATCTGCCGAGGTTTCCCATATAACCCATTATTTATTTGTGAACAGTGTTTTTGTTGTTAACCATAACTAAAACTACTGTATTATCCATTGTTTTCATTAATAGCAATAAAGCTGAAATAGTATAAAATATAAATATTAGATGGAAAACCCTAAAAAATTTGCTTTGGCAATAAACTGAAAAAAATACGTTTAGTACCAAGATAACTAAAATAAATTAAAATGATACTAAAAAAACAATATGAAGCATTAAGATTATTAAGATGAATAAACTGTTTTCTAATTAATGTCATTGACAATTGGGACACTTGCTAAGACAGAAGGCACTGTAGAGTTTGCATAAAAAATATGGATTCTAGAAAGAATATTTGGTTCCCTATAGAGTTTTCTACCCAAAAAGACTTTGCTGTTCATCACAGGAGCAGGTATATTGCGGGAGAACATTCTTTTGATGTTCAGAGTGTGCAACATCAAACATAGTGGAATAGTTCAAAAAGTCAGCAACGCGTTTCTCATTTGTGTCCGCACTGATTTAGTTTGTGGCTAGTTGCAGGTTGTAGGCTTATAGTAGTGATTTCAGCAAGTTCATCTTTAAAGTCAAAGTAAAATTAACAATGTACCCTATTAAATATTAAAGACCCAAATACATATCCATATTATGCATTGTTATTTCTTTGTTATCTTTGTTTAATATGTAATAACTTTCTCCCCTCTTTCCTTTCCAGCTGACTTCACATAGGCCAAATAAATAATGTTCAACAAGAGCAATATAGCAATTGAGTCATTGGATTAGGCTATTAAAATCTTGCCAAAAGGTAATGCAGTAATTTAATAATAGATACCATTAATGCGATAATAGCAAATAGATTTTAAAAGACCATTGCAATATGTCAAGATGCTCTCAAGGGTGAATTTGACCTCCCCAAAATTATCATCACCACATTAGTGAGGTAAAATGCTGTTTTGTGATATTTATTTAGTGTCTGTAGCATCAAGCATATGGATGGATAGTTAGTTCGTTTGACGGACAGACAGACCCTTTATTGCTTTTTTTAATTTGCTGAAAATCTCACCATGTTGTTGTTGCCTGGGGCGAACTATGACGTTACGGGCATCAAAGCATGTTTGTTCAGATCTCAGTTCTCTCTCTTCCTCCTGTCAGGGAAAACTCTGCAGTTGTTTTGGCTGAGAGGAAACCCAACACAATTACTAGTTTATCACAATCTGCTTTCCCTCAGCTCACTTGTGTTTGTTTTGTCTACTTTATTTATGCTGTACAGGTCCTGTGGCAGAAATCTGGCTGGAAATTTAATCACTAGCCTCCTGCTGCAAAGCACTAAACTAAAAAGGGTTGGGGGGATTTCAAGGACACTGGAACATAGTGTCCAAAATTAAACTGTAATTTATCTGACAAACATGCCCCTGAAAATGTGACAATGTTTACATAGTCACTACCTGAAATCAGGTGAGATTTATAAGGCTTTTGCAGTAGTTAGGGTGACCAGACGTCCCAGAAAATCCGGGACAGTCCTGAAATGTAAGCTGTTGTCCGGAATCCCGAATCCGGCCCTAATTGTCCCGAAAATTATACTAAAGCAAAATCTTGATTGTCTGATAAAACATTAAAAACTGGAGGTTGAGCCCCCGCCGGCTGCTCATTGGCTGCCGCATCTTTTTTGTTTCTTTTTTTGAAGTTCTACAAAGAAACCGTTGGTGCGAGTTTAGATATGCATTGATAAGCTAATTTGCATGCATTCGTTTCGTCGACATGGCTGGTTTACCGGAACCCAGAACCCCAGCACACCGTTTTTTTGTGGCAGACTAAAGACTAATGGCAGACTGTTGATCTTTGAATAAAAATATGTTTGGTTCAGGTTTGAAATTCATTATCTTTTATTATTGGCTATGTAGTCTAATATCATAATAGGCCTAACCCTATTGAAAGATTTTAATGTGGGATGTCAATTAAACATTTAGCTGAACTTTAGCTTGTTAATATTAGCTTTGGATGAAGTTATCTCATTACAGGATTATTAAACTAAAACCATAAATCAATTTTCATTTTAAGTCAACGTGATCAATGAACTGTATATTTTTTCTTAGGCAATAATAGAAATGTTCAATAGCTTTTTGTTGCAAAAAATTTAAGATATATGTGTATTGAAATTGACTGTCAAAAATAAACCTATGCGAAACCTAAAGATTCACTGAAGTAAAAAAGTGTGACAACTAGCCCCGGTCTCCCTGCACCATACGCATGTATTTTACCAGTGTATCTTAAACAAGCAACAATCAAATGAGCGTATTAGCTAACAGAAAAATTCGTACTTTTTGGAGATGATGAATGTGTTACTATGTTAGCTAACCTTTACAAAGTAATTGCATCTATTTGAGTTTAAACTCACTAATAGTATAAACACATTAATCTCATGTGTTTATCTGCAGATTTGGCCCTCCGTTTCTGATGAGAGAGGACAGATCAGTGTCGTGGGACCAGCTACAGCAGAGCATCCTCAGTAAACTCTACTATCTAATGATCAACGGATCACAGGCACATGTGAGAAGAACTTTATGACTACCATACACTTCATGGAGGTCATCAGTCAGTATACTCATTTAACGAATGGAGTATAAGAGTTTAACTCTAGATAAATTATGGATGCAAGAAATTAAAAATATGTGCAAATTTTGAACAGCCAACTCCAAAAAAGACAATCACTGGTTTCAGAGAATCATTAGTTTGTTGGAGGCTGATGACTGAGTAAAGTCTCTCACAAGTTTCCATCACTTCCTCTAAAATACTTCCTGTCACTTTCTTGTGATCATCCCTATTGCTCTTCAGCAGTTGTTTGGTGCCCCCTGCAGGGTGCTTTCAGACACACCAGCCAGAATTAAATAGTGTCAGTCCACATCCAGGGCCTTTTAATAGGTGTCTACGGACCTCTGGGTGTCAGTGAAGGTACTACAGGGGATCTGCGAACAGATTTATACACACACTGCTGTTCAAAAGTTTGGGGTTAGTATGTTTTTTTTGGAAAGAAATTAATTATTTTATCCACAAAGGATGACAATAGCTGACCTGAAATGCTGTTCTTCTGGACATTCTTTTCTATTTTATATAGAACAGAATGTATCATGGTTTCCACAAAAATTAAAGGTTAGTTAAAAGGTTAAAAATTAAAAGGTTAGTTCACTCAAAAATGAAAATTATCCCAATTACTATCCAATGACTATCTTCTTTCAGACAAACACAATCGGAATTGTATTGAAAAATATCCTGGCTCTTCCAAACTTTATAATGGGAGGGAATATGCCATCATATGCTACAACTCGGCGCTCTTGTGAATGTGTGGACGGATGTTACCGAAAGATAGTGATTACAGTTTATAAAGTTATAAATATGGATATTTTTCTTACAAAAGCGCATCGCTTCGCTTCAGAAGGCCCTGGAGCCGTATGGATTACTTTTTATGATGGATGGATGCGCTCTTTGGAGCTTTACCATTCAGGCACCATTCACTACGTTTATAAAGCTTGGAAGAGCCAGGATATTTTTTAATATAACTACGACTGTTTGGCTGAAAGAAGAAAGTCATAAACACCTAGGATGGCTTGAGGGTGAGTAACATTGATGTAATAAGAAATGCTTCTTGAGCAGCAAATCAGCATATTAGAATGATTTCTGAAGAATCATGTGAAACTGAAGACTGGAGTAATGGCTATATATACTGTATATATATATATATATATATATATATATATATATATAGCCATCTGTGGTCACTTATCTTGCTACAATATCACAATGCCCATATTGAAGCATTAGTGTAGTTGCACCTTCATGACAATGGCAGAAATCAATATTGTCTCCAAATCTTTTTCATTAGAATTTCAGGGTGTTGTTCAAGATTCGTGTTGTTGGAGGATCTGCATCCTATAGCTACTTAAATCCTCAAGACGGACGGCCGCTTTATCACCCTGCAGTGGACAGGTAATATTGCGTGTGTGTGTGTTACATGTTATCAAATACATGGATCAGAACAGAATGTAAGCGAAATATATCTTTCTCAGTGTTGCCAATAACAGCAATTCAGTTCAGAGGACGTTTGGAAACAGTTTTACAGCATAACCGGTTCTGACATTAGCATTTCATTTTTTATCACACTTAATAGATCAAATGAAACAAACATTCAGTTCAGCTTTATTTATTATTCATTGTTAGCACCATTTCATAATGCATAGTACTGCACAGTATTTACAGATGTAGTCATATTGAGTTTATAATAAAAAAAATATCTTAAACGCCACAGAAAAAACTCTGAGCTGCTGTCAATATTTATCACACTCATAAAATGTATATACAGATCTTAAGGAGTTTGTTAAATCACACTGGGTTAAATTACGACATCAGCCCTCGAAACCATAAAATACTGTCAGCTGCGTTTTTAAAGAGTACACTAATCTTATAATCATCTTAATGTCGTCTTACACATATTCCTGCATAAATTTTCTTGATGATCAGTAGCGGTTCCTGACCGCAAAATTAGGTAGGGCAGTTTCTGGGTCTTAGCTCTTGTTTATGATACACATTATGTAAGGTTTATATTCTAAATGATGAACACATGCATACACACTTTTTGCAGAAGTTGTGTTATTCAGCCAGAGGGTGGCGCTCTAATATTGATGGATAGACTTTAGTACACGTGACAAACATATAGAATGCCATCTTAGAATTGCCTTAATGCAGTATTTATTGCCTCCGGGTTTTTTTTTAAATATATATTTCAAAGTTATGGAGGAAAATAATGTCATGTCTATTCTCAGACCAAACATAAAACAAACATAACAGAACGATATAAAGACTATTCATTTGAGCATGTTTAAACTAAAGGATTTATACTTTTATTAATTTGATACGATGCTTCACATAGGAAGAACAGACATGGCAGTTACTGACCTGATATACATGATATACATAGCTGAAGCAGATTCATATTGTTTTCATAAGGTTTCCGTAACGTAAGCATGAAAAAAAACAGGTTAGTCTGAAATCTGCCCCGATAGCTCTCAATTAGAGCACACTGCAGTTCCATAGATTTACTTTTGAAAAATTGTGGGACGCTGTAGACAAACTTACACCTTATTATTGACTCAGTTTATATAGAGGTCTATGTTTGGATTAATATTTTAGTAGGGCTCTGCCCCACCTGCCCTTACAGAGTGACGAGCCACGGCAGTTGATGATTCTCTTGTTCATATTCTATAATAATTATACGTTTATTTTGTATAGCGCCTTTCTACAAACTCAAGGTTGCTTTACAATAGAAAGTCCAATAAACATGACAGCAGGCATAAAGACAAGCATGAATGTACACTGAATGTAGAGAAATGTAACTGAGAAACATAACATACATAACACATGGTTATGTTATGAAAAACATAACATACATAGCACACAAACCAGATCATTAGACTAGGGATCAGAGAAACATAAGGTCAAATGATATGTTTCAAGGGTGGGCTTTGAACTCTTATGATGATGTGAGGTTGCGAATATGTTGGGGAATGCAATTCAAGAGTATGGGGGCAGTGATGCAGAAACCCCTGCCACCAAACGATGGCGGGACCAGCAATAGGCCAGATTCAGAGGACCTAAGACTGCGGGCAGGTCCCAGTTTAAGGGACTAGCTGCCTCTCGTCTAATTACTCAGATGTATAATCTGGTTTTTAACTAAAAATACATCTGTTATCAATGATGTTTTTTTCACAGCTGGTATAATTCTCCCCATATAGATTGGTGTAGGTTAGAAGCACAGTCCTACTTTTCGTCTTTGCTTCCTGCCTTAGTGTGTGCTCCTTTTTCCAGTCGCTCCTCAAAATACACTACAAATCCAGTTGTATACTTCTCTTAGGATTTTGAGGCAATTCAGGCAACATTTTAAACTTGCTTCTGCTTCTCTTTATGGTCCTATTTGCAATAATCATTTATTTGTGCCTTCAACCTTAGACTCTTATGTTCTATGGAAAAATAGAGGCCTCTCATATTTTTCCGATTTATTTAATGGAGTTTTTGCAACATTTTCTAAACTGCAAATTCAATATACTACAGTCTTATTTGTTTTGGTTTTTTTCAATTACGGTATGCAATTTTATTCATTCTCACTGTCCTTGACTAGACTAGACTATGAAGTGACTATGACGCTGCTAGACTATGAAGGGCTTTGATTGTGATGAGAAGTACCTTGTATTGCATACTAAACGAATGGGTAGCCAATGTAATCTGTGTAGAACAGGAGTAATGTGGGAGTATTTCTTGGTATATGTGAGGATCCTGGCTGCGGAGTTCTGAATATATTGGAACTTATTTAGTGTTGTAGTGGGAAAATTACAGTAGCCTAGATGGGAAGTAATGAAAGCATGAACTTGGGTCTCAGCATCATTGATATTTAAGAAGGGACGTAAACGAGCAATATTCTGGAGGTGGAAAAATGCAGATTTGGCAAGTCATAAGGTATGACTGGAGAAAGAGAGAGAAGAATCAAAAATTATACCCAGATTTTGAACAGTGGTCGAAGGTCAAACTAGAAAACCCAGCAATAATAATATTGTCAAAACTGTGAGAAATACTGCGAGAAATGGTGTCAAATGCAGAGGAGATGTCAAGGAGAATTAAAGTGCAGATGGAGCCTCAGTCGATGGCCATAAGAAGATAATTTACAACCCTGAGGAGTGCTGTCTCAGTTCTGTGGAGAAAACCTGATTGGAAGCATTCATAAAGGTTGTGTGATGACATTTGTGAAGTTGAGCAGCGACCACTTTCTCAAGCAGCTCTGAGAGAAATGGAAGATGTGAAATTGGTCTATGATTAGCCTTGTCATGCCGGGTTTCTTTAAAACAGGGGTGACCCACAGTTTTTAATTCTGCTGGATTGTGTCATGCCATGTGAGATGTGATGTTAAATAAATAAGCAGCATTTTGACTGTACCATTTCTGCACGAGATAAGAAGACCTTTTAAGGGTGCTTTCACACTAGTACTTTTGGTGCGCACCCACCCAAGTTTGATTGATGTCAGAGTTTGGTTCGTATGGATGAAGCAAACACTGTTCCCTTTCGTTGTCACTCCGAGTTACGTCGGATGACGACGAATGGGGTTTCGCTTAGAAAGCCTATCAACTTCGAGTATTACAAAACGAGCCAATGGCAAAGAAATGCCATGGGTCTGCGGAATTTGCATGGCGTAACTCCGCCCCACCTCGTGGGTATAAAAGGAGGAAGCCGGCAGCAAGCAGATATGTTTTCGCTTCGGAGCCGAGTGTATTCTTCTCTCCACAAGCCATCTCTGAATTGTCAGCTTTACAAACGAGTACCTCGAGTGTTGGTGTGACGGCGATCTACGGCGAGAGCGTGCTTCCTGCTGATCTGTTGCAGTGGTCTGCCAGTCGGTGCGTTTCTCCCCGGGTGCTTCAACACTTGAGTTTTCTCTCACTAAAAGAGCTTACACGTGGCACGTCTTTTTAAAGATGTCTCGCCCGTGTACTTCTGGTTGCGGCAGATTGGTATCGGACTCTGATGGGCACGAGCGTTGCATAGTATGTTTGGGCATTGATCATGCTAGAGCAGCGCTCGTGGATGACTCATGTTCTCTCTGTGGGAACATGACCATCGCGTCATTACGGTCGAGACTCCGTGAACTCGCAAGAGTGAGAGTCCCCTCATCCACCCCCCGTCCTGCGGCTGGTGGCCAGGGTGATCTGAGGGTTACGGTCTGGAACAAGGCGCCGACTATGTGTCCGCGACCCCAGCCCCCCTCTTCAATGACGGTGCCCGCTAGTGAACTGCTGATTCCCGCGGGTCTACCCTCTGGTGGCCCGCGGGCTTCAGTTGAAGCTACAGAGGAAGATGCCATGTCTGTTGCAGCATCACTAGGCGGGTTTGACTCTTCTGGAAGTGAGGGCTCGTCACAGCTGCCACCTTCCGGTGTGCATACGGCTGTGCTCGAGTCTGATCCGGAGATGACGGCCATGCTTTCCCGGGCAGCCGCGAGCATCGGACTTGAGTGGAGGCCTCCACCCTGTCCTGAGCGCTCGCGGCTGGACGATTGGTTTTTGGGTAAGGCCGCCGACCCTCGTCCTCGGCAAACCCCAATACCTTTCTTCCCGGATGTGCATGATGAGATCTCGAAGTCCTGGAAGACCCCCCTGTCTTCTCGGGACCGCTCGCTGGTCTCATCCGCCTTTCCTCCCCTCGATGAGGCAGCTGCCCGTGGGTACACTGGGCTTCCCCCGGTTGAACGCTCTGTTGCCATGCAACTATGTCCGCAGAGTGCTTCTTCTCGGGGCGAGCCTAAGCACCCATCCAAAGCCTGTAGATTTTCGTCGACCCTGGTGGCGAAGTCTTACAGAGCGGCGGGACAGGCGGCTGCTTCACTGCATGCTATGGCCACTCTGCAGGTCTACCAGGCCCAGATGCTCAGAGACATGCACGAGGGTAGGACAAACCCAGGGCTCTTTGATGAGCTGCGCGCCGCGACCGACCTTGCTCTCCGGGCGACGAAGGTTACCGCGCGCTCCCTGGGTTTGGTGATGTCCACAGCTGTGGTCCAGGAGCGACATCTGTGGCTGAACCTGGCTGACATGCGGGACGCTGAGCGGACCCGTCTGCTTAACGCCCCCTTGTCCCAGGCCGGCCTCTTCGGCGGTGCAGTTGAAGACTTTGCCCAACAGTTTTCAACTGCCCAGAAACAGACCGAGGCCATCAAACACATTCTGCCCCGCCGGCCCGCTGCTGCCTCCACCTTGCCGGCCGGGCAGACGCCTCGACCTGTTTCCCGCCGAGGGCGCCCTCCTGCGGCTCCCGCCCCTCCCGCCCGGACCACGCAGCAGCCTCCACCCAGGGCCGGTCGCGGAGGAAGCCGTAAGAAGGCGCCACAGCCCTCTCCTGCCCCGCCCCCCGCTAAACGCCGGGCCAAGCGGCGCTCCTGAGACGGGCTGCTCAGGGATGATGATTGTTTCTCAGGAGGTGGTAGCAGGACCACTCCTTCCCCCGGTGGAGGGCCGGGGGAGAATCTTTTGTTCTCCACTCCCCGCTGCTCACCCACGGGTGGGCAGCACCCTAATGTGGTTAAAGACAGAAACAATCCCCTCTTCCCTGAGCTCACAGAGTTCTCGGGCGACACAGAGCGCCGCCCACAAGCCGTGCTCTCCTCGCCCCCCTCTGTCCCAGAGGCGGTTGACACGGCGTGCCGTCCACGGACCGCTTCGCCCCTGTCCCCCTCTGTCGCCAGACCCCTGGCAGAGCAGGCCCCCGCGGGACGACCAGCCTGGTCCTCCCCTGGCCCCCTCTGCCAGGGTGCGGTTGCTAACTGTGCCCCCTCTCCGGGCCGCTATGCCGTCCACTTCTGGGCCAGTTACTCCGCCTCGCTGCCCCTCCGGGGGGACGCCTGTGGCTCGCATGATCCCGTTGGTTCAGTTCCTGGGAGCCTGGCTAGAGCTTCCCCGTCTGTCCCACTGGATCGCGCGTACCGTCAGGCTCGGCTATGCGATTCAGTTCGCACGGTCTCCTCCCCGCTTCAGGGGAGTCCGCTCCACTTTGGTCGGTGGCAATGCCCCTATCAGGAGAGCAGAGATTGCCACCCTGCTGGCGAAGGGTGCAATCGAGACTGTCCCTCCAGCCGAGATGAGGTCCGGCTTCTACAGCCCCTACTTCATTGTCCCCAAGAAAACCGGTGGGTTACGGCCAATCCTGGACTTGCGCGTGCTGAACCGCTCCCTTCACCGGATGCCGTTCAAGATGCTCACCGCCAAACGCGTTTTCGAATGCATACGGCCCCAGGATTGGTTTGCAGCGATCGACCTGAAGGACGCCTACTTTCATGTCTCCATTCTTCCTCGACACAGACCGTTCCTCCGGTTTGCTTTCGAGGGGCAGGCATACCAGTACGCGGTTCTCCCTTTCGGGCTAGCCCTGTCTCCTCGCATCTTCACGAAGGTCGTCGAGGCGGCCCTTGTTCCCCTTCGAGAGCAAGGGGTTCGCATCCTGAGTTATATCGACGACTGGCTGATCCTAGCTCACTCTCGAGATCAGGTTTGCGAACACAGGGACCTAGTGCTCCGGCACCTAGCCCGTCTGGGCCTTCGGGTCAACTGGGAGAAGAGCAAACTTTGCCCCGTGCAGAGGATCTCTTTTCTCGGTATGGACATCGACTCGGTCGCCATGTCCGCGCAGCTTACGAGCGAGCGCGCGCAGTCACTGCTGACTTGCCTAAGACAATTCGAGGGCAAGAGTGCGGTTCCACTGAAACTTTTTCAGAGGCTCCTGGGGCATATGGCATCTGCAGCCGCGGTCACGCCGCTCGGATTGCTTCATATGAGACCGCTTCAGCTCTGGCTTCGCGACCGAGTCCCGAGGTGGGCATGGCAACACGGCACGTTCCGAGTACCAGTTACTCCGACCTGCCGTCAGTTCTTCACCCCGTGGTCGAACCTCGATTTTCTCAGGGCCGGTGTCCCCCTGGCTCGAGCTTCCCGGCATGTTGTTGTCTCAACAGATGCCTCCACCACGGGCTGGGGCGCCATGTGCAATGGACATGCTGCTGCGGGCTCCTGGACAGGACCCCAGCGGCTGTGGCATGTCAATTGCCTCGAGTTGTTGGCAGTACGCCTTGCCCTGCACCGCTTCCGGGCGTTGCTCAGGGGTCAACACGTACTAGTCCGCTCAGACAATACCGCCACTGTAGCGTACATCAACCATCAAGGTGGTCTACGCTCCCGCCGTATGTCACAACTCGCTCGCCACCTCCTCCTATGGAGTCAGAAGCATCTGAGGTCGCTTCGAGCCATCTTCATTCCCGGAGCGCTGAACTGTGCAGCCGACGAGCTCTCACGGCTTCAGCCCCTCCCTGGAGAATGGCGACTCCATCCCCAGTCGGTTCAGCTGATTTGGGACCAGTTCGGGGACGCGCAGATAGATCTGTTTGCCTCTCACGACTCGACCCACTGCGCCCAGTTCTATTCCCTGACCGAGGGCACGCTCGGCACAGATGCTCTGGCGCACAGCTGGCCGCAGGGCCGCAAGTATGCGTTTCCCCCAGTGAGCCTTCTTGCGCACACTTTGCGCAAGGTCAGGGAGGACGAGGAGCAGGTCATTCTGGTTGCCCCTTACTGGCCCAACCGGACCTGGTTCCCCGAACTAGTACTCCTCGCGACAGCACCTCCCTGGCCGATCCCTCTGAGGAAGAACCTTCTTTCTCAGGGACGGGGCACCCTATGGCACCCTCGTCCCGATCTTTGGAACCTCCACGTGTGGCTCCTGGATGGGACGAGGCAGGTTTGAGTACCCTACCACCAGCGGTGGTGGCTACCATCACTTCCGCTAGAGCGTCGTCCACGAGACACGTCTATGCGTTGAAGTGGAACCTCTTCGTCAACTGGTGCTCTTCTCACCGAGAAGACCCCCGGAGATGCTCGATCAGTGTTTTGCTTTCCTTCCTTCAACAGGGGCTGGAGCGAAGGCTGTCTCCCTCCACCCTGAAGGTCTATGTTGCCGCCATTGCCGCACATCATGACCTCATCGAAGGTAAGTCGGTAGGGAAGCACGACCTGATCATCAGGTTCCTGAGAGGAGCGAGGAGACTAAATCCTCCTCGTCCTCCTCTCGTTCCCTCTTGGGACCTCTCAGTGGTTCTAACTGCCCTGAAGAGTGCTCCCTTTGAGCCCCTGCAATCAGTTGAGCTTAAGTTCCTGTCGATGAAGACAGCGCTTCTGGTTGCACTGGCCTCCATCAAGAGGGTTGGGGACCTGCACGCATTCTCCGTTGACGAAGCGTGCCTGGAATTTGGGCCGGCTTACTCTCACGTGATCCTGAGACCCCGGCCTGGATATGTGCCCAAGGTTCCTACCACTCCCTTCCGGGACCAGGTGGTGAACCTGCAAGCGCTGCCCTCGGAGGAGGCAGACCCAGCCTTGGCACTGCTCTGTCCAGTACGCGCTCTCCGCGCCTATGTAGACAGAACGCAGTGTTTCAGGACCTCAGACCAGCTCTTTGTCTGTTATGGTGGGAAGCTGAAGGGAAAGGCTCTCTCCAAGCAAAGGTTGTCTCACTGGATAGTGGACACCATTGCCTTGGCTTACCAGCAGCAAGGTCGACCGTGCCCCCTTGGTGTGACTGCCCACTCCACCCGGAGTGTGGCGTCCTCTTGGGCTCTAGCGCATGGCGCCTCGCTAACAGACATCTGCAGAGCTGCAGGCTGGGCGACACCTAACACATTCGCCAGATTCTATAATCTCCGAGTGGAGCCTGTGTCCTCTCGTGTACTCGCTTCAACCAGCTAGTACCGGACCCGCTCAGGTGTCTTCGCTTGCTCGCCATTCCACTCCACGGACTGGATACGTGCGATATTTTTCTCAGGTGAGCTTCTCCGAAAGCCCTGAGCTCCTCCAGCACTCCTGACGTCGGCGCCAGTGTCTATTGCCTGTGCGTCGGCTAGGTGCCTCCCGTGTGCATGGTCCCTCCTCTGAGCGACCCCCACATGTGTATTTCCACTGTAAGCCTCTCTGAGCGTGTGTCTTTCCCTTGGCAAGCCACCTTGCCACCCCTGGGGTTGAAATATTCCACCTGCGGCTGGACACCCCAGTGTTTCCCATATGCTTCCTTCGGGTCATATGTGTATTCTCTAAGTCCCCCCCCTCCGGGCTGGCATTAATTGCATACTTCCCCTAGCTTGGGATATGCTTCCCAGTGTACCTTGGTATTCCTGTGTTATATGGAGTCCTTTGTCCAGGCTGACAGGGATCTCGATTTACGCAGGGCACTGGAAGACAGCTGAGAAGGTGGCGTGATTAGACTGGTAACCCCATTCGTCGTCATCCGACGTAACTCGGAGTGACAACGAAAGGGAACGTCTACGGTTACGTATGTAACCCTCGTTCCCTGAGTAGGGAACGGAGACGTTACGTCTGCCTGCCACTTTCCGCTGTACCGCGGGGATCGCCTGAGCTCAGTCTTGGCTCCTCAGCGAAGAAACATATCTGCTTGCTGCCGGCTTCCTCCTTTTATACCCACGAGGTGGGGCGGAGTTACGCCATGCAAATTCCGCAGACCCATGGCATTTCTTTGCCATTGGCTCGTTTTGTAATACTCGAAGTTGATAGGCTTTCTAAGCGAAACCCCATTCGTCGTCATCCGACGTAACGTCTCCGTTCCCTACTCAGGGAACGAGGGTTACATACGTAACCGTAGACGTTTTCCGAACTTGGGCGCAAACCTGCAAACTGAACCCGAGTCGGCATAAAAAGGGCGTTCTGGGGTACGGTTGATGTAAACTCTTCTCACACATTTTTCTTCTTCTTGTTCTTGCCTTCAGCAGAAACAGACTCTAGGGTTCTTTAGAATATTAGCATTACATTCGCGGCAGATAGACGCAAGCGCCGCTATGTGTGGATGCTTTGAAATCAAAACCAAAGGTAAAAATAAATAAAAAAAGTGATGGGAGCACATCTATGGGCCTGTCCCAAATGGCACACTTCATACACTTTCGGTCTTGTGGACTTACAATGGCTGCCGCGTGCGCGTGTCCATTAAGTCCATGAGACCCTAGGGTGTCGCATTTAGTCATTTTTAGCATTTTTTTCCGGCCAATGTGTGCCCCTCGATGCACACTTTTACTGAGCCTGCACTGTTGCTAGCTCAGCAGCAGACTCCTTCATGTCAGTCATAACTGCATTATGTTAAGAACCACCAGTTTACTTTCAATCAGCAATCAATAGTTTTATATTTCTCAATCTATTTTTTTATGTAATTCTCAGTGCTTCTTGTTATTATAGTTCTTTCCCTCATTAAAGTCGTTAAGTCTTGTACCTTTTAAAAAAAAAAAAATTTTTTTATTGATTTTCTAATAGTTTTTTGCTGGTTAGTTTGGCTTACAACTCATTAACAAAGACTTATTTAAAATCCCTGAGGAAAAAATGAATGGGAAAGATTCAGATAGCAACACCCTATAGAAATAACTCTATAGAAATAATATAATAGATTATCTTTAGTGTTTGTTTATGAAACCGTATTATTAAAGCAGATCAAATTAAAAAATTAAAAGCAGATTAAAGCAAAAAAAAGTGTAAATATAGTGTACTGTTATAACATCAAAAAATGTATATGTCTGTTATTTTCCTTTGCAATCCCTTTGGCTTGTTCTTTATCTCCTCAGAGCTCTAAAGCTGTGTGGCTTAGGTGGACCTCCACATGTGAAGCTCATTGTTGAGTGGGAGCACAGAATCAAAGACTGGTAATGTAATCTTTTATTTCCTTTTGTGTATGTGCGATAATACAGAGAATTGTGTCTGCACTTCGTTACTTCGTACATGAAGCCAACAAAACAGTCCTTATGGTCAAATGACCTATAGGGATACTGTGTGTTTGTTTGCAGTCTGTTTGGTAATATCCAGGAGGAGGTGGTGAAGGACTCGGAAAGCGTCCGTGCTCAACAACAACACCACGTTCAGCAGCACAGCTGCACCCTGGATGAGTGCTTTGAGCTGTACACCAAAGAAGAACAAGTAAACAACACAAAAACACACATTATACTGAATATTAGCAGCAGAATGCAATGGAAAAATCACAACCAAGTTTAAATTTAAGACTAAATTTAGCCAGTTAGTTGGTATATTTATATATTTTTTCTCCACCAATTAAAAAAGTGAAGCAAATTGCTGTTACACAAAATGTCAAAATGCCGCTTGGCCAGACAGATCATATTTAGCCTTTAGTAATTTTGAAATGTTTATAGAATTTTGATGGGAGGATGTTTATTATTTTTTTTTTTTATTCTGGAAATACAAGCGGCGTCCTCCCTCTCTTCAAGTAACTTTCATTATTTCAGATAAACATGCAAAACAGCTGAGACCTGGACATTTTCTGAAACACATGATTGGGATGTTGTTCTTTGATTCTGAGCAACTATAACAGTAACATTTGCTCTTGTGCAGAAGGTTTTTCTTTCTTTTTGAAAGAGGACAAATCCAGAAAAAGATTAACAATGGCAAAAGTATTGTGCTTTTTATAATACAATTGAATACAATCAACCATGTAAGAATTACATGTATGTGGTTATAAAGGACTAAACCAGCATAACTTTCTTATGTGGAACACAAAAGGAGGCATTGTCTTGCTCTTTTCCATATTGTGAAAACATATAGTGTCCTTTTTTTTTTCGGATCATTTTTTTACTATTTAAACTAAGTCGCAAACCTTTATGAGAGATGTCGTTACGGAGCTCATGGACAACATGTGCTAATTCAGTGGCCAATTTTATTATAGCCTACAATTATCCCATTATATAAACATCTCCATGTTCTCGGTGCGGATGCAGACGTGTTCATGTAACATGTAAGGGTGGCGCTGCCAATAAAACACATAAAAGCTGTCACAAACAACCGGCAAAAGTAATGATTATGAATATGTAAAATATAGCAATGATACATTTTAATTAGGCTATTTATTAATAAACAAGTGTTTTCTGTGTCGATGCTGACTCGCTACCTCCACAGTAGTGAACGCGCCGGAGAAAAATGCACATTTCATACGGATTACATAGTTTTCTTTCGTTTTGAATTGTTCCGTTTAAGACATTTCAAGCGTTCTGTAGATAATATATATATTTCTCAGGTCTGTAAGGCAAGTTAGACTATGCTGAGTTTCGGTTCATTTATGAGACGAGCTGCAGTTCAGGCACCGGCGCCTCCGCGTGGTGATATTATTGTCTGCTATATTTACTTATTATTTATTAAATCCAGGTAATTTGTTAATGAAACATTGATTAAAATGAAGATACAATCAATACAAAACAAAATGAACTTTAAAGAAAGGCTTAGTGCTTTCTGTTTGAGGTCTGTAAAAGTTTTAAAGCAGTCTTTTAGTAGGCTAACGCTTTCAAGGAACTGTCACGTCCGTAACATTGTTTTTTCCTCATAAATGCGAACACGAAAAATAAAATAAATGAATATTTTATTTTCTATGGAGAGCCAACCCTTCTTCATCCAGTGGGTAGTAGGTTTGCGCAGTGTAATTCACACATTTCACAGAATTACTAAAAAAAAATTTGCCACCTAAAAATTTTTGATTTTTTTGTCACGTCCATGTGTATTTCCCTAATATTAAAGAGGTCATGAACTGGATTATTTTATTATTTTATAATGTTGCCTGGGGTGCCCTTATAATGTTAGTATGATTTTTACATCAAACATTGTCATAATTAAGAAATAAAAGGTATTTTTCCTAGCCTGATTTTAGCCTCTGATTTGAACGATCTGTTTGAAGGGGCGTGTCTGCTGTGAGACTTCAGTGTAAACGCCCACTGCTGTGATTGGCTGACATGTTTGCATATAAAATAGCTAGTATTACATGTGAAACTCTCGGAAACTACTACGTTTTTACTATTACAGCTATCGAGAAGATTAACAAATCTTTAAATGTATTGTTTAAAGCATTATATTTAAATCTATTGCATCACATGAAAGGTTGCAGTGATGAGCTGAGTAGATGACATCCCAGCAAACAAATGTAGGTTCTGGGAACGTTAGTTTTTGGTTCCCAGAACGTTCCTAGAACTTTCCCTTAAGGAAGTTAGGTTGAACGTCCCCGGAACGTTTTCCTTACGTTATAAAAATGGAACCTAAAAATAACCTACATGGAACGTTCCTATAACGTTCTTGTTTGGTTCCCAAAAAAATAACCTCATGGGACCATTCGGGAACGTTAGGGGAACGTTATGTGTTTGCTGGGATACAGTTTGGTGATCGCGAGAATAAAGATCTCATTATTGCAACACAGTTTTTGCACACTCACGAATGCTTTTTCACCAAATAAAAATGTAAACACGACGTAAATACAGGTAGAGCTTCGTTGTGCAGTGTAACAGCGTCATTGATTTCATAACGAGATTTGCGCGCTTTGTGATTGATTGACTGACAGCTTTGGCAATTGGAAAGGGAGCGTTCTTTGGTCGCTTTCTTTCTATAACTTAATCACAGTTTTAATATTATTTCATCTTAAGAGAAACGATGTGAAGTTGATCTTTTAGTCACTTATGTATAAACAGTATTGAATGATTTTGAGAGAAAGATAATACTGAACTTGAATAATTACACATCAGAAATCACTGCTCACAGATCAGGCATTAAAATAAACATGGTTACTTACATGTTTGTGGCGTTGCTGGCAGATCCGCGTCGTAAAAGTCTGTTTGCAGAGCCTCAGCCTGTGTTGGAAATTGTGACTGATTTTCTGTTGATTTAATAAAGCTTAACCACGCATTCCTAATATTGGAATCCGAAGGAAGCTTATGCAGCAACTCTCTTCTTCCACAACCAGGTACTGCACAATATTTTGTAAATGTTTATTGCTTGGTAGCTCGATCCAGTTTAGCAAAATTACCTCGTCGTAGGCCTATGTTATAGCATGTAATGTGCGAGTCGGTGGGCGGGGCTAAACAGGCCGTGTTGAAGTAGGCGTTGATCTTCTTTTGCAGAGGAGGGGTTTTATGCTCTTTGACGCCATAGATCCCCACTTTGAAAAACCTGTCGTTCGCTGAGCCTGGTGTCAATAAAAACTTTTATTGGACTAACAAGGAAGTTTTCAGTCCTGAAACTTACAGGATATTCTTCTAGTAAGACCTCCTGTATGTCAAAAGCTCAAGGAAAATTTGATTTCTCAGTTCATCACCCTTTTAAATATAAAATGCATGTGTTATATTTTTCTAATGTCTGGACTCCTTTATTAATGGAGTATGATATATAAACAGAAGTTTTAAAATATTAAATGCATTTTTTGTTGCATTGTATTGTATAATGTTAACTTCAAATAATAGGCTACTAATAGTAATTTAAAGATATGCTATAGCCTATTGGATCTGGACGGGAAAGATAAATGTTGAAATTCTGCCTTCCCACACCGCGACATTCGTGGATCGATTTCGGTTTTATATCGCGTATGTTACAGCATATTTAACATGATTCTTTTTTTATTATTATTTAGGAACAAACGAGGGTCTCTGTTTAAGAAACGCCGGCTCGCAGCGGCAGGTTCCAGAGCACCGCAGCGCATCTTCAAGTTTAGCCTAACCTCCAGTTTAACTGCCACAAGTTGATCTTCTAGTAATAAAGAATTCATTGTGGAAAAACACGCTGTATTTTTGTATTTTTATTGCATTTTTAATTTAAAAAAAGTTAAATAATAATAAATTTTAATATAAATATTAGTTTAGCCTATAACATTAGTCGATCGTTAATTCTCCCGACGATCGACTAAGAAAATGTAATCGAATGCCCATCCGTAGTAGCCTAAGTTACTGCTATTTCACCCTTTTTTAATTTCGTTGAGGTTATGTTCCCACATCGTTAGCAAGTTTTGGATCGCTAACGTTTCATTTTGAATGACTATCAACTGTTGAATGAAAGAACGAGTGTCATGTCTCGCTTGTTTACTTCGAACCGGAAGACGCGCCCACTTTTGACGCAAGGCCTCATGGGACGTAGGAAACTTGTGGATTGATATTTAAAAAAAATACTAAGCAGCATAAGAAATAGGGGTGTGACGAGATCTTATGCCGCGAGATCTCCCGATATTAAAACACAACGTTATTTCTCGTCAAGGTGAAAAGCATGATTGTCTCGCAATATCAGCAAGACGGATTTGATTTTGTGGAAGTGTTACTCCCAACACTGTTGATATAAGACCAGTCAATAGCCGCGTGTGGTGTCCAAGTTTGTAAATAAAGACTAAATGACAGCTTCTGATGTATTTGTATAGCGATTTATTTCATTGATCTCCCTCTAGCTGATGTACCTTTGTATTGTGTGACATAGTCCAGTGAAGGCGTGTTTAGGGCGGGTTTTCCAGCAGTGCCGCGAGGCATGATTTCGGCCTCTGTGTTCGCGCTGGTGGAAAAGTGGCTAATGGGTGAAGATGGCTGAAAAAGACTGTACATTCGCGAGATGGACGTATGCAAATTACTTTGAGTTTGGCCTAAGGGTCTTTATTTGTTCTTTGTTTTCTTTCTAAGCAGTTAGGCTATGTTTAGCCTATATGTTAATTTCTATGGACTAAAATGTCTGAGGCTCAGGGGGATGGTCCTCCAATTGCACTTTATACTTCCCGAGAAAGCATAAGCTATGTTCATCAATCGACTTTGTGCATGACAGTTTTGAGTTGTGAACCTCTTGAATTCAAAGAGAATAAAATAATGGCAATAATAAGAAAAGAACAAATGTGCATCTTGTCATGGCATTAGAGTTTACATAGAGTTCTGTTGTGTCTAATATGAATTGACCCAAGCTATTCCCAGATATTGCCAGATAATTACTATACCTCTACCATACTTTTAACAGACTTGGATTGTTTGTGATTCTGTCTGTCATCCTTTCTTGCATTGTCTTGAGCCTTCACTTTGCCAATTATATGCTATATTGTTAGTTGCCTGATAGCCCACAGTCATTATGCTACATCATATCACCTTCTACTGGATGTAAAATGCTCTGTAGTTCATTTTGTCATTTTAGAATGTTAAGTTCTACTTCTGTAGTTATTTTGGTGAAAGTAACTCAAAAGTAATAAAGAAGTAATGTAACGCATTACAATTCTGAGAAAGTAATATTGTAAGGTAAAGAATTACTTTTAAATAACAGTATCAAGTAATCTATAATGTATTACAGTTTGGAAGTAACTTGCACAACACTGTATATCATAAAATATCTTACCGACACCAAACTTACAATGGTAGTGTAAATGCAAATGAGAATTGGGTCATATTAGCATTTATATATTTGATTAAAGAACAAACAAAATCAATTGATTTCATAAAACAAGTTTTAGTAAGTTCTAAAATAGTTACGATCAATTCAATCGGTCAGGACCATTAATTTAGCGCAAAAAAGCACTCGAATAATCTTTCCTTGAGATGTACTGTATATCATTTTTCATCCATGTTTACTTAGTTGGCCCCTGACGATGCATGGAAGTGCCCTCACTGTAAGCAGCTGCAGCAGGGCACAGTGCAGATGAGCTTGTGGACCCTCCCAGACCTCCTCATCCTTCACCTCAAACGTTTCCGACAGGTGGGAGAGCGGCGGAACAAGCTCTCTACGCTGGTCCACTTCCCCCTGATGGGCCTTGCTATGGGCCGCCATGTGGTCAAGAGGAGCAACTGTGTCCGTCCACCGAATGGCTGGAAACAACAGGCCCATCACAGGCCTGAAGCCAGCCGACACTCACTCGACTTCCTATACGACCTGTACGCTGTGTGTAACCATCATGGAGGCATGCATGGAGGCCACTACACAGGTGTGTGAGCGAAAGAGAAATATGTCAACAATGATCTAAAATGTGCCTTTTAGTAAAACATGATGAGACAAAATTTATACTTAAACTAACTTTTATATTTTTTGTAACTGATTTTCAACTTCACATTGTTACAATGTCTCTAGTATATGTAAACGAGCAATGTCTACTCGTTCTCTCTTTTACCTGGACTGAGAAATTCCCATTTTGTCAGCAAATGTTTTGACCGCTTCAGGGCTTTCGTGAAAACTACAAATTATACTTCTGCATTTTTATATCCGCACCCACAGACAGTCGGATCGACAAAGTTAACAGAAAAGTTATTATAATTGTAGGTTATCACTGAAAATTGTATCGTACTTCATCTACTCTTTAAAAATCGTTGTGGTTGACACCATTATGACTAAAAGACTAAAATTAGGACTCAAACATACCAATGCATTATGGGTGTTGAAGTTCTCCTATACCTATTTGGCATAAGGGAAGACAACAGCCTTTTTTCTCTGTTTTCTCTAGTCAAGTAGCACTGGTACCACCTTTGTACTGTACAAGTTTTATAGAAAGCCAATTTGCCAACAGTGAAGTCACCCTTTAGGGTAAAAAACTACTGGCAAGACCATTGTTCCCTTTCAAGGGAACTCGTGCTCCATCGATTGACGCTGTGGGAACTCTCCGTGTGATTGCGTCATGAAGCACGTGTTAAATCAGTCCAATGGTGTGACGGGACGTCAGTCACGAACCAGGAAACTATAAAACATGTTTCTGTGTCTTTTGTAAGTGCTACATGTGAAATTGTTTGTCTTATTTGGTGACTTGTTTGCATGTAAATTGTTGTAGGCCTATATATGTGTCGCTCTTAAAAAGTTTGAAAACCACTGACCTAGATTATAGATGGAAAAGACCATTTATAGACAATACAGGCAATTTATTAAGGAAATATATAATCTATAAAGCTAACAGTTATAGCTAAATCTATCAGTTAAACCCAATCTCCATAAAATTTTGCATGCTTTTTTAGAATCACGTGTCCCATGTGCTCACCTAATGTCGCAAAGTTCTGAGTTTTCGTTTAGGAATGGCTTTTGGGTACACTTGGCCATGTGTGCAACTAGTCCAATCTTGATTGGTGCTGCGTCACTGCTTTCTGTCTTCAGCAAGCGCTCTGTGTGAAAACTGTCAGTCTTATTTGGTGTTGTCTGTCCCATTAAGAACGATTAAGCAGCTTCAATCTGTACCCGACACTACATTACGGGAGGTGACACACACAATCTGTGTGTGGTTGCTTGGGAACAGAGAGCGCACAGTCTGCTCTTGAGAGGGCTGTGGTCATTCATAAATTCCCAATGTGTACAGAGAGAAGCGTGTACTATCAGGAGTTTTAGCTCCGCTCCTGTGGACTTTCTTTTCAAGGGAAAGTCGGAATTAAATGATAAATACTTATCTAACTTTGAGAACTTGCATGTGCAAGATACATGTGTTAATATATTATATTATACTGAGGTCCGGGGAATGGAGACTCCACCCCTTGATGGTGGAATAAATGAGGCGGACATGGACCCATTTCCATCCTACAAGAAACAACTCATGTTCCACTCTGGTTCTCCCTCACGCATCCAGCTCCACTGGGGCTGGATGCCATGGTACAGACGGGGCCGAAGCTTCATCTGTACACATTTTCCCAGATCACTCTGCTCCCGGGAGTTCTAGAAGAATTCACCGGGTCGAGCTTCGTCGTCTTCTGGTAGCCCCATTATGGCTGGCCTGAGTATGGTTCTCAGATCTGATAGCCCTCCTAGACAGTCAGGAGGGACCTTCTATTGCAGGCCAGGGGCACTATATACCATCCACGGTCAGAGAGATGGAAAAGACTAGGGGGGATCAGCTCCAGAATATTGGTATCTCAACCGAGAGTCTGTAGGACTGTTCTATCATTTCCAGGTGCATGGTATGTCTACACCTCTGTTAGTGAGAGCTTATTCCTCTAGACATATTGCATCTTCAAAAGCCTTGTTGTCGGGAGTCTCCCTCAAAGATGTTTGTGATGCATCAGGTTGGTCAGCCCTGCACACATTTATAAGGTTTTTCAGCCTGGACCTGTGGGTCTCAAGTGCTTTCTTCCTGAGTCGTGCCTATACAGTTTCACACCAAGACAGGCATTTGTCAGCATGGCAAAGTGGGTATTTAGTTGATGCAGCACGAGTTCCCTCGAAAGGGAACGTCTCAGGTTATGCATGTAACCATGGTGCCCTTAGAGGGGAACGAGACACTGCGTCCCCTTGCCATACGTCCTGCATGCCTGGGAGCGGCTTGTTTCAGCCTATCAAAAGCTGATGCTGTTGTGTTGCCGGCTTCCCTTCATAGCTTCCGCCTTATGCCGGCACACATCACGAGGTGACGCAGCACCAATCAAGATTGAACTAGTTGCACACATGCTTCAGATGCAGTCATGCTGAAGGCATTCCCCAAAGCGTCAGCTGGGATGCAGTGTCTAGTTCCCCTCTCAGGGAACCATGGTTACATGCGTAGCCTGAGACGTTTATCAAAAAAACATAAAAATATAAAACACTTGAGCCTGCAACAAACGGTTTAGGAGTAATAGGCGATTTCATACTTTTGATCGCTGTATCACCACTGCCAGGCCAATTGGGGCGAGCCTCGGTGACATTGTAGACGGGCTGGGTACTACCATCCCTCAAAGTTTCAAGTCTCTACGACTTTCGGTTTGGTCTGCCCGATCTTTGAAAATCTATGAAAATTACAATAGGGTTTCAGTGCTACACACTGGAACCCCTAAAAAATTTACAAATGTCTACTATCAGCTGATATTGATAAAAAAATACTCTAATATTGCCTAGTATCTGGAATTTACTTAAATAATAAAACAATCCATTTAAGCACGTCCACAGATCACATGTGTCCAAAATGATGGGGTTGTTTAGCAGTGTTGCACATTGTGAGATCACATTAGGATTTATGCTATCATTATGAGGGAAGAACACTTGAAAATTCGCCACATCTTCTAGATCCAGGGTCCTGGGAGATGATTCACATTTCATTGAGATATTGACCCCAAACAAATCTCAGCACCAGCTATTTAGGGCAGGGTGCTTGATTCAGATTATGCAAGGCGATGGTCGGGTCACTTCCATCTATCTGACTTCAACTGAAGGACAGAGTTAAAAGAACATGGAAAAAGGCGACACAAGATGGCTCCTGATGTTCACCCAGGAGGAATGGGGAAAATATTCCAGCCTCATTTCTGCACAAGCTGCTGGATAGAACTGGCTGAATTTGCCAAATAGTAGCTGTCAGAGAAGAAACTTTGCTGGAGCTGAAATCATTTGGATACTTCAACCTACAAGCCAAAATACTAAATATTTTATCTGAGAATTATCTGCTAATTAATTTACACTGCAAACCCTCTTTCTTAATAATGGATGGAGATTAATCGTGATGGGGGAAAATATCATGAGAGAGTATTTTTTTTTGTAATTCTGTTTGTAATTCTGTTTTTTGTAAACTGTTTTTCATAAAAATCATAAACTTAAAAGCATTTCAGAAGCATACTAAGTTGTTTTTCGAACTAGTTTACTCGTGTAACCCTGCATTGTGATACTGTGAATATCATTGGCTTGTTATTAATTACTTGTGATATTCCTCATTGGTAAGTCACTTAGTATAATTTTAAATCTATATTAAATGCACACTAGTGTTCAAAAGTTTGGGGTTAGTATGATTGAAAGAAATTAATACTTTTATTTAGCAGGGATGCGTTAAATTGATCAAAAATGACAGTAAAGACTTTTACTTTGTTGCAAAAAGATTATATTTAGAATAAATGCTGTCCTTTTGAACATTCTATTCATTAAAGGATCCTGGAAAAATCTGTCACCGTTTCCAACTAAAATTCAGCATATTAGAATGTTTTTTAAAAAGGATCATGTGACATGTGAAAAATTGCAAGGATATATTTGCAATCCGCCGTGCAAGGATATATTTGAGCATATAGTAAACTGCATTCTGAATATAATGAATCTCTGTTTTGAACAGCATACTGCAGGAACTCAGTGGACGGTCAGTGGTACGCCTACGATGACAGCACTGTTGAGCCGTTGCCTGAGGGAGAAGTGTGCACTCGTGGTGCTTATATCCTGTTCTATCAGAGACGTGATGCCATTCCATCCTGGTCAGCTAACTGCTCACTACAAGGTGAACACTCGTATCTGCATTACTGTTTATCCTCACACCAAGGGCAAACAAACAGAAAACTAGTAAAGAGTGCATTATCAAGTACAAGAATATTCTTTAAAAGTAGTAGTGTAGTTTTGTTAAGCATATCATTTCAGCCTGTCCGATGTGCTATCTCTTCATGAAATGTAACTTTACACTAAGAAATGTATGATTTTATATATTGAGTTTGTGTAGCAATGTATGTTGATAAGGGAAGAAGGAGGCAGGAATCGGCGAACATTCAACACTTTAATTTTTCAAAATAAACGAAACACTCGGCCCGGCACTGCTTGCCACAGTTTGAAAATTACATTACTGCTTTTGAATTACATTGTTAGAAAGATCTATACAAAGAAAAAATATGCTTCGCTGTTCTTTTGAGGAATTGTTAGAAAGGGTGCCATTTAAAAATGCAATACTAACTAATTTTATTTAATTTTTACCAAAACCTCTACTCTGCAGAACACAGAAATCGCTGCTAGAGTAACTTTATTTACTATTTATTTTACGCAAAGTAGTGCATTCTAAGCTCTAAGTATCTATCCCACCATCTGAAGTTCAAATATTTTATGTATTTTATTTATATTGTAATATTTTAAGTTATTTTTGTATCAAATGCTTAGCTGTAATAGTTCACAATATTACTGTTTTTACTGTATTTTTGATCAAATAAATGCAGGTTGAGCATAAGAGACTTCCTTCAAAACTGTTAAAAAAACAAATTTTTGGACAATAGTGTATTTCCGGCAATTTCTTACATTAGTGATAAGAAAAAAGGCACAACCAACCTCTTGGTGACTCCAAGGACTTTTCTACGCCATTCTCAACATCTTTCTCTCTCGACATCTTGAAAACCACATCTTCAAAATCCAAATATAAACACAAAAATGACGCAAATTAATTCAACAACCAGTCCAGAGTGTACTTGATCTCTCTGCTGCCACAACAATAACCTTGGTGAAGGAATAGGAACAAAACACTTGCAGGAAGGCCGAGCTGCTGAATTAGCCTCACTGGGAACAGGCATGGTTTCGAGTTGTTTGTCTCATACATGTTCACACACATATACTGACCAAATTTAGTCACTTTCTTTTTCTGCTCAAATGTCTCTGCTGCTGTTTTCCTTTCCTCTCCAGTTCTCTGAAATTATGCTATATGATTCTTCATCAAATCAAATCCACACTGACATGTAGATTGGTGACGTGAGCAAGATGGCGCCAGTGTGTTTGTCAGCTTGCCGTCAGCTCCGTCAATTGCTACCTGTTCCATTTGTGCTATGTTTGTTTGTGTTGGCGCTCATGCTATGCTGGCGCTGTTCTGTTGCTGCTGCATGATCAGCAGACTTTGCTGGATCTTAGAAACGCACTGGTGACCCATATTGGTGGGTCTCCTGTCTCTGACAGATGTCACCCTCCGTTTGTCTACCCCAATGCGGAGTGTGTCCTTCAGCGCTGAGGCAAACGCAGAGGTGTCCGGGTGAGGATCAGGACAGGAGCGAGTAAACCAGGGCCCTTCCAGCTCCCTGCACCCCTTTTAGTTCGGAAGGATCTCTAAATGGCTCGACGTTCGTGGGATCTGAGGTACTCCTGCCACGTATCTGTCACCCTGCATCGACTCCAGATGTCTGTCAGCCCTGTTCAAATGAGACTGCATATCCGTAGCGGTGGGGTAAAATCCTTGAACATCCACTTTGGAATACTCTCGATGCCCCCAGGCTGCGGTTTACTCCAATGCAAAAGTGGCCCTGGTCAACAGCAGGTCTATGTCTAACAAAACTTTTGTTTTAAATGACTTTTTATCTCGTCACAATCTGGATTTCCTGTTTTTAACCGAGACATGGATTGGCGCTGGAGTTGGCCAGTCTTCTGTTTTCGGTGAACTTTGCCCAATCAACTGCTCATTCATTAGCACGCCAAGGTGTGTCGGAAGAGGAGGCGGTGTGGCTCTTGTTTTCAGGAATAATTTTAAATTACGGACACTCTCTGCAGGGAGTTTTTCCAGCTTCTAACTGCAATGCGTTATTGTAGAATCTGCTATGTCCTCATTGGTTTGTGTACTGATTTATAGGCCCCCTAAGCCTGACAAAGACTTTACAACTGAATTCTCTGGCTTTGTCTCCTTTTTTGTAACTGTAGTGGCCGTTTGTCAACAAACAAAAGAAATTAAAATTAAATCAAACCTTCAAACGACAACTTCTAGCACCCTGGGCGATGTACGCAGGCAAGAAATAAAATCAATTACAGGCTGGTTTCAGGGTTTGTGGCTAGTTTATTTGTTCCAACTGAGCAAACAATACAGCATCTCTCACGCTGGTAAAAAAATATTTGCCCATCGCCCAGGTGCTACACCAGGTCACCTCCTACTTCCTACCTATATTTACCCTCACCTTTGCCCACTACTGCCCTCAGGTGTCTAAATCAAACATTGTAATTATTAAACTAACCAAAAATAAAGACTAAACATATAAATAAAAATTAACTAAACAAACAAAGGAACATTACTAAGGGTGTCACGATTTCGATTTTAAATCGAAATCGATCGAAATTAATTCACAAACTCAGAAATCGAAATAAAAAATGGAATCGTCGATACTGCCACGCCCCCATGTCGCGCCCGTGATGGAAAGTTCGGATCCTTTTACTGACTCTATTGTTCAATTTCGTTCATCAAAATTAACTAATCTTTTTTCTAGTCATTTCAGGGGCTTTAAATGTTATACTTTTAACAGGCAAATTCCCCGAACACATCCACCAACGCAATCTTGATCATATTCTGAATTAGGAAATCATTATAATGCAGTCAAAAGTAATTTACAGGGAACATTAATAATTACTTCACCTTCCGAGTCTTTTGTTCATTTGTCGCGTGACAGAGGCAATGAACGGATCGTTGATGAACGACTCATCACGGCGCAGGAAAAAAACACACGTGTTGAAAGGCTGTGAGTCCTCTAACTTGGATTCTATGCCCGAGCCCGAAATTGGCCGATATTTCCCGTCACTATCCTCGGGCCGGGCTCTTGATCTATAGACGTGCACTCCCAACGCAATAGAGTGCGGCGCGGGACTAGATTTGATGGCCGAGTGCGAGCGCGGGCGGTAATGCACTCACTGAGTGTACGGGAGAATAAAACGATTCGCGGGACTCCCGCAAACTAGAAATATCTATGAATAAAACATATAAAAACGAATACATTTTTTTCATCTGTTGCAGAAAAGCAACAAGAACAACTAAAACAAAATAGAAACGATTTACAGGCCAGAGTTTCTATTTATAACATGTTTGCAGCGTTGAGCGATTTAGCCAATCACAGACATATGTGTTGATTTGAACGCTTGAATGCAATGACCAATCAGAAGAATTTAAGATAGACCCTCCTCACCGCTCAAAAAAACGGACTTTTTGTTCAGTGCTGAATTCTGTAAGCTGGCAAATCCTCTAATTATAACAAACAAAGTGTAGGCTATATATTATGAAAGATTCATTGTGCAGTCAGCTTCACTGATAATAACAGAGATGTGTGAGATTGCGATGAACTGATGTCAGCTTTTTAGGAGCAACAGCAACCTGTGCTTAAAAAAAAAAATCGAGAATCGAATCTAACCGTGACCTTAGAATCGAAAATGTAATCGAATCGAGGATTTGGAGAATCGTGACATCCCTAAACATTACCAATATATATATATATATATATATATATATATTACTAATGTAAACAAAATCATAATAATAAACAATTTAATTGACCAATTGCCACTACTGAAAGCAAACTAATGTAGCTCCAACAGTAACACTGTATGATTGTCTCGTTATATTTGGCGACTTCAATATCCACGTCTGCTGTCCGGACAGACCTATTGTTAGCGAATTCTGTGGTGTAATAGATGCCCTTGGCCTTACACAACATATAGATAAAGCTACTCATAAACTGGGTCATACACTTGACCTTATTTTATCTTATAGTTTTACTGTTGATAATATTGTGATTGAGGAGGCCACTTTCTCTGATCATAAGCCCATTATATTTGATATCACCCTTTTCAGTCCCCTGCGAACTGCCAGAGCCCAGGATCGTTACTCTTGCCATACACACTCTCTTACTGCAGCTCAGTATTCTGATAGTTTTCTGAGCAAAACTGTTGCATCTACTATTGCAACAGCGGCATCATCCTCCTATAGCCCGGAGTAATTAGTTGGTCTTTTCCACTCATCTTGCTCTTCCATATTTGACTCTGTAGCTCCTTTCACATACACCCGCCCCAAACTAAAATCCCATTACTGGTTTGATGAGGCCACGCGCACTCTCTGGCAAACCTGTTGTAAAGCTGAAAGGAAATGGAAAAAGGATCATGTCATTGTCTCCTTTAAATTTTTTAAATCTGCATTAGCTTCCTTCCAGGCAGCAGCAAAAAAAGCCAGAGCAAAGCACCTCTCTGGTTTGATCAGGAAACACTCAAATAGACCAAACATTTGGTCCCAATCTATATTAAGTGGCGCCAAGTACTATGTACTTGCATCGAAAAAGAAGTACAATGTACTTATTGTGTTCATGTTGTATTGTAAAAAACTTTTGCTGCTATTGAAGTGTGAAACGGGTAAGGTTAGGGCCTGGTGTGCTGGTATGGGTAGCTTTAAGGGTGGGTTAAGGTGTAAGGGAAGGGTCAACAATGTAATTACAAATGTAATTGCATACATTAATTACAGCTGTAATTACATGCAGGTATTTTTAAAAAATAAGTACAATGTAAAAAAATGTATGTACACAATAAGTCTATTGTATCAAATTATTAATTTCAATGTAAGTACATAGTACTTAAAGCCATTTAATATAAAGTGGGACCAAAAATTGTATTTAGTACTCTGAACTGTTATCAACCCCCCTTATTCCCCAGTCATTGATGTATCCACTGATACCTGAGAGAAATTTCTCAAGTTTTTTACTAACAAAATTGAGAACATTAGATCTTTGTTTACACCCACTTTATCTGTTACTCCGCCTGACTGTTCAGGTGTACCAGCTATTTTTAACCAAATTCAGCCCATCTCTCTCACTGAATTGAGGGACTTCTGGCGCTTTACCATTACCAGTACCAACTCAACTCGACTCGCCTCGCCTTGACTCGGCTCGCTTTTCGCTCCATTTTCCATTACAGATAGTACCTCCACAATAGTACTTGGTCATCATACCGACGCCACAGGAAACTGCCATGACGTAATCTTCTATGCGACACACAATGGAGGAAATCGAGTGTATTCTGTTTCTGTCCTCGGGATGTGGCTGCAGAAGACAAACGTTGTTTCAGGAGAGGCTGAGGGCAGCAAAACGAAACACTGCTGAAAAAACATCTCCGTCTGGCGCGTGCAATGATGACGCAGTGAATGGTGCCGATTCTCTCTGACCAATCAGCAGTCTGCATTGTTTTCACTTCACATTTTAGCATCGCCTCGCCCCTCGCCGGAGGGGATACGAAAAAAAATACCTGAAAGCAGGTACAGGTACAACTTTTACACAGTGGAAAACCAAACAAAGGCGAGTCGAGTCGAGCTGGTACCGTGTAGTGGAAAAGCACCATTAGTATCGCATATGAAACCTACTACATCATCCCATGATGCTATTCCCTTCTCTATTATAAAGGATATTTTTGACGCGGTCACCCCTCCATTCAGAGCATTTTAAATTCATGCCTTGCATCCAGTACTGTCCCGACATGTTTTAAGCATGCTGTTGTCCAACCCTTTCTAAACAACACAACCTCGATGCCAAATGCCTAAAAAACTACCTCCCCATTTCTAAGCTTCCTTTTATTTCTATATTTCTGGAAAAAACTGTTCTATTACAGCTGATTCCCTTTCTGACCACTCACAACATACTAGAACCATTTCAGTCAGGTTTCAGACCCCTTCATAGCACTGAAACAGCCCTGCTCAAAGTAACCAGTGATCTTCTTCTCACACTAGATTCAGGTTATAATCCCCTCCTGATATTATTGGCTCTTAGTGCCGCATTCGACACCGTTGATCACAATATCCTCCTCACCCGCCTTCATCAGCAGGTGGGCATTAGGTAGACTGCACTTCTTTGGTTCCCCTCCTATCTTAAAGATAGGACTTTCTCAGTGTCTATTGGCCAGTTCTCCTCATCATCTGCTCCCGTCTCATATGGGGTCCCTCAGGGGTCCATTTTGGGTCCTATGCTCTTCAGTCTGTATATGCTCCCTTTGGGTAATATCATAAGAAAGCATAACATCTCTTCACCTCTATGCGGATGATTCACAGCTGTACTTGACTCTAAAATATAGGGACATAGAATATCCCCTGGTCTGATCAACATTTGGATGGTTAACAACTTTCTCCATTTAAATAGTGACAAGACAGAAGTCATAATTTTTGGTCCTCCCAAGGCAAGATGCTCTGTATTGCAAAATTTTGGTCATCTCACCCCATCTGTCAAACCCTATGCCAGAAACCTGGGTGTCATTCTTGACTCTGAACTAGAGACCTGCGCGGGACGGATTTTTCCCGCTCCCGCAAAAATATGTTATTTTCTCCTTCCCTGCAACAATCAAGTTTCGTCCCGCTCCCGCCCGCAAAATCCCGCGGGTAAACGTATAAGTAGTTTTTTTTTTAAATACATTGCATATTCTGCCTGCTACTCTGTTATTTTTTCACTTGCTCCCTTGTTGAATATAAATTTTAAAAAAAGAAACGGAAAATAAACAAATGTTTCGTTTTATTTGCGTTTGATTCAATGGATGAACAAGGAACTTAGAACATCGAAATACAGTAAAAAAAGTAAGAAATGTAAATAAATAAAAATACACCATAATAATTATAGTAGGCTATAGCCTAATAAATTATATATTAATAATAAACCTGGATTTCTTGACACTTTCGAATGACTTGCCGTAAACGTCAGGGAAGTTTGGCCTTTCAAAATGGTGCACACATGACGCTTCAGACCTGAAGTTCCAGACTTGTGCCCGCTGTAGGCTATGTGAGTATTTTGCTGCATTTGTCACTGCTCGCAAAAGGAAGGTGCTTTCCATCGCTGTCGCATACTACTGAAATCTCAGATTTTCCTTTGTTTGGTTTTGTAGTTTTGTATGTTCTTTTCTTTAATAACAAACTAATATCTGTAGCACTAAACGATCCACCTGAGTCATGCGATGCCGACATTTTGCCTCTGTGTGGTAGGCTTGGCTGTTCTGCGCCTATTAACCACGCGAGAGTTAGCTTCCGACCTTGTGCCTGTTAATCGTTTTTATTTTAGTTATCCTTGTTGCTTGTGCATTAGATAAATAACGGTTTATTTGTTTCTAGTTATTTTATTTTGTTCTATATTTCCCGCAAATAATTTTATTTTCCCGCAACCCGCACACAATAATATCCTGCCGCCCGCACCCGCATTCACCCATCAAGTATTGTCCCGCGCCGCACTCGGTGAGATGGTTCTCACTGCGGAACATGAAATTCACGGGGAGGAGTCGGATCCAGATCCAACTCCTCCCACCTTACATACACCTAAACCTAGCCAACTCCGCCCCCTGATCCCTAAACACACCCCTAATCCCTAAACCCAACCCTAATCCTACCCATCTCCACCCCTTGGATCTTGATCCGACTCCTCCCCGTGGATCTCATGTACTGCATTGAGGTGCTACTGCACTCGGTTGTGCTGGGTCCCGTGGGTCCCGCGGTAGTCCCGCGGGAGTGCAGGTCTCTAATCCGAACTCTGTCTTGACAAACAGATTCGTACTGTTGTCAAAAATATTTGCCAGCTTAGAATGATCTCCCGCCTGAAATCCTTCTTATCTCACAACAACCTTGAGAAAGTTATCCATGCCTTTATTATTATTTTAACCAAAAAATGTATTATGACAACCACATATCTCAACTGAAGCAAGCTGAGCGGGCGTTTTCAATTCATTCTCTATGGGGGGTGAACAGAAGGCTTGCACATCAAAAAGTCGAGCAGTGTTCATGCAATTTTATGCAAATGAGAGGAGAAAAACACAGAGTGACAGCAAACTGATGTGAGATGAATGCAGTAACGTCCGTCTAAGCTTTTTTTAAAATCTGTCTGTAGTGCTGGTGGATTCTG
Organism: Siphateles boraxobius; assembly: GCF_051911475.1. NCBI lineage: Eukaryota > Metazoa > Chordata > Actinopteri > Cypriniformes > Leuciscidae > Siphateles > Siphateles boraxobius. Next base: position 7,667,316 of record NW_027509193.1, read on the forward strand.
TGGTTAAATGGCATTCTTGCTTATCATTAGATTTAATTCAGATTTGAATGCATTTTGCATGCTTTCTTTGTAGCTATGTTTACTACAACCATAGACCACTCTCACGGCAACTGAAAGTTGGAGTTTTGATTGAGTTTCTTTCAAAAGAAACTGAATCAAAACAAACAATTTTGGGATCTGTGAGATTTCTAAAAATGTTTTTGAAAGAAGTCTCTTCTGCTCATCAAGGCTTCATTTATTTGATCAGAAAGACATCAAAAAATATTATAATGTGAAATTATTATTGTTTTTTTTATTGTAATATATTTTTTTAATGGAATTTATTCATGTGATGCAAAGCTGAATTTTCAGCATCATTACTCCAGTCTTCAGTGTCACATGATCCTTCAGAAATTGTTCAAATATGATGATTTGCTGCACAAGAAACATTTCTTATTATTAGCAATGTATTTTTGCGGAAACCGTGATATATTTTTTCATGATTCTTTGATAAATTGAAACTTCAAAAGATCAGCATTTATTTGAAATAGAAATATTTTGTAGCAACATAAATCTTTCCTGTAAAAAATTTAAGTATTCTTGCTGAATAAAAGTATTAATTTCTTTAAAAAAAAAAATCTTACTGACCACAATTCTTTGAACAGTAGTGTAAGTTAAGAACATCCACTTTGGTTGCATGAATCAAGTGTACATCAGTAAGTAGTAAATACAATAAAATTGGGTGTGAATTTAAATCCATATGTTAAAAGACTAAAGTAGTAAAAAGACTAAAGTCTGAATTTCATAGGTAATAGAGATATTTAGCCATTAATCCTAACAAAAGCTTTACTTTTAAAACTTGTCTACTCATGCACTGTGCACATTCCAAATTGTATGGCTATGTTTTCTAAATGAGTGCTAAAATTGTTTTGTTAACACTCTGGTGCTCTTTGTTGATTTTTGACAGTTTTTTATTTTCTTCTTCAAAATGGTACGAAATATGGTAAACGGTGGGGGTTTTTTTTAACACACACAACAACAACAAAAAAATGGACATTGTTAGAAAAGGTTAAATGGTCCTGAAAAATATAGTCACACATGTACTTCTCGCAGTGAAAAATTACCGCATTGGAAATGGATTTGTGTTTTGGAAAATATATTTCATTTAAAAGTTGAACATTTTATTTTTGTGCATTTTTCATAACAATAAACAAACTTTTTAAGTTACCTTTTTTTAACGTTTTTTCACATCAGCAAAAATCAGCCAAGGGTCTTCTTTTAAAATAAAAAATACACATATTAAATGAAAATCAATATTCGAAACTAAAATAGTACATTTATTTTATTGAAATAAGAAAAGTCATTTTTGACCATCACACGAAGGTCAAGTACTGAAATATTCTAAATTTAAACACTTATAGGTGTCACGATTAGGCACACACTTCCTGGGTTTACTTGGACTACATTTCCCATCATACACCTCCCTGGACTGATTACACCAAACACCATACACCTGCACTGCACTGATTGCACACACACATGCACTTCATTTACACACACATAAAGCCACTTCCACACACCACTTCTCTGCGAAGTCTTGAGCTGCCCTGGCCATCATTTCTGAGCGTTATCTTCCCGAGTTTGATTCCTGTGTTTGACCTGTGGATTGTTTCTTGTAGCACCCTTCTCTGCCTGCCCTGACCCTGGGCTGTTTATGGGACTCTGATTCTCTCTGCCTGCCTCGACCCTTTGCCTGTCTACCTGGTTTGTCTCAGCCTTGCCTTCTCTGTTCTGTTTGCCACTGTTTGACCCTGCCTGTTTTGACCATTCTAATAAATGCTGCGGCTGGATCCCCTTGTGTCTGTGCCAGCATTACAAAAGGCCTATAGTGATTCAGGATAAGACAAAAAGATGGATTCATGCTGTACTCACTCATTATTTGAACAAAAAAGTATCATAGTGTACCTTTAAGGTATGTTACATATTTCCATAGTGCAATATATTTAAATCCATATGTTATTTATTACATTTAAACGTGCATATTTTTGTAAATGTTTTGTTTCAAGTGTTGCATTTTAGTCTTAAGATGGGATAAGAACAATGTTTCAGTGAGCTGCTCTTCAATGATACTGAATCTTACATTATAAGAAATATTGAGATTGTCAAAGGTGCTGTATTTAGTCATGAAATGTCATACAGAGCGCTTCGGTTACTCCATTGTGGTAGTAATTAAAATGGATCTGTTATCAGTAGCTCCCATTGATCCACAGTAGAAACAAGTTGAGTTAAACTGTTGTGAACCGTTTCAGGCTACAGTTCAAAATAAAGTAACTTATCTGTCAGGTTCACGTTTGTGGAGTTAAAGCGATCACCTTCAGTGTTGGCTGTTGTGCTCAGATCAAAGTTATATGATTCACCTCCTCCACACTAACGTGCCCTAGAGCATTTATGCATAAACATTATAAACTCTCAAATATGTCTATTTGAAGCTTGCGATGTTCTTCGTCAAATAGTTCTCCTTTCTTTGTGATTTGTCAATCCTTATAATATGAAACTTTGCAGTTTAACCTGCACATAAATTTGAGAGCTCTCTTTCTCTGAGTGTCTGATCCAGAGAACATGTTGTTCCTACTTTCCATATCTGACTTAAAGGGATAGTTCACCCTAAGAATATGAAAACTCTTTTCAAATAGTTCAATTTTTAATTGCTGTTCTTTTGAACTTTCTGAACAACAACAAAAAAAGCAGCACAACTGTTTTCAACATTGATAATACATTTTTCTTGAGCATCAAATCATCATATTAGAATGATTTCTGAAGGATCATGTGACACTGAAGAGTGAAGTAATCATGCTGAAAATGTCACAATATTACTGTTTTTACTATATTGATTAAATAAATGCAGCCTTGGTAAGCATAAGAGGTTGAAAATATTTCATTAAATAAATGAATTCATATATTTGATTAAATAGATGTTGCCTAAGCATGACTTCTTTCAAAAACATTAAATACCATCCTTCCCACATAAAAACACGCATCGATTCTGTCAACCCGTCTGAGACATTTTTGAAATGCTGCAGGTTTCCCATGTTCTGTAACACATTTTTGAAAGGTTATTGCAACAGCAGTCCACCAGCATCTCACAATCATTTGTATGCATAGCATAATACTTGTTTTGGACCCATTCCATCTCATCTTCGTGGGTGTTTAATAGAAACCAGACTCACACATACAAAGGCTAGAGCAAAATGATAACCGGGTTCCTGGTATTTTCAGGAACCTTAAACCAAAATGCTTGACCATAATTCTGTTTGCTCAGTTCCACAATTCTAGGATTCGGCTACATGTGCATTTCAGTTTATTATCAGAAAACAAACAGCATTCTGACTTGCATGAAATGGGTAATGTTAACTAGGCTACTTTTGACCCACAGGTTCCTCCAGCGTCTCTATATCAGATCACTGGCTCATCCGATTGAATGCAGACAACCGAATTTCCAATTCAACTAGCAAGCTGTCCAATTCATCTTCAGCTCCTGAGCCCCAAACACCACACGTTCCTGTCATCCATGAGCCTCTAAATGAAGATAATGGTCAGTATACTCTTGATTTATGTCTACTCCTCTTAAAACAATAAGTGTTTTGGAACATTTTCAGACATTAGGATATTTATTCAAATATACATTAAATAATCACTAACAGGTTAAGGAAGGTTCCACTTGTTAGTTAACTACCTTATTTAATTAACTAAGATTAATAAATGCTTTAGAAGCATTTTTCATTGTTAGTTAACTAAATGAGGTAGTTAACTAACAAGTGGAACCTTCCTTAACCTGTTAGTGCCAGCAGCCAGTTCATTTTAACTGGCTGAGCTGCATTAGAGAAAACAGTGTTGTCGCTTTGTTGAAGAGACGCTGTTTTTTCCACATTTCCAAAACTCATTTGTTTAACCTAAGTTATTTTAAACACTGTTTAAATATTAAATATATATAACCCCATCATTTATCCGTGCGCTGCACATTTTATGGAGAACAGCTTGTTTTCGGTTCCTTTTGTTAGCTCTTGCTTTTGTAAGACTGTGCACCGCTCCTTAGGAAAATTAACCATGGTTTTGTGATCGATTAATGCTTGTATTACCTTAGTTTTCTGACAAATATCACGATTAAATGGTGGATAACATCATATATATATATATATATATATATATATATATATATATATATATATATATATATATATATATATATATATATATATATATATATATATATATATATATATATATATATATATATATATATATATATATATATATATGAAAATGACAAAAAACATACCACTCCTAAACTTCCTGTGTAATCCGTTCTGCACGATCCTCTTGTTCCTTAACATTATCAGGGTCTGAATCGGGTTCAAATTGGTTCAAAATTGACACCATCCTAAATATTTACACTACAGATAAACTTGCCGTTATGAAGGGGCGGGACATTTCCCAAACACGTGCTAAATGCTGCCAATCACAACACACTGGGCCAGCTAACCAATCACAGCACATTTCGTATTTCGGAAGGAGGGGCTTCATCGAAATCGACGTGTTTGAGCCAGACTGGGGAGAGAGGTGCTATAATAATGTAAAATATGTATAAACATTTTCAAAAGTCTTTTGAACAATCAAGAATGAAAACACCCTAAAACACCCTAAAACAAAATCAAGACTTTGTAAAAGAGCATAATAGGACCCCTTTTAGGATCCAGTAAAATAAAAAATACTGTTTATTTATTAAACTGGGAAGGGCACTTGCATATTGTTGTCCTATTGTTAGTTTAACTGCTTCTATTGTTCTCATTTGTAAGTCACTTTATATAAAAGCGTCTGCTAAATGAATAAATGTATATGTAAATGTAAATTTATGATTTTACGACACATCAAAACAACATTAGCAAATTTCACTAATAAAATTTGAAATGTGCAGTAAAATTAATTTGTAAGCTGAGACTTTGTTTTATCAAAAATAACACTGTAAAATAAACAAACTCACACATAAAAAAGATTCTGCATATCACTTTTCTCCTCAAACAGTTTTCAGTGTCACATATGACTTACTAGCCCTCCATTTTTTGCTTTTAGGTGTAGTTGAGCCGACGCCATTTGTACGGAGTGTCCGGGGTCACAGCATGAGTATGCGCTACCACTCAAAATCCAAGACAGGCCAAAGCAAAGTTCTTCCACTGCGCTGGTCATTTGCTTCCAAGGAACGCAGAAAGCCCTCCAGTGTAGCTCCACAATCGGCAAACGACGAGCTGGTGGAGTACCTTGAGTCTGGCCGGCGGCCTCGATGTACCAAGGAGCCCATAGTCAGCATCGTGGCTAGTCCTTCACAGGTCAAAGCCCAGCTTCACGAGGATGATTCCCTGAGTTCCCCCAGCTGTAGCAGTAGTCTCAACGGTGTGGAGCGAAGTAGCTATCAAGGTCCGGATTCGCCCAGGCTACCCGAAGGCCAGAGCAGAGCAGCATCAGTTCTTAATGGTATCAGTTGCGATGGTTCATGGGCCAAAAGCAGCTCAACATCAACCAGGCAGGAGCACGAAAGGACTCAAGGAAGCAAGTCGCTTCAAGGTTCCCCTACTGCACTCCCCAATGGCACTAGCAACAGTGCATCTCATTCCAGAGACTCTACGTTCAAACGGCTCCGGAATCAGGCGGCTGCAGCTAGCAGGATTCATACCAGCCAGACGCAGATGGCCACTGGGGAAAGCAGGAGTAAAGATGGCGTCCTTCCCGCCATCAGCAAGGAGGTGGGTCACGGAAAAACACTTTCCAGTAAGAGCTTGACCAAACTCTCTCTATCCAGTGGCACTCTGAATGGGAAGGGAGTCGAGTTAAGGAAATCCGGTGCTTCTCACAAGAGTGCCAATAAAATGGTTAGTAACAGAGAAAACCAGGTTTGCTCAAGCACAGCTAATATAAAACGCGCCTACAGCTCATCCAGTATTCAGAGCAGGCTAGATATGACTTTGAAAAGGACGTCGTCTCTCCAAAGAAATAGTACGTTGGTGCCGGCCCCCCATAAAGGACTTACGGTTGATAAATCCTCCTATGCAACACTACAGAGAATCAGATACAGCAGCACTTCACTTGGCAGACAGAGACCTGTGCCCTAGTCCTGCTTCTGACTGGTTTCTCCTTCACTGTGGGAAATGGTGGTTGTATATATGTCTTATGCATCTGGCAACGTTTTAAAAACTACACACTATTGCTGTATTATTGCTCTTTTCCTAAACCTAGTAAGCATTGTGTGCACCTTGTTTTTGCCAAATTCAAGGCACCAGGTACCCAATGTTGAAAACAGTTGTGCTACTTAGTTACAGCTTGATTGGAAATGAGGCAGTATGTTCCGCTCACGTGACCTGTATTGAAATCAATTGCGAGTTGAGTCTCCCATTTGTATGACAGTTTCAGCCAATGTAGAGCATCCAAATTGTTTCTAATACTATAAGGATGCTGCCTAAGAATATAGCTATGTAGGGTGTAGGGGTTAAGGTTCACTTGGCTAAGCTCACTAGGTTTTGAAACAGAGCTTGTTTTCCCTCTCAAATCTGTCTTTCTGTATCATCTTTCTGTATCAGTCTATTGTTGGTATGAGCAATATTGAACTTGCATATCTCAAAGCCTGTTCTTAAATCTCCATTTATACCTTCAAATATGTAGCATCCCACGCTAGTTGCTGGAATAATTATCCGATTAGGAGTACAGATACAGTAGGACCTGCTTAAATGTCAGAATTGAAGTCTGCTTTATGCTTTCAGTGGAACTGTCATGTTTATTTATGCAAGTGCCTTTTTGTAATGATCTCAGGAGAGTGATATTCGTAGGAACAGAATGGCTGTGTATTGTTTTAGTTTTTTTACTCATGAATATACATGCACACACCTCAACACAGATAAAATAAATCCACTAACAGCCTAAACATTTATTGATCTCACTCCCACACAGTATCCCAAATGTCACTAAATGTTTCATTGTGTACCTTGCTCTCTACTGGATTCACTTGTTTTCTGGCGGGAATGGACTATGCAAGCACAATCAGACATGTGCATGTCGTGCTCGTCTCTGAGTTCAATGCGTTTAAGCATCAGCTGAAAATTTAAATTTTTCACTAATTACAAATTTCACTAATTACAAATAGGATCAAGGTGCTGATTTTCATTTTAAAAGAAATATTCATATTGTATGAATGAAGATCTGTAAGTGAAGATAAATTGAGGCATAAAAAAGGCAGTATCCTAGAACAATATTTAACACAGGGAATAAAAATATAAAATAATTATAGGAAGCAGTTGTCTGAGAAGTTTTGATAATATTGATGCATGTCATATTCTTATGTTTGGAAATATGAATCGGAACATAATGGTTTTGGATTGTTTTTCTCTCATGCATAGTCTTTTTTTGTTATGCAAACAAATGATACCTCAAGTCACATGGCTTGTTGACTTTTCTAACCAGTTGGACTTATGACTTGGGTCAGTAAGAAATCACCTAGCAATGACGTAGACTTCAAGACACTAAAAACCACTCAAAACACATTCAAGTTACCATAGATTGCAATGGCTATATTTCGCCTCAAAAATTGCAGAACAAATATGACCGCAAATTAATTGGGTCTAATTGGTAAGCAAGACATGTAATATAACTTAACTCTGTTACACCACTTACACTTTAAATAATTCATGAAATAATAATCCCAATGCACTTTCCAGACCTCTGGAGTGATGTTGTGCCCTCATATCACTAACCAATCTGAATATGATAATGCTGTATGTGAACTGTTCACCTGAAATTAGACTCCCCATGTTATTGTGCACTAAACCTGAAGAGCCGCGCTTATGTAACAGGCTACTTAAAAAGCAATGTATTATGATTAATGTTGTTGAGTGTAATTATTGCTGAGGAGGACATTTATTCTGAAAGAGCATTTTCTCCTGTGCTCCTTGGCGAGTTTTTATGCTAAGTTTTTGTACCACACTTTTTAATTGGATGTATTATGTGTAATTAACTATATGCTGAGATGCTTGTTAGCAAGACAAAGCAAGCCATTACACACTTTGTGCTAACACATTGCACCTAGTTTATCTTTAGGCTAGTTGTGGCGAGGGGGAAATGGTAAAGCTAGGTCTGCAGTGGGGGAACGAGTGCGGGAGGTTCCGCAAACCTCCACTGTGTTTTCCCCATTCAAGTTTCTCTATGGTTGTCAGCCCCGTATGGTGCTTGTCGTCACCAGAGAGGCTTGGGAGGAGGGGCCTTCAAACAGCGGTAGTGAAATTCAGTATGTCATGGACCTCCGACCGAAACTCCACACATTGGAGCGACTCTCAATGGAGAATTTGCTCCAGGCTCAAGACAAACAAACTCGGCTGAACAACGGGTACATGTCAACATCAATTTACACTGGGAGAGAAAGTGCTTGTATTACTTCCAGCGTCTAGTTCTAAATTACTCACGAAGAGGCAAGGACCTTTTGTTGTTGCACGGCGAGTCAGGGATCTCGATTATGAGGTAAGACGAACTTCATGTAAAATTGATCATCAGTTGAGTTAGCAGTGGCTGTTTTAGCAGTGGAAGATCTTGGACCAGAAGCAGCTTTCAAAACCAATCAGCTCACTGATCCCTAGATCATTTCTCGCCACTGCAGCTCACCGATTTAGCCAAGTCGCAAGCTGAATTTGCAGACGTGTTTTTTACCCCTGCTTGGACGCACGGACCTCAAACAGCACCATATTGAAACGAGCCATCCCTAACGTTTACCTGAACATAAGAAAAAAGTGGCACAGGGTGAATTAAAGGCCATGCTAGAGTTGGTTGTAATAGAAGAATCACATAGTGACTGGACGAGCCCTATAGTCTTAGTACCTAAAACGGACGGCTCTGTCCGTTTCAGTGTCAATCACAGGAAGGTGAATGCAGTGTCGAAATTCAACACTTATCCAATGCCCCGAGTTGACAAGCTGCTTGATCTGTTAGGTTCGTCTCGCTTTTATTCGACACTGGATTTATCGACAGGCTATTGGCAGATTCCCTTATCGCCATTATCCAAGGAAAAAACAGCCTTCACAACGTCATTTGGATTACACCAATTTATTACTCTTCCGTTTGGTTTGTTTGGGGTTCCCGTCACCTTTCAGCGTCTCATGGACAAAATCCTCCGGCCACATATGTAACGCGTATGCCGCTGCTTATCTCAATGACATCATTATATACAGTAATGATTGGCAGAGGCATCTGAAACATCTGCACACTGTCCTGAAATCTCTGAGGGTGGCTGGACTCATGGCAAACCCGCGGAAGTGTGCAATTGGGCGTGTGGCGGTACGGTATCTGGGCTTTCATTTGGGATATGGGCAGGTGCGTCCCCAAATTGGTAAGACTGCTGTGATTGCACCTTGCCCAAATATATGGCTGGATGGCTCCCCAGCCTGAGTCGGGAGGTGGGGGTATGTTGTGAGGTGGGCGTGGTAAAGCAAGGTTTGCAGCAGGGGAATGAGTGCGGAGATGAGCGGTGATAAGGAGGTCAAGTGAATGATAACTACCACCTGTCTCTAATTCCAGTGATTGGTGTAGAGACAAGAAATAGCACCTCACAGACCTGGGCAGGGAGCGGGAGAGACTGGTTACTCACAGAGACTGTTATTTTGCTGTGTAAGTGACTGTGGTGGCAGAGAGCCAGACAGTATTTATTTTGTTCCTTTTTCTTTGAGTAATAAAAATCTTGGATTAATCGCCACCCCTGACTTTTTCATCTTTCTTCCTTTGTACATAATTACACTAGTAAATTAAAACGCTGTCACGAGTTTTCTAAAGATGTTTTTAATAACGGATGCATTTGCACCTCGATCAATAAATCTTTCACTGCCTCTAAGATTGCGATTCTTAACCGTTCATGCGATGACGCAATACAATCTAAATGTCAATACCAATGTATGCTGTGAAATGGGCAGCTATTGCAGATATAAATAAAATATTGCCAACGTAGTTGCTAATGTGCATGAGCAGTATTATTGTGTTTTAGACATTGCTGTTTTCTCCTCTATAACATCCAAGTTTGTCTTGACAACGATTATGCGCATTGCATATGTTTATCAAATGACTCACACAAATGAGTCATGCTGTCTTTTTAAATTAAAGGGATACATTTTAATCTAAAAGTGAAGATCATATGAAAATATTTTGAAAATTGTAAATACCATTAAATATCATGTCTGTGTTTGTATATATTGTATAGTGTGTGTGTCTGTGTGTATATATACAGGTCCTTCTCAAAAAATTAGCATATTGTGATAAAGTTCATTATTTTCCATAATGTACTGATAAAAATTAAACTTTCATATATTTTAGATTCATTGCAAACCAACTGAAATATTTCAGGTCTTTTATTGTTTTAATACTGATGATTTTGGCATACAGCTCATTAAAACCCAAAATTCCTATCTCAAAAAATTAGCATATTTCATCCGACCAATAAAATAAGTGTTTTTAATACAAAAAAAGTCAACCTTCAAATAATTATGTTCAGTTATGCACTCAATACTTGGTCGGGAATCCTTTTGCAGAAATGACTGCTTCAGTGCGGCGTGGCATGGAGGCAATCAGCCTGTGGCACTGCTGAGGTGTTATGGAGGCCCAGGATGCTTCGATAGCGGCCTTAAGCTCATCCAGAGTGTTGGGTCTTGCGTCTCTCAACTTTCTCTTCACAATATCCCACAGATTCTCTATGGGGTTCAGGTCAGGAGAGTTGGCAGGCCAATTGAGCACAGTAATACCATGGTCAGTAAACCATTTACCAGTGGTTTTGGCACTGTGAGCAGGTGTCAGGTCGTGCTGAAAAATGAAATCTTCATCTCCATAAAGCTTTTCAGCAGATGGAAGCATGAAGTGCTCCAAAATCTCCTGATAGCTAGCTGCATTGACCCTGCCCTTGATAAAACACAGTGGACCAACACCAGCAGCTGACACGGCACCCCAGACCATCACTGACTGTGGGTACTTGACACTGGACTTCAGGCATTTTGGCATTTCCTTCTCCCCAGTCTTCCTCCAGACTTTGGCACCTTGATTTCCGAATGACATGGAAAATTTGCTTTCATCCGAAAAAAGTACTTTGGACCACTGAGCAACAGTCCAGTGCTGCTTCTCTGTAGCCCAGGTCAGGCGCTTCTGCCGCTGTTTCTGGTTCAAACAGAAAGTGGCTTGACCTGGGGAATGCGGCACCTGTAGCCCATTTCCTGCACACGCCTGTGCACGGTGGCTCTGGATGTTTCTACTCCAGACTCAGTCCACTGCTTCCGCAGGTCCCCCAAGGTCTGGAATCGGTCCTTCTCCACAATCTTCCTCAGGGTCCGGTCACCTCTTCTCGTTGTGCAGCGTTTTTTGCCACACTTTTTCCTTCCCACAGACTTCCCACTGAGGTGCCTTGATACAGCACTCTGGGAACAGCCTATTTGTTCAGAAATTTCTTTCTGTGTCTTACCCTCTTGCTTGAGGGTGTCAATGATGGCCTTCTGGACAGCAGTCAGGTGGGCAGTCTTACCCATGATTGCGGTTTTGAGTAATGAAACAGGCTGGGAGTTTTTAAAAGCCTCAGGAATCTTTTGCAGGTGTTTAGAGTTAATTAGTTGATTCAGATGATTAGGTTAATAGCTCGTTTAGAGAACCTTTTCATGATATGCTAATTTTTTGAGATAGGATTTGGGGTTTTCATGAGCTGTATGCCAAAATCATCAGTATTAAAACAATAAAAGACCTGAAATATTTCAGTTGGTGTGCAATGAATCTAAAATATATGAAAGTTTAATTGGTAACACTTTACAGTAAGGGTAAATGAATTATCATGAATTTAACGTTTTTCATTCATGATTTCATGGATGAACAACACCTTAATTAAAACATTAACTAAGATGAGCACATCATCATGAATTATGATTTATTACGCATGATCATTATGTTTTCTTTATTCTTTGTCTAGGTCAGTGACCTAGTCACCACTTTAGTTGAGGGGTCATACACATGATGAAGTCATTGGTAGATAATGCTTAGTTAATGATGACTACTGTATTGGACAGACCCCAAAATAGACCAATCACAACTCATAGCACACAAATTCTGTTGACATTCAAATACAGTAGTCATCATTAACTAAGCATTATCTATCAAGGACTTCATCATGTGTGTGGCCCCTCAACTAAAGTGGTGACTAGTCCTTTGAAACACTGATGAACAATGTGCTATTAATGGTGGCATAACTGTAAACAAAGAAAACATCATGATCATGCAAAATAAATCAACTCATGATGATGTGCTCATCTTAGTTAATGTTTTAATTAAGGTGTTGTTCATCCATGAAGTCATGAATGAAAAACGTTGAACTTGTATTAGTTCCTGATGATTCATGAGATATTAATGCATGAATGAATGCATAATTCATGCATGGATTTATGATAATTCATGTACCCTTCCCGTAAAGTGTTACCGTTTAATTTGTATCATTACATTATGGAAAATAATGAACTTTATCACAATATGCTTATTTTTTGAGAAGGACCTGTATATATATATATATATATATATATATATATATATATATATATATATATATACATACATATATATATATATATATATATACATATATATACATATATATATATATATATACACATATATATATATATATACACACATATATACATATATATATACATATACACACATATATATATATATATACATATATATATATACATACATATATATACAAATATATATATACATATATATATATATATATATATACACACATATACATATATATATATATATATATATATACACACATATATATATATATATATATATATATATTATCCTCCATGAGGAGAAGTTTACCTGTTGAAGTTTATTTTACACATACATCACAATGTGCAAATCATCAACTTTTCAGCTTTCTTTTCTCCTGATAGAAAGAAAATCTTGACCAGAGACTGAAAAAATGTTTTTAATGACAGTAAGACAAGAACTCTGTGTCTAAGAATTTAAAGAGCAGAGAAATTTAACAGACAGTCTTAGTTAGCTTTGTTTATCCATTATTGTCCTGCAGACATCGAATTGCATGACTGAGCTGAATAAATTAGTCTTCTTTTTTCAAGGATTCTGTTTTTCTTGATGGTTCTAAGTACATCAAAGGTGTGTTCTCAGAAACGCATATTATAGTAATTTGTCATTTGTCTTTTATAAGATATTGATTCAGACGTTTCCTCCCCCTCATTATGAGTCATTTAGCCCTGCCACAGGATTAACACCCAGCTATTGGACCGTTTTATTCAAATATGTCCCATTTAATTCCCCCTCCCAGCCGATGTATCCTACAGCTCTCGAATGACGCATAGCTCTGTTAGACATATTGCATTAGGTTTGAGGTCAATGACGTTTATTCACAAACGATGTAATTGATGTCCTACAGTCACCAATATATCATTGGAGATCTGCAGCAGAGGGTAACAGGTAAACAATTTTCATATTTCGAGTGTGCTTCAGGGACTCTATAAACACTCATAGGTTTTTAAACAAATGGGTTTTTGGTTAACTGCATGAAATAAGGTCTGTGGTAAACATACGCTCATTATATTTTATTCCACAATATAAAATACATCAGTAAACCCCCTTCTGATTTTTTAAAAGCTATTACTTGCCTTCAAAAGTAGGCTGCTAACAAGTTTCTAAATGGGACTGCAGAGGCTTTAGAGGACATTAAACATCATCACATCGAATGGGTTAACTTATTTACTCACTAGCATAGTGAGTGTGCTCTTGCAAACTATTATAACTCTAGCTCTCAGGGAAAATGTTTTTAAATAAGCTTCTGACAACAGCAAGTCCTTAATGGTGGTGACAAAGTCTTGCGACCATGCTGTAGCTAGTTTGTTCATAGCCTTTGTTTAGCTTTTTTACTTCTGCTGATTGTATTTAGGCTTCGGAATTAAAGTTGTGTTCCTTTGTGAAGATTATCATGATTTCATGCTGTTGTTTATGACTCATAAAAGGATAGTAAACAGAGCATCATAAAACCACTGGATCCGCAGAGTTGTAATCATATTCAAAGTATCCCAGCAGCTCATCAGCTTCTCCAACCTCTCCCCACTGGAAGCAACTGAATGTCGTTATCATTAAAAAACCTCTAACGTAATGAAGAGATTACGCCTACAGTGACCCATCAAAACTGCTAGACTGTTGTGTTTCAAACATGACTGCATGTTTCAATTTTAAAGATATAATATTTATTGTTCTGGCCTGACCTGTTTTAAAATTGTAATTTTTTACTTTTTACTGAACAATGCAACGCATTGAGGCATGGCACACCACAACACGGCTTGTAGCTACATTCACAATAACATGGCCTCATGATTAGTGGTGGTTGCTAGCCGTAAGTATGCTTAAATATTCCATTTAAAATAAAAATGAAAAAAATGTAGTGATGTTACATTTGAATCTGAAGCTTCTATCAAAAAATAACACATTTCAGCACTGTATGTGTCACAGTCACCAGCTCTGTCACTAGTCACCGTATCTGCACTACATTCTTCATAATCCTTCCATGGCACTCACCCGCACGTAATTATTAATCACACACCTGCACTGCATCTCCCTCATAACCAGCTGAGCTTCTCTACATAAGCACACACTCGCACCAAGTCAGTCTGGTCTTGTTAATAGACGCTTGTTTGGACTCTCTTTCTGACTCCTTTTCATTCTCCAGCGATCATTTTGCAATGTCATTCCTCTCCTAGTTTCTCCAACGTCTCATCCCACCGTGTTTCCTGGTCCTCCTTGTATGTTCGTTCTAACCTACCTTCCAATCCAGCGAGGTGTGTGTCTCCATCTGCCATTCGGCTTACGTCATTCACAATCTCCCGCACCTGTAAGACAGAGACTTCCATTATCATCCATATCGAGTCATCTAGAACTCTCATTGCTCTATTCACTTACCTGTTACCAAACATTCTGCTCTCTGCTGCAAAATAAACAACCTGTCATCAGAATCACATTAACCTGCCGTTAGGCCCTGGGGCTGAGAGGTTTTGTAGGCCCACAATAAAAAAAAAATAAGTCTAATGACCACGTTTGTCTGTATACAATAAAAGCAGAAATAAGTTTCTCTTGGGGAGATATAGCCTAACGAAGACAGTATTCCATAAAACAATATCCACAACAACAGCAATGTAAAACCTCCACAGCACAGGCTATACTGGAAAGCAGTAAATAGAGCGTTGTCTTACCTTTTAGAAGTGCTTTCGTCTTGTCTTCTTTGTAGAAAAAGCCGTGATTATGTCGGTAAAATCCAACTCACGAAGAATGTCGTGTTCAATGGACATCAGTGTGAGGTTGCTGACTCTGTCTTGCTGCATGCTTGATCGCAGTCTATTTTTCACCAATGCCAGTTTAGAGAAGGAACGCTCTCCGCTCACATTGGTCAATGGCATGGTCAGGAATAGCCGTAGAGCTATATCTGTGTTGGGAAACACTGCGTTTTCTACTTCTTAATATTTTCTGTAGCTCCACTGCCGACGTGCTGCTCAACTTGTCATTATGTACAAGCTCCCTGAACTGCACCACTTCCTCCACAAAGTCCGCTTCCAAATCACAGTGATATTTCTTTGCAGGCTCTCCGTTTCTGAGCGGAGGTCTTGGGGGGAAATAGAGTTCAATCTGTTTAAAAATCTGAAGTTTTCACACACGTCATTATATGACTGTTATCTACGGTCCAGCTCTGACACTATCCGGTCAATCACACAGATGTACAAAAGCGTCTGCGCCCTGACAGCTCGCACTCAGGTTCAGGTGACTCGTCAGCCTGTCTCTTTCTTTTTCTCTTTCGTTGAGTGTCTGCTTTGTACTCATCTGATACGGTGGGGGACATGTTCTTTGCAGCCATCTCAAAACTGTCATACTGATCCCGTAGGCCTGCTACGTATTCACGCAAAAACGCACCAGGTCCACAGCATTGCACAAGTCCAACTCCACTGCTTGCAGTGCCGTGCTCACGCCCTGAAAACGTTGAAGAATGGCATTCCACATGTTGCACATTAATGCAATTTCCAATTTATTAATTTTTTTTTTGTGCAGTACTCTGGCTTCCTCTCTAGAGCTCAATATCATAAGCAACGTTCAGTAATGACTGCTGGATACCCGCGTAATTCTGAAACAGGGCTTTGGTTGCTACAGCGTGCACTGACCATCTAGTATCAGAAAGTGTTTTTAAATTTTCTATTCTGCTGTTATCATGTGGTTGCAACCCCGCCTTGATCGCCTGCCAGCGTGAAGTGCTCTTTGATGAAAAAATAAACAAAGACTGCACAAAACTGAAAAACTGTTCCGTTTCCTCACAGCAGTTTGCGCTGCTAGCCCCCAGCAGGTTTAACGTATGCGCTGCACAGGGCACCCACTCTGCCAGTGGGTTGATCTGTTTGATGCGGGCCTGCAAGCCTTTGTAGGTACCCGACATGTTGCTTGCATTGTCATAACACTGTCCTCTACAGTTATTAATGTCAATCCCCATCTCTACTAAAACACTAATAACTGAATTGAACAGCGCTTCTCCGGTGTGGCTTGTAATGGGGAGGAATTTAACAATAACAATTTAACTCTATACAGCTATAAAATTATATAGCTATAAGCCCGGGCTATTCAATTGGCGGCCCGCGGGCCAGGTCCGGCCCGCCAATCATCTCCATATGGCCCGATGCCACCCCAACCTCCCTCCTCTTCTTTTCCTGGCGGTGCGGCTAAATTTGGTTAGATATGCGCGAGACCGCAGTGGCGCCTGCAGCTGTAGCTATACGCACTGTGTGTGTACCATGGGCGTTCCGATTGACCTGAGAAACACTTTTTTCAGTCCGAATATTTCAGCAGTTATTATGTGTGTGTCCCGTATTTCTGTCGACTGAACCAGCGCAGCAGAATTCTCTCTGCACACGACTGGCCCACCAGACTAGCGAATTGCTCCACTTCTTTCTCGTCGTTCGAATCCTTCCGATCAATCATTCCTGGTTTAATCATTTGGTTCGATTATTTCCTTTCCATGAATTGGCCAAACGCGCTTGCATAACGGTCTGAAACGATTTGGATTCGTTCGGACCGTTCTGTCACTGAATCATCTTCATTGTTTCACTAATTAAATTTGAACTACGCAGCACGGCCCAGTGGATAACGGAACGCAAGCTCAAAGGAGCTGTTTACTCCCGGTCCCGGACACTATTATTAAACATTGCTGCGCCTGCGACATCCAGTGAAAAGCGTTTCAATCTGACACATCTCTCTGTTACAAACCAAAAATCACTCAATGATTTTAACTTTTAAATCGGATGAAACAGCCTCAACATTCCCAACACGACTGATGAGGTAAATAGCAGAAACATTCCATGAACGAAGTTAGAAGACTATATCCCTAATCACCACCCTTACAAACATTTACCATGAATGTAGCTACTGTAGTAATTTACCATGGTTTGGGGAGAAATGTGGAATATTTATATTGAATACTATGTTATAGTCATTTATATTGCATTAGATTTATTAGGGGGCTAGAGAAATGTATAATTAATTGTGTGTATAGTTTTTACCTGTTTAGGCATTTTTTATACAGTGGTAGTGAGTGAGTAGCCATGCATGGTTTTACCTATGGTTACGAAGTCTCACTGTCAGAATATTTTAATTTAAGCCTATAATAATTATTGATAAAATAATCAATTGAATATATGATCTTGTATAATTCATATATTTGTACATAGCTGTAAATAAGTTATGTATTATGGTCTGATAATTCTGCATACTGTTGGCTACCACATTTCCAAGTAAATAGCCTACAATACTTTTATGTTTACTTTAGCTTACTTATTGATACTGTTATGTTTCAATAAATAAGCTAAACCCATCGGCCCAGCTCAACTTTTCAATTTAATAATCCGGCCCTCGAATTAAACTAATTGAATAGCCCTGCTATGAGCTATATATTCTGGCGATACGTACCGCAGGATGAAAGTCATCTGGTCCACATGAGTGATATCTGGAGTAGAGTCCACACTGACAGAGAAATATTTTGCAAGTTTCACACTGCTGATGACTTCATCCAGCACCTTCTGTCCCATCAGCTGTATGAACTCCTCACACACAGGCAGGGAGAGGTAGGATGGGTTTCCTCTGCCTGCGTTTCCATATTTATCAATATGGGCTTTTAAAAAAGGATCAAACTGACTGATCAGCTCCATGCTACCCAAATAGTTGCCATTGTTGCTGTCTCCAAACCTGTGGCTATCACCTCTAAAAGAAAGCCCCCGCTCTGCCAAATATTTCACTACAGCAACAACCCTCTGTAGAACCTGTTTCCAATATTCACACTCATCATTAAACTGTTTTTTGAGTTCTGAGTCTACGGTCCCGCGGTCAGCTGTCTGGTTGATGTAAGCAATCATGGATTTCCTGTGCATGTCACAGTTTTTGTTCTGCTATAAGTTCACTTGCATGCTTCCAATTAGAGTAACCCAGGCTGCCAAATGGTGACTTGTCTTTGTTCTCGCTGAATATTTTGCATGCAAAGCAAAACATACCTTGCGATGGTGAATAACATAGCCACTCTAGAGGAGTAGATACTCCCCGTTACCAAGCTTGCGCTTGAAATGATGTTTCACTAAACAAAGTTCGGGAGGAGCATGTTCAAATAATTGATCCAATTATCACATCATTCCAACCAGCTGTTGACAATCAGTAATCAACATGTCTATCCAATCAGCTTGAGTTGGAGACCTGTATATACACTCATTTGACTCACCAATGTTCTTCGACAGTTTTTAAGCATCCCTCCACTCTCCTCACACTCGCCTGGTTACTTCTTAAACCAGCAATACGGGGGGAGTACTCCGGGTTCGGGCCAAATATCCGAGCTCGGAGCCCTCTCCCCGGACACCACGGCAAATATGCATACCATTTATTCTATCTAACTTATTTCTAAGTGTGAACTCTTGAAATGTGCTCTGGAGAAAAATCTTCTCTGATGCTTGTATTGACGTTCTGAGGCAGAGAGGTCAGCCTCTCTGTTCTGGCACAATTCCGGTCCCATTTTTGCCCAGTAAACACGCACCTGTTCGTCCATATCGTTACTGCCCCACAGTCCTGGGTCAGGGGTCGCGCCCTGCTGCCTGCTTGTTTCCTCCACTTGTATGCTCCCCTTCACCGGTCTCTTCCCGCACCTGGTCCTCCTCTTTTCCAGGTAAGTGAGGTAACGGTCCTCTGATCTGTCAGTCCCCAGTTGGCTCTGCTCGCAGCCAGTCTTCGTCCTCTGCAGCGGCTCCAGGTAACGGTCCCACGCCTGTTTGCTTGTCCTCTCCACTGTTAATCGGTGGCGCTCCGCTTAATGAGCTCGACTCGCCTTCATTTGCAGGTTTAAAAAATCCTGTCAGCTTTGGAATCTTTTTTAACAATTCCTTCTCACTGTTTTCTTTCTGTCGCAATATTTTTTTCGCTTATTAGCACCACTCTCAAACGTTTCTTTCCCGACATTTTGATTTAGCTAAACGCTAGCTTCTGCGACTAGCATAAATTTGAATAGATTTGAATATACTACTAGAGGAGACAACGCATGCTACTACAACTGTTTATCTACATTCTGATAGGCTGTCATATCATGCTTCCACGTGGGTCACTTGTAAATTGGATCAATCAGCAGCCAAAAACATGAATATCAAGTGATCGACAGAAAATTCGACAAACTACAAGACAATGTGATTTTTTTATTGGCTTATGATAGGCACCTTGTCTTCATAGGCCCGGGGGCTTCGGCCCCAGTAAGCCCGTGCATTAATGCGGGCTTGCCTGTCATCATATCTCACTGTTTCCGGGCAGTGGTGGTTCTAGCTCATATGGCGCCCTGGGCGAACCACACTTTCAACACATAATTGACATAATTGCAAAAAAAAAAGATACTTCAATACAAAATAAAATTTCACGTTATTGTTATAATGATTTTATAATATGCAAATCTAAATGAAAAACATGGTGATAGTACATGAGCAATTGCTGCCATCAAGTAGTTGAAAATTCATGTTATTTTGATTTTAAAAGTTTTTGTTTTCCAGTAGATGGCAGCAATCTTTCAGTAAATCATGGCACATTCTTCATATTCCCATGAATGAAACTGAAAAGTGTAGATTTTCTTTAAATTGAATATTTCATGCAAAAAATGCTATTTTATGTAAATGTTTGTTTAAATGATTATAAATTGAGGCAATAATAAATAGCCTGCCATGAATCCCCCAAAACTGCACTATACTGCACAGTAGCTACGACCATTAAAGTGAGTGATATTACTTTATTTTTTGTTTTAAATACATTAAAATGCTACAAAACATTCGGTCTGGTTACATTAGCTAGTTAGACAGAAAAAGGCATTTTTCTGTGTAATATGTCAGAGTCTATGTTCCATAACAGTATGGAAGCTTGATTCGCTTTTTGCCAAAAACAAGCAATTTGTCCGACACTTCATTCAGCTGAAAACCATATATCTGGTTCAAAAGGAGCAAATCCCAGCATGGTTTTCCTTGCTCTAATTGGCTACAAATGTATGTTTTATCATAATTTTTCATGAAGCCCATAGCTATAAGTAGTAAAATAGCCAGATCACAGATTTAATTTGTTAATTTGTTTCATTAACTTCATTAACGTGTACTAGTAATAAAGCACAATAAGCAAAATAAACACTTTTGACAGTATCTGTTATCTCAATTCAAGAAATTAAAAGATAGTTGCATAACCAAAATTGAACCGGCAAGTGTAACAAAGCAGCAGTTTGGTACATCCAAAGCATTTGTATGACCACCAGAAAGGCACACTGTACACCGTTTTTAAAACCTTCGAATAAACCTTTTGCTATAACGTTGAGAAGAAAGCCTTGATGATGCTGATTTTGGGTGAGATATGGCCATACAAACCCGGACCAGTTAAATCATGCTTGTTCTTTTTTCTTTCAGAGATCTCCTCCATACAATGACTTTTATAGTGACCATTAAAGTAGCCCTTAAAGGGATAGTTCACCCAAAAATGAAAATTCTGTCAGTATTTACTCACCCTCATGTTGTTCCAACCCCGTAAGACCTTCGTTCATCATCGGAACACGAATTAAGCTATTTTTGATGAAATCTGAGAGCTGGATCACTCCTCCATACTAGTCCATAGGCTTCTTCAGGGATTTTACTTGCCGGCCCCGAAAAGTTATTAAAGACATCGTTAAAATAGTCCAAGTGACTACAGTGGCTTAATCTTAAGTTTATCAAACGACGAGAATACTTTTTGTGCGCAAAAAAAAACCAAATTAACGACTTTATTTCAACTATTAATTTCTTTCTCTGTGGGCCTCGAGTCAATTCACTAGTATAATAGTGTAAGCTTCTGTTGTTGTACGTCACACGCATCACACACATGACCAGCGTCGGCCAATAGTGAGCCTACGTGTGACGTAGCTCTACGCTATCACACTACGTTAACTGACTAGAGGTCAACAGAGAAGGAAATGAATAGCTGAAATAAAGTCGTTATTTTTGTTTGTTTTTGCGCACAAAAAGTATTCTCGTCGTTTGATAAACTTAAGATTGAGCCATTGTAGTCACTTGGACTATTTAAACGATGTCTGTAATAACTTTTTGGGGCTGGCAAATGTCAATCCCTGAAGAAGCCTATGGAGGAGTGATCCATCTCTCAGATTTCATCAAAAATATCTTAATTCGTGTTTCGAAGATGAACGAAGGTCTTACGGGGTTGGAAAAACATGAGGGTGAGTAAATACTGACAGAATTTTCATTTTTGGATGAACTAACCCTTTAACTATGTAGCTAGAATTGTGTCTTTATTACATGCGAGAAAATAAATGATCTGAGAGAAAAAAAAAAGTTTGAGAGAAAGTTATCACCTTGATAGCAAAAAAGCATTTCATGAGAGAAAAAAAAATATATTTGAGAGAAAAAGTTTTCATACCAATAGCAACAAAAAAAAATATTTGAGACTAAAAAAAGTTTTGAGAGAAAGTATTTTCTCAGAGAACATAAAAAATATAAATGTGATTTTTTTTTTTTAATTATTTCTGGGGGAAAAAATCTCTCTCAAAATACTTTGAAAAAAAATCTCAAATATATTTTTTTTGCTATCAGTGTGAAAACATTTTCTCTTAAAAAAAAGTGTTTATCTCAAAACGCTTTTCTTTTTTTCTCGATGCAATTTCTTGCTCTCCTGTCAGGATTTTGCTTTCACTGTGAAAATTGTGTCATGGGCGGGGCCATGTTCCTATTGGCCAGTCGGGTGAGCATCGTCTTGTCTGTCGGACTGAATCATTACACCATTTTTTGGTTCACCTAGATAGATGCCGCCTCTGCTTTAGTTAAGCAAAGACACTCCAATGTTTGGGTCAGATGATGACACACACAACTCGATGGGTAGCTGGCTGAGCACTTTCAGCATCACTGAAGACTACACATTAAAAAATAGCACTCATATTCATGAATGAATGTGTATTATATGTTAATTTATATTAATTATAATAATATTAATCCACATTCATTTTTGTGCTAAAGGCAGTAGTAATGACCCTGCTGTGAATATAGCCTTTCGTTTTCAAATCAAAGCAATTAAACTGTCATTATGGGACCTTTCATTTTCAACATTGTACCTGCATGATCCAATGTAAGTTTGAGCGGGACTCGTTTTAAGCTATGTTTTATCAAACTTTTATTAAACCAGTGAAGTGTGCGGAAAATAGGACGAGGACATCCACAGCTTGAAAGAAGAAAGAATAAATTCTTCAATAAGAGATTATTATAATCCTCCTGTTAGAGGAGTTAAAGCCCTTGAGCAGAATTTCTTTTACGCTGCATGGTTTAAAAAGAAATCTCTTTGAAGGGAGAAGAACACTTTTATCACACAAACAATGCTGAATAGAAACAAAGGAAGAGTGATAAGTAAGGGCATACAGTTCATGTTAAGAACTGAATTCCCACATATGAGATCATGAAGCTGTTGTAAAATGTTGTGGGAAATATTCCCAGCGCTTCCTGTTCCAGGGAATTGAGTTCATTCATGACAGGTCAGAGAACTGTTTTCAATTACTGTTCTTTCTCCCTTACATATATTCAGACATGCATTTGGATGAAGTTTAGACACTAAGTCATACTTAAAAATATCTGAAAGTCATTGCATTTTATTTCATAAGATTACACAAAATATCAAATCACGTGGTATCTGCAAACAATTGAGCTAACTTCGATTTTTTTCTAGATGTTTTTTTGATGACTTTTCACAAACTAATCTTAAAGGTGCAGTGTGTAACTTTTGGCGACATCTAGCGGTTCGGTTGCGAGTTTGCACCAAGGGCTCAGCCCCCTGCTCACCCCTCCCTTTCGAAGAAGCTACGGTGGCTAAAACGGGACAAACATCGTCGTCTGAGACGGCAGAGAATAGCCAGAGTAAACCAAGTTTCTGTACCACAGCCCATTATAAACCACATCATGGATAAAGATTACAAAGCCATAGTCAGGTGAGGATCAAGGGTCTTAATACATAATATAATAATAGTAATTAGTTGATTGTCTCACGGACGTAACCAGCACATTTCTCCCCACATTGCAAACCCATAATACAGCGAGGGAGAAGAACCACATGAAACTATGCAACTATATATTTTTGCTAACAGGGTAGTAAAAGTTTAGCTGGCTAATATGAGCTGTTAGTGTGGCGGAGCTGGTTAAAGCGTTAAGCCTTGTTTATACTGGACGCATGCATGAGCCCAAAGGTGCTTGCGGCAAAAATGACGTGATTGTAACAGCACGCGTGCTAGAGCCCGAAGCCATTTGTTTTGAGAATAATGGCTGGCTGATGAAGTTATTGGCTGGCTAGCCGGCTCAGCCAAAACCTAAATGGCTGCTGCAGCCGCCAAACTTTTCATAGCTGCAAATGGCTGAAGCTGCCACTTCATGTCTACAGATGTCTATGTTATACTGATTTACTAGATCTCAATATTTCCAAGCAATGCATGGCTTACACTATATTTCTACAAAATGCAATACAATGTAATAAAGAAAACACCAGATTTTACTTTCACAACGTATGTACATATTTATTTTGTAGTCTGATCGCGGAGAAGTAACGTTATGTTGATTAAGAACGCAAACTTTTGTTGAATTTATGAGAAATCTACAGACGCAAACAGACGAAGTGTAGTAAAATAAAGACCTAAATGTGTATTTCGGACTTTTTTTCACCACAAGTCTGTAAGAAGACATGGAAGACAAATATCCAAAAATCTCAAAATTGACCAGTAAAAAAAAAACGATGTTTTTGCCTGCCGTGTCTCGCCTTAATATAAACACACACTGTTATCAGTATTATTTTGGACAAAGTTTTGCACATTTCACTTCAATGTACACTGAAGCATGCGTCGTGAATTAGCAATGTGGAAACGGTGGTTTGTTACTGCAGTAATATCACGTTCAGTGCTATAAATCTCTCCGTTCCAGAATATTTGGTTCATAACATCATATCTTTGATTCAGGTGTTTGTGCAACCGTGCCCTGAAGATTTAACAAAAGTCTGGCTAGGCCTAAGTTAAAAAAAAAGTAAGTAGGAATTAGCAAAGTATGTGAGAAGTGAGATCAAAATTACCTTGCTTGCTTCTTTCCGCCATTTCACCTCAGTGCGAGAAAAAAATGCATCGCTTCTTCTGTACGGAAAACGAGCAATTTTAATTGGTCGTCAATTCACTGTGAGTCTGTGTATCGTAGCAACGAGCACAAGACTGTGCTGTTATGAATCCAGTGGGAAAATAGATCTCGTGTATTGTTTATATATTCGTGTCGTGTGTGTATGTCTCTATGTGATAGAATTATTATTTGATGCAAATAATTCTAGCCAGCTCAGCCAAACTTTATCAGATGGCGGCTCAATTTGGCTTACGAAATTATTGGCTGGCGGCGGCTGAAATTCTAAATGGCGCAAATGGCGGCGCCTGGCGGCGGCTTCGGGGTCTAGCGCGCGCCTCCGCATCCCCTAGACACCATTTACTACACACAATAGGCTTTTTTCTCTGATTTTGGAAACTCGATCGACTTAAAATGCTTCCAAGATCGACGGGTTGGTGATTCCTGTAACTGTTTTACGGTCAATGACAAGAGTACTAATCAGCTGTCTCACGAACGTAACAAGCACATTTATCCCCACATAGCAAAGCCATAACACAGCGAGGGAGAAGAATTAAGTTACATGAAACAATCCAACTACATATTTTACACCACTGACAAGGGAAAAGTCACTACTCTCGGTGTTTATGGCTAGCTTCTAGCTTTCTGTGGCTTCTCTTTCAAGGTAGTGACGAAACGCGCTCTGTAACGCTGTTTGTTCGCTGTCGGCTACGGTAGAAACATGACGTCACAATATGTCGACCTTCATAGAAGGGGATTCCCGCGCCCATGTAGATATAAATGCCTCATTCTAAGGTAATAAAAACATTACGGTTTATTAAGTAAGTTCTTTATACACCACTGAACACATAGTTATGGATGTCATATTGCATTTCTGTTAATAGATACTCAAAATGTTTACACACTGCACCTTTAATGTCAGTTTTCATATTCATACACTATCTTTCAAAAGTTTGGGGTCAGTAGAATTTTCTTTTTTCTTTTCCTACATTTATTTTTTTGTGAAAAGTTTAGCTTGAAAAGTGTTCTATATTTCTTTAGAATAAACTGTATTTCTGTACCCAACAGAATAAACTGTATTGTAATTATATATGCAAATTAAAAATCTAATTGGAAATTTGATATTGATCTAATATGACATTCATACATTTTAAGTCAAGTGTGACTTAGGTGTCCAAATACATTGTATGGCTGTTATATATATTTATACTACAGGGCTGTTGAATGCTTGATTCTGATTGGTTGAGAACTTTCTAAGGTGTGCAATTATTTTCAGGGAAACGCACGGCTAAAGTAGTTCCAGGCAGGTCTTGACCGCATTACAGTTCCATATCACTTCGCGTAGTTAACTGTAATAACGGAAAAAAGGATACAATTCACTGTGGACTGAAATATTTTTGAAAAAGATTGTGGATGATTGGCTGGAGCTGTAAAGAGGTCAGGACAAACTGTGTGGTATAAACAGTGTTTTACAGCATAGGACAGCTGGTGACCTGAAGCCAGACCTGAAGAATCTAATGCACAGTGATCCGTTACATAAAAATATATTATGTTGTTTTTATCATTTCTCAGTTGACCTTCTCTTTGTTGTTTAATGAGCTGTTTTTTTTTTCCTTCGAAACGCACTTAATTCACGGAGAAGCCTCCTTGAGCTCAATGCTTCGCCCAAGGGCAGAATGGGATCAGAATAAGATTATGACCTTAGAGAATTTTTAGGATCACTTTGAGACTAATTAGGTGTCTCATCAAACCTATAAATCAAGAGAGAGTGGTTGTTCCATAATTTCGGCACCTTGTACTGAATTTGCTTATAGTTGATTACGGTTGTAAAGGTTGTTTGCATCAGCTGAATGATCCTGGCTGAAAAATGCAGTTTTTATTCTTGGATTTGAGCTGAAGTAACATTTATCATTGTTGTCAAGCAAGTGATTTCATGTCAAAATGTTTTGTTGATAAACAACTTTCGGTCTTTCTTCAATCAAACCTGCCCGGGCTTTGCTGAATCCTAAATGTTCTTATTCCATAAAACAGACCTAATACAGCAATAATGATGCATTAAATATGGCCACAAAATATTGTTGTATTTGACCGATTTCAAGATCAAGACCTCCAAGCTTGAGTAACCATATTGACCCAGAATGCTATTGATCCTGAAGGTTCACATCACATTGCCTTATGAACAAGTGTGACTTTATATAAAAAGCACTAATCGATTCCTCAGAGGAAGGGAAGCACTCAAGCTGAAATCACTAGAGTCTACAGCGGCATTCAGAGACAAGAGTCGTGTCAATATATAATTTGGTTTTTACTAAATAAACTGGTAACTGTGGTTGCCAGAATAATTCTGTTAAAAAAAAAATAAGTTAAAATGTAAACATATTTACAAACAAAATGTAAATTTTAGAATTTAAAAAACTTTAAAACTTAAAATTTAAAACTGTAATTTACACACAAAAAAAAAAATAAATAAATAAAACCTGTAAATCCAACAGCCCATTTCTGCTGAATTAGCAAGGCCACAATGCTACAAAAAACTGTTATGTACTATTTACATAAACTGACATCCACCATAATAACAGGGGGTAAAGAGGAAACCACATGATGAATCAAAGTTCATCACAACTTTTCCATACACTGAGGTATATGTATACGCTGTTCACAGTCATGCATACAAACACAAAACATCAACATGTAACACGAGACTGAAACATGGATTAA
The DNA here is from genome assembly GCF_051911475.1 of Siphateles boraxobius. Lineage (NCBI taxonomy): Eukaryota > Metazoa > Chordata > Actinopteri > Cypriniformes > Leuciscidae > Siphateles > Siphateles boraxobius. The sequence continues at coordinate 7,694,789 of NW_027509193.1, forward strand.
ACAACATAAGATATAACATAAAACCTAATTCAGAACATAAAACCCTATGTAGTAGGCCTACAGAAGAAAATTACACTGATAAACTAAGAAACCTAATTATTACATTTTAAAACTAGTGCTGTCAATGTTAGCGTTGCGCATGCGATTAATTTTTGTCCAGTTTAACGCGATAAAATATTTAGCGCAATTAACGCAGCATCCGTTTTTTCCAATCTTATTCACGCAAACGCTTTTAATGAGCTACAAGAAAAAAGGGAACGCGCTGTCTGTGAATGTCCTGTGTACACACACACACACACACACACACATACACGGCGCGCCAGTATCGTGCGCACAGACAGCGCACCAGAATCCATTCACTTTCGCGCTTGAACGAACTCACACTTTTATGTCAAAATGTCAGTTTTTTCGAGTATCCTCATAAAAGCAGTCTTAAATGAGTTAAATAAAGTCTTAAATGAACGTAAAGAGTTGTAAGAGAATAAGACGCGTGTGAGATCCGTGTCTCTGTCAGCAGCCACTAATTCTATCTGTCAGTAAAGTCGATCAAAGAACAAGGTAACAATGAAAATTACTCACTGCTCCTGAATAAAGAACTTTTGAAGCTTTAATAAAGATACGTTTATATTTACTTTATAATGTATGCAGTGCAGACTGTTTGATAACTTTATTCAATTTCAGTATGTTTCAACGGGCACAGGTAATGACATTTATTATGGGTTTAGGCCTATGTGAAGATTGTTTTAATTTCACTTTCACTGTAATGTTGAATGGCTAGAATTATTTTTTTAAATTGGGGGAGACATCGAGACATCATCGAGACATCAGTAGCTGCATGCATTAGAATCAGTGGTACTGGCCTTTATTCGTAAACATTTGCCATTAAACAACTATTTAAAATATAGTGTCTTTATGTTGCTTCTACATTAATTTGGAGATTAACTGAAATTATTACATGAAATTAAACTATATTAAAATATTAAATATGATCATGTTTATTTGTCCGTCTCTCTATCATCATTGTATTGTATTGCATTATATTTTGCCCCCCACAATACAGTTTTATAATAAAACTAAGTATTTAAATACCATCTTATGACATATTATTTGGAGATTATCAAAATGCTGTGAAGTTAAATACAAAGAGTAAAACAGGATATCGAAGACTTTAATGAACTCTGAGAATTAACAAAGCAACTACACATAAACATTAACACAACAACATTAACAGAAGACTAAGGGCTTATACACAAGGATCTAATCAATATAACATAGAACAGGTGTGTAACTTGATTTAGCAATAGGCAACTAACAATGAATGAGAAAACAGGCAAAACAGGAACGGGTAAAACCAAACTAAAACACAAACGAACTAAAAGACTTGAACATGACTCATTACATCCCCCTCCCATAAGGGCCAACTAACAAATATAAAGAAAGTCCAGACAAAGAGACCGAAGGAAACGGAGCCAGCAGATGGAAACCACATGGCGGAGATGATGGAGGAAGGAGCCAGGGGGAGATTATGGAGGGAGGAGAAAGCTGACGACTTGGAGCACAGCCAAGACAAAGGGTCGAGGCAGAACCGATGGTGGGAGAAGCCAGGGTGGAGTCAAAGATCCGAACAGCAGCGATGGATATGGCCCGGAGGTCCATGGTGCAGGCAGAGGAGATGGGAGAATGAGGCTGGGCGGGTAATAGAGGCCTGATGCAGTTTACCTTCAGTGGCGGGAGTGTGGGCGGGACTTCCCTCCATGCCTACTGTACTACTTCGTACTAAAGACTCAGTAGGCTTTAGCTCTGGGTCTGTGGGGGGCTCTGGCTTGAATAAGCCATGTAGGTTATTTAATTCTGGCAGCTCAGTTGGTTATAATAATTCACTTCCATCCAGTAAATCAATTTTAGTGTGGCATTATACAGAAAGGAGTGCTGTGCCAACACTAAGAATAAGTCAACAAAGAAAGTCCTTCCTGGGCAAGAGCAATAAATGTGCTTCTGTAGTCTTTTTGTTGTCTGTCGTTCTGTCACGGCTTCGAATTAAATCCAAAGAAGAGAAAAATGCAGGAATATAATGGGTTATGCTTTCCAAATATGTGTTTATATATATATATATATATATATATATATATATAAAACATTCATTACTAGGATAATTATAGCTTTTCACTGAATTTCCCTTCAGTATTTAAAATTATTCCTTTGCTTAAAATAGCTTAAAATCATATTATTTTCAGCTCCCCGTGGTAAAAAGTACAGTGAAAGTAATTAATTATGCAACCCAAAGTCTTTGTTTAATATCAAAAGTACCCGAAAAGTAACCTGGTCTGTCCTGTCTGTCAGCGTATTGTCAGTCTCCTCTCTGATCCGCGATGTATTTTTCACTGCATGAGAATATGGTGTGTGCGTGAGATCGAAGTAGCTTGTCGGACATAGCGACAGTAACTAAGGGGGGCGGGTCTTCGCGAAGGGTCAATTGTTATATACCTGAGATCGTTTTCATGCATTCACGCTTACACAATCAAAGATTCTTTGGTATAGCCCCTGTGATTGCATACACTTGAAATTAAAGTAACGTTTACTTCAGTAGAGGTATGGCCACTACTACAGATATAAGTCAACCAACTTTACTTGTCTTAAAATAGCTTTGGATGGGCCATGCCGTGGTTTCCCACGTACACTTATCTAAAGTAACATTAAATTAAAACAGAGGTAAGACACACCCAGATTTAGGTTGGTCAGGTAGCACTTTTGCTGCCCTAAACGTAAATTCACTTCTTGTCTTTGCAAAACACGTACACTTGAATTAACGCCAAATATTAGTAGTCACCAATCTGACACAAAACTTGCGGTAACGTACTGCTGTAAACTTCTTCCTTCTTCAGTTTAGAAAAACTCAGAAGCGAAAACCAGGAGACTTAGGGGTATCTTTTAAGCAGGATTCTTTATTTGCTGTAGTCTGCTTCGTCCAAAATCTTACCCAAGTCAAGTCAAGTCTAACTAAGGGAACTTTACATTGTAGTTTATATACATTTCAAGGGGGAGGGATTACATTGTGATGAACAAAGCATGTAAATGAGCTGAGACATGAGAACAGAGCACTGAGAAAAGAACTCCAAGAAAAATGGTCTCAGTAATAAAATAGCAGGTGTTCAAACTTGCTCAGCATGAGTCTTCACCCGGTAAACAACGAGAACAGGAAAAGCCTAGCCCTCTCGTTCTGAGACGGGACAGTCAGGAATATCCCGCTGGGAACCCCTACCGTTTGCAGAGATTTCCTGGTCTCATCATTAATAAACTTTATCAATATAAAATACTATTGTATTGGAAATCAAAATTAAACATTTAATTAAAATTTGTAATCCTACATTTCCCCCTTTGAGAGTTCTAAATAACTCTCACAAAATACAAATTTAAACACTTAAACGTTCATTCTTGTAACTTGTGATCGTTACAGGCATATAACGCATGTTCTGTGTTTGCTTTTCTGCAATTCCATGCTTACACAGAAACAAACATGCAATTTTAGGGTCCGTGTAGTTCTTAAGTAATAGTCTTTTCTGTTTGGAACTGTCATTTTTTTGTGAGGGGCGTGAGTCATTTGTTGAATGAAACACTTGATACTGTGGACGCATAGATAGTACGCTAGTACAAGAAACAACAGCAGAATTGCCATTTCCTTTATTCATATCCACAGTTTACCTAACAAGTTTCCGAACCATGAAGTATTATCTTCAGTCATCTCGAGTTATTTTGCTGAAAGATCAAGAATGTCTTGTTGGATTTTGTTCAAGTTCTCTGTTGGATCCATTAAAACCCGGTGCAGCACTCAGGTCCAATGATGGTGCAGGCTCCTCCTTGCGTTGCTAATAGGGATGCAAGGCCACTCTGTTCTGTAAGATCATTATCTTGTGCGAAGCGAGAGTGTCTGTGATGTTACTGGTACGAAAATCTTGATCATGTTGATCGATGACTGAAGGTTTCGTATGTGAGTCTCTGCGTTGTGTATTTTTTTCTTTCGTGATAGTTGGTTCGGCAGTGGGTCTAGTCGTTTTCTTGAGGTTTTCTTGTGGCTTCATACGCAGATGACGAGGTCGGTGTGTATGGGTCCCGGACAGTCATCATTGGTATCTGCACAGAGTAAGAAAGAAAACAAAAGACAGGAGAGCAGTTTTTTTGTTCACACACTAGGATTGTGTACTTTTTCTGAGTCTGCTAGACAGTGGAGCAGTATTTGTTCACACACTAGGATTGTGTACTTTTTCTGAGTCTGCTAGACAGTGGAGCAGTATTTGTTCAAACACTAGGATTGTGAACTTTTTCTGAGTCTGCTAGACAGTGGAGCAGTATTTGTTCAAACACTAGGGTTGTAAACTTTTCTGAGTCTGCTATTGTTGTTCCCTCTTTCCCTATTTCTTAATTCCTTTGACACCTAAGGAACAGTGAGGTAAGGATGGACTAGGATAGGGCCTATGAGGGAAGTCTTCACTCCAGGGTTAACCTCCGAAGCCTGTTGCGTTCGGTTCTTCTCGGGGCTCCTCACTGGTTCCGTGTCCTAACCTATCCCTGTAGATGGGGGAACACTTTACAGTGTGACATTAGTCCAGGTTTTTCCTTCCCTGACACAATCCTGCAGCTGCTGTAATCAACATCACTTAATGTGGTCCATGCCACTCTAATGGCTTGTTTCTGAATTACTTTCAATTACTTGAGCTGAACCGTCAACAAACAACTCAAATCCTGAATTCTCTATGGGAGTTTCTTTTACTTCCCTCGAAGGTGTGTATGTAAGCGTAACACAATCATGAGTCATTTCTCCTTTAGCCTCTAACACAAATTCAGTCATTGCAGACATCATACATGAGGATGGGTTTGTGACAGGTGCACGTTTCAAAACAATGTTCGGGGCTGTGGAGGTAGTTAACCAATTTCCTAAACGGGAGGAGGTTACAGAAGTGACTTGTTTCATTCATCAGTGTGGAAACTGCATGAAGGCATTTTACATTTACAGTCTGACCTAACACCATTACTGATGAAGGGCCTGTGCTGTAGCATAACATTTAAGGCTGTGAGTCTACTTAACTAGTGTCCCCCAAAGGAAGGCTGAGACAGTCACTTTCCTTTTGTTCTATTAAACAAAAATAAGTATTTTATCTCTGTTGTAAGTTACTGGGGAAATTAAGCACTCACAGCCCAAATGGTTAACACATCAACCAGCTGCCCCAGTTTAATGATGAGGGGAGGGGCTGTTTCAGAGTAGCAAGCAGACTGAGTAGGAGCTGAGTAAAATTGTTAACTTGTTTAAAGTTCTTTTTGTTTTTCCTATACTCTTTTCCCCAATGTCCATGTTTACGACAGTTATAACAACTGCTGCCCTCTCTCTTAGGACATTTGCGTTTCTGTTGATTTTCTGTGTTGACCTTAAAGGATGCTGCTGCAATTTTTACTCTTGCCTTGACATCAGAATCTCTTTCCCAAGGAGCTAACCTGTCTAGGTTACTTTGCAGGGTTCTAGCGGACCATGTGACTTCTAAGAAAGGCAATGCTTTTCTATGCTCTGACAAGAGGCTATCAAACCATGTGAGAACTAGGGGACCACTGTCACCTAGAACCTTCTCTGAAGTGTCAGCTATCCCGCTGTGTGCGGCCGCTGACTGACAAAACCTTTCTGTGTACTCACAAAGAGTTTCACCCTTCTTCTGTAAACAACTAGTGATCTTTGACCAGTCCATGCTTGGTCCAACAATGTTCTTTAATGCTTTCAGAACTCCCTCTCTCAATTCATCTTTTCTGGCATGTTGTAGTTCAGAAGTAACAGCAGACTCAAAACTGTTGAATTCAGATTCAGTTAGAATTTATGACATCAGCTGTGTGACTTCTGCCAACGACATGTTGTAAAGACGTATTTTACTGATCAATGCCCTTCTAAATTCAGAAAATTCTGTGCGTACTGAAGGTAAGCTTTGGGATAGTCTTTCTATGTCTCTAGGTCCGAGTGCTTTGGCAACAGTTTGGTTTTGGACAACAGAAGAATTGGGAGGAACATTTTCAGTTCCCTCAATTCCCTGAGATCTTCTTGCGACACATACCTTTACTGAATCTACAGGCTTATCAGTTACTGATGGGATGTCTACATCTGTTTCAAAGAATGCTTGCAAGTCAAGATAAGTTTCATCTGACTGTTGGTCTTCTGAGTCACATTTGGTTGAGGTCTTGTTATGGCCCACCTTAGTGTGCAATTGTTTGTTCTGTTCTTTTAATTTAGCTATACACCTAGCTTGTTCTTGTGTAAGCTAAATTCCAAGGATAAGCTAAATTCCATGTGACAGAAAATAATGCCTTTTATGTTTCTCTTCCTGATACATGCACCCAACACCTTCTTGCATTCTTCAATAGACCATACTTTTTCTGGGTAAATACCAAATTTCTTTCTCAAATCCAATCTGACTAACTCAGTCACTATGGAGTCCATCTGCTCCCCTAACAATGACCTGAACTCACTGTCTGTCCATAAAGGAGTAGCAAGACCACCTTTTTCAGTTGTGGGGATTAGTCTAGCATTCCTTCTAAACATTGTTGTGAGTTTTCTTTGTTTCGAAAACAAACAGACACTAAAACTTCTCTGATCCACAGAGGGTACACTTGTTAACACAGATTACTGTTGTTAATGCTAACCTTCTCTGCCTAAAGCAAAGGATACACAAAAAACTAGCAATTTATGCTAAAATCTTCCCTGCCTGAAAAAAACTTTTGCCACTTCCCAGGAAAAGCAGAGGATAAAACAATATTAACATGTACGTTAATCTTCCCTTGCTGAAAACAGAGGGTACAATATATTAGCACTTGATGCTAATCTTCCCTAACTTTATAGAGGATAAAACACTTCCCTGGCAAAGCAGAGGGTAAACAGTATTAACATGTACATTAATCTTCCCTGCCTGAAAAACAGAGGATACATTTCATCTCTAAAAGCAACTTTAGAGGATAACTTTAGTTAACAAGAACTTACTGCTGTCTGTTAACTTCTTCTCTGCATATTTTTTACTGGTTTTTCAACGGTTCTTTGAATGGAGTGAAACTCACCACATTTTTGTTGTATAGAAAGATTCCGCCTGGAAATCTTGGTTCAGCTTGAAGTTTTCAATCTGGAGAAAGCTGGAACGATTCAGTCTGGCAATCTTTGTTTAGCTGGATGTTTCAAAATCCAGTCTGGAGACTTAGTCAGCTTTGTTGAGATCTTTGAGCTTTGAAAAGTTCATTCTTTGTTGAGTTTCAGTTTCTCCATCCAGGTCACAGGGCACCATCTGTTGTAAACCTTCTTCTTCTTAAGGGTAGAAAAACTCAGAAGCGAAAACCAGGAGACTTAGGGTATCTTTTAAGCAGGATTCTTTATTTGCTGTAGTCAGCTTGGTCCAAAATCTTACCCAAGTCAAGTCAAGTCTAACTAAGGGAACTTTACATTGTAGTTTATATACATTTCAAGGGGGAGGGATTACATTGTGATGAACAAAGCATGTAAATGAGCTGAGACATGAGAACAGAACGGTGCAGGACTTCTCGCACTGAGACAAGAACTCCAAGACAAACGGTCTCAGTAATAAAATAGCAGGTGTTCAAACTTGTTCAGCATGAGTCTTCACCCGGTAAACAACGAGAACAGGAAAAGCCTAGCCCTCTCGTTCTGAGACGGGACAGTCAGGAATATCCCGCTGGGAATCCCTACCGTTTGCAGAGATTTCCTGGTCTCATCATTTATAAACTGTCTCAATATAAAATACAATTGTATTGGAAATCAAAATTAAACATTTAAATAAAATTTGTAATCCTACAATACAAATCCGTTTAATCTACTTGGGAAAACAATTTCAGAGTCAGTCTGAATAAAATCAAATGTAACAATTTATTATGTCAGGTAAATGTATCATGCCGATTTCATAATCAGTTCAGAGATAATAAATACAAAACATCAAATGCTCTGGAATAAAGAGAGAGGATGCGAACCATACATGATGCGGAGGGCCTACATACACTGCAGTTGAGGTACAAATCGCCACGAGCTTACTTCAGAATCTTCCTAAATACTCAGACCAAGGCAGAAACCTCTTTTCAAATGTAAACATGAGTTCACAGTGGGAATTTGCATCAATCACCGTCCCAGACTTAATGTGGACAGAAGTAGATTTACATGGGGGCACACCCACAGCCGTTAACAAGATTTCTCTAAACTCTCCACACCTTATTACCTTTTTGGTTTACTTCTGTGGGAATGAGACCTTTGTAGTCGCACTGAGACATTTCAAATGATGCCAAACATGTATAATACTGTATGATAATTGTTCATATTAAAACATAGATTTTTGGGTGAAATTCAGGTAGGGATTTGTGAAGGGAATGATGTGTGAATTGGGAGGTGATCAACTCAATTGTGTTCATGTCTCGAATGGGGATGGTAATATAGCAAGAGAGTTGCTAAATGACATGCAAATGTTTATTTCCTTTGTTTTCTCAGAAAGTAGCCCTCTCTTCCAGTTCTTCCAGTTTCTTCAGTTTTACAAGGGAACCATTCGAACAGAGGTGAGTCTGCTGGCAAAACAAGAACGAGACAGAGCTTGTAATAAAACAAGAATCAACATTGGCTTGGGTTTTTCGGAGATGGCGAGAATTGATGGATTTTAAATAACATAAAAGCAACGTGGAGACGGTGTTTTTATTACTCAACATGTGAGTAAGGTATTTTATTAAACTGATAAATTGCCATATGTAGCTCTCTAACAGAGCTCATTGTAAAGCATTATTTATTGTGAAGGGTCATTTCATTATTCGTTTTCATGAAAACACCAAAATATGTAATTTCTAGTAAGCTCAGGTTGTCGCTTTAAGATGCATCAGGATAATGTAATGCATTCCTTTTCAACTGACATCGCAAATTATGAAACTCATAAAAGAGTGTGCGAAGGAAATTGAATGTGCAGTCAGTGAAGCTGTTTGTCTGTCCTCATTCAGAAAACAGCTTTGGCAGTGTTCTTCCTGGCAAACATTCCTCCTGCGATTGGATTCGCTGATGAAATACTAATTCAGCGTTTAGTTAAAGTCAACCAGGATGATGTGGGTTTCCCTTTACTCAGAACTTTAATATTCTCAAATCTGATTTCATTTCTGAAAGCATTCCTCATATGTTCTTTTTTTCTGTCTGTTAGATAGTTCTCCTCCATCTTCATGGCCCTATATTTTCTAATAGACTGCTGCTATTCTTATAGTAGCTGTCTGCTTCAAGATGGTGTCAACTTCAGGCCTGGAATGGAGACTCTGCACTTCAGTATTGTGTTGTTGTTGTTCTGGTGTTAATGTGCATCTGTAAATCTCTAAGACAATTGACAGGAAATTGGTGCATAATCCAATAAGAAACTCTGAGCTTCTCCTGGGTATTGTGCTTCTAAATCGAAGAAGTCCTGATAAACTGGTACTCTTGAAAAACAGCAAGATCATGACAATAAAGTAAGATATTTGACTCTGGCACCCTTTGCCTCCTGTTGTTGGTGTCTTTCCAAACGGCAGAAGAATTATTTATGGAAATGTTCATCCACATTCCTCAGACACAGCAGTGTTACCTGAGGCACAGGTAAAACGCATTCTCATTCTTTTCGCAGGCTGTGACATAAAATCAATAAAGATGCATTGAGTTTCATACTGACATGATTCTTGCATGATAATATTCAGTTCACATTCATAAGAGTGAAGCGGTCAAAGGATATCTGAAGTAGGTGTTAAGATCATTCTCTTGCTTATGGGCTGCATGGTCAAACCGCATTAAAAAGTAGTTTGACAGAATAATAAGGTCAATACCATCCACTGACAGTCATCATCTGCAGCAGAGCAGGAGTGTGGACGAAATGATTTATTTATGTGGAAGTCGATAAATTATTGATGTAGGTGGTATTAATGGATTTCAAGTTGTCATTCCATTTCAAGAAGTTTGTTACAACATGTAATTATGTGTGTGGACACATGCAGTCATAGACCTGTGTAGGTCATGCTATAAAAAGTGTAGCAGTTCAGCTATTTTGCTGAGTTGTAACTGATTACATGTAATCAGAATTACGTAAGCAGATTCCTAAAATGTAGTACTTGTAATTAGATTGTTACACATTTTAGAATACTCCTGATCAGACTACAGTTACTTCTTTATTGATGACATGATTACATACTACATACTCACACAATGGCCGTACAACTTTCATCTTTCACTACTATTTCATGTTTTAAGCATTTGATCATTGGATTTACAGAAATCCTTTCAATTTTAAGACTTGTTTTCTCAAGATTGCAACATTGCATACTCCTGACAAATACATTCTTATTTTTTGAATTATCACTCAGTAAGTCATTTGACCATTTATTGCTATGTCTTTGGAAGGCATTTTTTCTTTCGAGCACATTTTTTATTATTTTCAAATTGTTTATTTTTATTTTTTATTTTTATGATTTAATTAATAGCAAAAAAAGGGAATATATTTTCTTTTCTTTGTATTTTTATATTATTATGCTACAATATTATTCTTGTGATGCCGACCCAGAAACGTTTGAGTAATGATCCATTTGCAGCTTTATTTGAGCACACAGAGTGGGAAAAAACAGGCAGAGATGGGTAACAAATTGACAGTCAAATAACATAGGGAGAATCCAGCAGATGAAAGAAAAAAACAGGCGATGGTCAGGGCAGGCAGCGAACAAGCAGTAAGGTGGGACTGAAAGGCACGACCAACGACTCGTAATGTCCGGTGCTTGGAAGTCTAGGGGGTTTGCGAAAAACGAATGAGATTGTCAACTCGAAATGATAACAACTGGGCAGATAATTCAGTAGAAAGCTGTTGGAAAGCCGCTGGATCAGTTGTTGGCGAAGCCATCTGTGAAGCAGACTCAGAAACCTTGTCAAATATCATAGGGAGAATCCAGCAAATGGTAGGGGAAAAAAAACAAACAGGCGATGATCAGGGCAGGCAGCGAACAATAGTAATCCAGATAAAAAAAGCACAAGAGTAAGTAGGCAGACAGCAAACAATCAGTAATCCAGGCAAACAGTATAAAGTCACTAGGCAGTGTTGGAAACTCAGAAGCGAAGACCAGGAGACTTGGTTGTATCTTCAGCAGGATTCTTTATTGAAAACACGAGCTGTCGGTAGCTGCAGTCATTAAGTCTAACTAAGGCAGTATACATTGTAGTTTATATACCTTTCCCTGATCTCATCAGCATGACAGTGTAACTCAGAGCCTTGAGATGCTAATCCAATCAGCCTGATTAGATCATTCAAACCATAACATTATCATAGAGACAAAAGCCCAGCTGTACTTGATAAGTAACAAAAGGTTAATGTCCTATGACAATTCTATTTAATTCAATGTAATAAACAAGTTAGGTCAAAAGTAATGTAAAAGTAATCAAAAAGTAGACTGATTAAATTGCCTAAAATGTGTAATGTAATGGACTACTGTAACTAAATGTTTTTGTCATGTAATTTGAAATCAGTAACTATTTATAATCTACTCAGCACTGTATATATACACACACATACACTGTATAAAATAATAGTAAATTTTGGAAGTGGAAAATAACAAAAACCTTAAATTTGCCTTTCCAAGAATTCCCAGTGTGACACGTAACTTACATTTATCTGACGCTTTTATCCAAAGCTACTTATAATTGCAATATTTCAGAGGTCGCACGCCTCTGGAGCAACTAGGGGTTAAGTGTCTTGCTCAGGGACACATTGGTGTTTCACAGTGGATTCAAACCCAGGTCTCTCACACTAAAGGCATGTGTCTTATCCACTGCGCCATCACCAACTTCACATTTGATGTTTTTTATAATAATTTATGAAAATGGTTCTTATAAGTTATGTGGTTTTATGTTGCTGCCTATGTTGTTAAATTAATTTAATATTTATTGCATTGTTTTAGTGTTATGTGGGTTTCGGTTGGTACATTAACAAATCAGGTAATGAAATAAGATTTTTTCTTTTCTATTTTTTCTTTTTTATTGTAAATTCAAGTTCAGTCTTTAAAACCTAAAATGTTGCTACACTATATTTTTAAGGTAAAGTTCTGGCAACCATAGCTGCATTTTTTTTTAACCGTAAATTTTAATGGATTTTTAAAAATATATTTCATGCATGATGTTGCATGAGTAACACAGCTTTTGTTTACTTCAATCACAATAAAATGACATTTGACATAAAATGAAAATGGAAAAGAGACGGCTTGTGATAAATAAACAAAAATAGTTTTCTGGCAAGGTACTGAAGGGGGTGGATTGGAATCCACTGCTGCTTCACTGCTAAACATCACATGAGTTGAATGACTTCTCTAGGTTATGAGATTTTACTTTTTTATTGAAGTTATCAGTGTGATTACTGAACGTCTCGGTTACGTATGTAACCCTCGTTCCCTGAGTAGGGAACGGAGACGTTACGTCGGATGACGACGAATGGGGTTTCGCTTAGAACACCTATCAACTTCGAGTATTACAAAACGAGCCAATGGCAAAGAAATGCCATGGGTCTGCGGAATTTGCATGACGTAACTCCGCCCCACCTCGTGGGTATAAAAGAAGGACGCCAGCAACAGGCAGATATGTTTCTTCGCTGAGGAGCCAAGACTGAGCTCAGGCGATCCCCGCGGTACAGCGGAAAGTGGCAGGCAGACGTAACGTCTCCGTTCCCTACTCAGGGAACGAGGGTTACATACGTAACCGAGACGTTCCCTTTCGTTGTCACTCCGAGTTACGTCGGATGACGACGAATGGGGTTACCAGTCTAATCACGCCACCTTCTCAGCTGTCTTCCAGTGCCCTGCGTAAATCTGAGATCCCTGTCGTGAGACTGGCACGGACGAAGGACTCCTATTTAGCACAGGAATACCAAGGTACACTGGGGAGCATATCCCAAAGTTTAGGGGAAATATGCAATTACTGCCAACCCAGAGGGGGGGGACTTAGAGAATACACATATGACCCGAAGGAGACATATGGAGAACACTGGGGTGTCCAGCCGCAGGTGGAATATTTCAACCCCAGGGGTGGCAAGGTGGCTTGCCAAGGGAAAGACACACGCTCAGAGAGGCTTACAGTGGAAATACACATGTGGGGGTCGCTCAGAGGAGGGACCATGCACACGGGAGGCACCTAGCCGAAGCACAGGCAATAGACACTGGCGCCAACGTCAGGAGTGCTGGAGGAACTCAGGGCTTTTCGGGGAAGCTCACCTGAGGAGAATATCGCACGTATCCAGTCCGTGGAGTGGAATGGCGAGCAAGCGAAGACACCTGAGCGGGTCCAGTACTAGCTGGTTGAAGCGAGTACATGAGAGGACACTGGCTCCACTCGGAGATTGTAGAATCTGGCGAATGTGTTAGGTGTCGCCCAGCCTGCAGCTCTGCAGATGTCTGTTAGCGAGGCGCCATGCGCTAGAGCCCAAGAGGATGCCACACTCCGGGTGGAGTGGGCGGTCACACCAAGGGGGCACGGTCGACCTTGCTGCTGGTATGCCAAGGCAATGGCGTCCACTATCCAGTGAGACAACCTTTGCTTGGAGAGAGCCTTTCCCTTCAGCTTCCCACCATAACAGACAAAGAGCTGGTCTGAGGTCCTGAAACACTGCGTCCTGTCTACATAGGCGCGGAGGGCGCGTACTGGACAGAGCAGTGCCAAGGCTGGGTCTGCCTCCTCCGGGGGCAGCGCTTGCAGGTTCACCACCTGGTCCCGGAAGGGAGTGGTAGGAACCTTGGGCACATATCCAGGCCGGGGTCTCAGGATCACGTGAGAGTAAGCCGGCCCAAATTCCAGGCACGCTTCGTCAACGGAGAATGCATGCAAGTCCCCCACCCTCTTGATGGAGGCCAATGCAACCAGGAGCGCTGTCTTCATAGACAGGAACTTAAGCTCCACTGATTGCAAAGGCTCAAAGGGAGCACTCCGCAGGGCAGTTAGAACCACTGAGAGGTCCCAAGAGGGAACGAGAGGAGGACGAGGAGGATTCAGTCTCCTCGCTCCTCTCAGGAACCTGATGATCAGGTTGTGCCTTCCAACAGACTTACCTTTGACTGGGTCATGGTGTGCGGCAATAGCGGCAACATAGACTTTCAGGGTGGAGGGAGACAGCCTTCGCTCCAGCCTATCTTGAAGGAAGGAAAGCACGACACTAATCGAACATCTCCGGGGGTCTTCTTGAAGAGAAGAGCACCAGTTGACGAAGAGGTTCCACTTCAACGCGTAGACGTGTCTCGTGGACGACGCTCTAGCGGAAGTGATGGTAGCCGCCACCGTAGGGGGAAGGGTACTCAAACCTGCTTCGTCCCGTCCAGGAGCCACACGTGGAGGTTCCAAAGATCGGGACGAGGGTGCCATAGGGTGCCCCGTCCCTGAGAAAGGAGGTCCTTCCTCAGGGGAATCGGCCAGGGAGGTGCTGTCGCGAGGAGTACTAGTTCGGAGAACCCGGTCCGGGCGGGCCAGTATGGCGCGACCAGAATGACCTGCTCCTCGTCCTCCCTGACCTTGCGCAGGGTCTGCGCAAGAAGGCTCACTGGGGGAAACGCATATTTGCGGCCCCGCGGCTAGCTGTGCGCCAGTGCATCCGTGCCGAGCGTGCCCTCGGTCAGGGAATAGTACAGGGCGCAATGGGTCGAGTCGTGAGAGGCAAACAGATCTATCTGTGCGTCCCCGAACTGGTCCCAAATCAGCTGAACCGACTGGGGATGGAGTCGCCAATCCCCCGGGGGGGGCTGAAGCCGTGAGAGCTCGTCGGCTGCACAGTTCAGGGCTCCGGGGATGTAAATGGCATGAAGCGACCTCAGATGCTTCTGACTCCATATGAGGAGGTGGCGGGCGAGTTGCGACATACGGCGGGAGCGTAGACCACCTTGATGGTTGATGTACGCTACAGTGGCGGTATTGTCTGAACGGACTAGTACGTGTTGGTTCTTGAGCACGGCCCGGAAGCGGCGCAGAGCAAGACGTACGGCCAGCAACTCGAGGCAATTGGTGTGCCAGAGGCGGCGGGCTCCTGTCCAGGAACCCGTGGCAGCACGTCCATTGCACATGGCACCCCAGCCCGTGGAGGAGGCATCTGTCGTTACAACAACATGCCGCGAAGCTCGTTCCAGGGGCACTCCGGCCCGTAGAAAACTGAGGTTCGACCACGGGGTGAAGGTCTGACGGCAGGTCGGAGTAACTGTTACTCGGAGGGTGCCATGTTGCCATGCCCACCTCGGGACTCGGTCGCGAAGCCAAAGCTGAAGCGGTCTCATATGAAGCAATCCGAGCGGCGTTGCCGCGGCTGCAGAAGCCATATGCCCAGGAGCCTCTGAAAAAGTTTCAGTGGAACCGCACTCTTGCCCTCGAACTGTCTCAGGCAAGTCAGCAGTGACTGCGCGCGCGCTAGCTCGTAAGCTGCGCGGACATGGCGACCGAGTCGATATCCATACCGAGAAAAGAGATCCTCTGCACGGGGCAAAGTTTGCTCTTCTCCCAGTTGACCCGAAGGCCCAGATGAGCTAGGTGCCGAAGCACTAGGTCCCTGTGTTCGCAACCTGAACTCGAGAGTGAGCTATGATCAGCCAGTCGTCGATATAACTCAGGATGCGAACCTCGTGTTCCCGAAGGGGAACAAGGGCAGCCTCGACGACCTTCGTGAAGATGCGAGGAGACAGGGCTAGCCCGAAAGGGAAAACCGCGTACTGGATGCCTGCCCCTGAAAGAAAACCGAAGGAATGGTCTGTCAAGGAGAATAGAGACAGGAAGTAGGCGTCCTTCAGGTCGATCGCTGCAAACCAATCCTGGGCCGTATGCATTCGAAAACGCGTTTGAGCATCTTGAACGGCATCCTGTGAAGGGAGCGGTTCAGCACGCGCAAGTCCAGGATTGGCCGTAACCCACCGGTTTTATTGGGGACAATGAAGTAGGGGCTGAGAAGCCGGCTGGAACTCATCTCGGCTGGAGGGACAGTCTCTATTGCGCCCTTCGCCAGCAGGGTGGCAATCTCTGCTCTCCTGATGGGGGCATAGCCACCGACAAAAGTGGAGCGGACTCCCCAAGTGGGTAGGAGACCGTGCGAACTGAATCGCATAGCCGAGCCTGATGGTCCGCGCGACCCAGCGGGCCAGACGGGGAAGCTCTAACCAGGCTCCCAGGAACTGAACCAGCGGGATCATGCGACCACAGGCGTCCCCCCGGAGGGGCAGCGAAGCGGAGTAACTGGCCCAGACGTGGACGGCATAGCGGCCCGATGTGGGGGCACAGTTAGCAACCGCGCCCTGGCGGAGGGGCCAGGGGAGGACCAGGCTGGTCGTCCCGCGGGGGCCTGCTCTGCCAGGGGTCTGGCGACAGAGGGGGACAGGGGCGAAGCGGTCCGTGGACGGCACGCCATGTCAACCACCTCTGGGACAGAGGGGGACGAGGAGAGCACGGCTTGTGGGCGGCGCTCTGTGACGTCCGAGAACTCTGTGCTCAGAGACGGGAGAATCAGCTCTTTGGAGAATAAGGATTCTTCCCCGGCCCTCCCCGGGGAAAGGAGTGGTCCTGCTACCAACTCCTGGAAAGAACTGAGTCCCATCTCTGAGGAGCCCAACTCAAGAGCGCCGCTTAACCCGGCGTGTAGCGGGGTGCGGGGCTGGAGAGGACTGTGGCGTCCGGCCGCGGCCTCCAGAGCCGACCCGTGTGAACGGGCGGGGTGGGAGCCGCGGGGGGGCGCCCTCGGCAGTGGGCAGACCGAGGGATCTGAGCGGACGGCGGGGCCGTCGGGACAGAATCAACCTCAGTCTGCTCCATCGCCGAGGTGCCCGTCTCACGAGCGCCGCTTAACCCGGCGTGTAGCAGGGGGCGGGGCTGGAGAGGGCTGTGGCGTCCGCCCGCGGCCCCCAGAGCCGGCCCGTGAACGGGCGGGGTGGGAGCCGCGGGAGGGCGCCTTCGGCGGTGGGCAGACGAGGGATCTGAGCGGACGGCGGGGCCGTCGGGACAGAATCAACCTCACTCTGCTCATGGGCGGCTGAGAGCTGTTGGGCAAGCCCTCAACCGCACCGCCGAAGAGGCCGACCTGGGATATGGGAATGTCGGACAGACGGGTCCGCGCGACATCCAGCACATCAGACAGGTTCAGCCACAGACTGGTGAGCATCACCTGACCCAGGGAGCGTACGGCCACTTTCGTCGCTCAGAGAGCAAGGTCAGTGGCGGCGCGCAGCTCAGTGAAGAGCCCTGGGTCAGTCCCGCCCTCGTGCAGGTCCATGAGCATCTGGGTCAGGTGGACCAGCAGAATGACCATGGCATGCAGTGAGGCGGCTGCGAGTCCCGTGGCGCTATAGGATCTCGCCACAAGCGTAGACGAAAAACTACAGGCCACGGGCGGGTGCTTAGGATTGCGCCGAGAAGAAGCACTCTGAGGACACATAGCATCGCAACAGAGCGTTCAGCCGGGGGAACCCCAGTGTACCCAAGGGCAGCGGCCCCATCGAGGGGAGGAAAGGCGGATGAGATCAGCGAGCGGTCCTGAGAAGACAAGGGGGTCTTCTAGGACTTCGAGATCTCATCATGCACGTCCGGGAAGAGAGGTATTGGGGTTTGCCACGGACGAGGGTCGGCGGCCTTACCCAAAACCAATCGTCCCAGGAAAGCATGGCCGTCATCTCCGGATCAGACTCAGGCACAGCCGTATGCACACCGGAAGGTGGCAGCTGTGACGAGCCCTCACTTCCAGAAGACTCAAGCCCACCTAGTGATGCTGCAACAGACATGGCATCTTCCTCTGTAGCTTCAACTGAAACACGCGGGCCACCAGAGGGTAGACTCGCGGGAATCAGCAGTTCACTAGCGGGCACCGTCATTGAAGAGGGGGGCTGGGGTCACGGACACATAGTCGGCGCCTTGTTCCAGACCGTAACCCTCAGGTCACCCTGGCCACCCGCCGAAGATCGGGGGGTGGATGAGGGGACTCTCACTCTTGCGAGTTCACCGAGTCTCGACCTATTTATGACGCGATGATGACGTTCCCTTGCGAGAACATGAGTCACCCACGAGCGCTGTTCAAGCATGATCAAACACACTAGACAGCGCTCGTGCCCATCAGAGTCCGATACCAGTCCGCTGCAACCAAAAATGCACGGGCGAGCCGTCTTTAAAAAGACGTGCCGCGTGCGAGCTCTTTTATGAGAGGAGAGAAAAAACTCCGCGATGTTGAAGCGCACAGGGAGACACACACACACTGGCAGATTACTGCACAGATCAGCAGGCACTGTGAGCTCGCTGCAGATCGCCGTCACACCAACACCGGAGAGAGAAGCTCGTCTCGTAGAGCGAAGTCAGAGATGACTGTGGAGTGAAGAAATGCTCTTGGCTCCGAAGCGAAAACATATCTGCCTGTTGCTGGCGTCCTCCTTTTATACCCACGAGGTGGGGCGGAGTTACGTCATGCAAATTCCGCAGACCCATGGCATTTCTTTGCCATTGGCTCGTTTTGTAATACTCGAAGTTGATAGGTGTTCTAAGCGAAACCCCATTCGTCGTCATACGACGTAACTCGGAGTGACAACGAAAGGGAACTGTTCTTTTCACGTATTCTCTATTGTCTGTATTTGATGTCAGGAATGCAATAACAGTGCTTGCTCATTTAGCCCGGCTTCCAGAAATTAAATATGGACTCGTTTTGTTTTTGAGAAAGGTCTTCAATGTGTCAAAAACATAAATTGATCATTGAAGTCTATAGTTTAAGGGACCATGTCCTAGTTAAAGCTTTACTTTACTGTGTAATATTTAAGTGTCCTCTCCTTGAGAGAAAGAATGTATTATCTTGATGTTTTGAGAGAACTCTCCTGTTTATAGTTAGAGCATGGCCAAATCCAACCTTGGAAAAGCTGTCTGTTGGTGTGTCTTCTTGGCTACAAGTTAAGGAACAACTGCATTATTGGAGAATGACTGAGTTGTTGTTCTGGACAGGCTGGTGCCCAGCAACCCAAATCTGCGACCTGGAAGGTCACGACGTGCCTAACTTCAGGGTCCGAGTGTCTTCATTCATCATGTCTGGTTCTGGGTCTTTGACTGTAAATCCCCTTATAGTACGCCATGTGGAAGATGTATTTTTCACAAAAATATTAGTGAGCAGACTTTATTTCAGAACAGTTTTTCAAATTACTTGTATATTGTGAGGAATCAAATTTGCCAAGAAGCATGTGTGATAATGATAGTGGAATTGTAATGAATGCAGCGAATATAAAAAGAAACTGTTACACAAAGATATTTAAATCAAAAGTAAACCTTGCTGGAGCTTGGAATTAATTATATTTCTAATGAATCTCTTTTCATTGCTGCACAGTTTTGCCTCACAGCCATATATACCAAGGGAAAATGTGTTGTCCATTGTACTAATTAGGTCCATTTAATGCAGGAAAATTTAGTCAAACATTTAAATACTTTCCAATTAAGGGTCCACACGAAGCACATTTTAAGGTTACAAAACATTTTTATAGTGAACCCATTTATGTTGTATTCTCTGTATCAGTGCTGTACATATAGTTTTTATGCTGCTTTTAATGTTCATTGAACCAATATTAAGCATGAATAAAGTTTACCGATTGAAACTCCCTGTACTTAAAATAAGCAAGTGTTCATTCGTGAGGGTCAAAAGGGGATGAAGTTTGCCTGTTTCTTTATAAATCCCAGTAAGGATTGTTCATTAAACAAAAGAGTGAATTGAGCACAATCAATAACAATCTGTTTAAAAAAGCTGCTATTATGTTAAATGTTGGTGATCGTTGTTCCCATCACCTCAAGAATAGCTCTATACAGCCCAAGGCAAATGAGTGCTCCCAGAAATCACACTCAATGCAGTTCTTAGAAAACCAGACCATCATCGGGTATTGTTGTTGATGCAGGCCATGGCAATCACTGCCATTGAAGCTGTCAAGAATGAGCTGTCATCACATAGACTACTATGGATAGAGGGGGAAATGCACTGCAGTGCTATTGAGTCTACTGAAGCTTCTCTCTTCATGAACAAGAACACAGCTTGTGTAAAACTTTAATTTATTATTCTTATTTTTAAAGGGGTCACAAACTTAATTATTTTATTATTTTATAATGTTTCATGGGGTGCCCTTATAATGCTAGTTTGATTCTTAGATCAAAAAATTGTTATAATTAAGAAATAAAAGGCATTTTTCCAAGCCTGATTTTTGATTTTTTAGTCTGTGTGAGACTTCAGTCTAAACGCCTACTTCTGTGATTGGCTGACATATTTGCATATGAAATAGCTAGCATTAGCATTGTGGAACACTCTCTCTCTTGAAATCTTTTAGCCTACCTAACACATGCTGATGCTTGAATGAAGTGATCTCATCATTGCAATGCAATTTCTGCAAAAAACGATGTAAATACAGTAAGAGCTTCATTGTGCAGTTTAACAGCGTCATTGATTTCATAACTAGTTTTGGCAAGTGTCCAAGTAAACAGGCTCTGTGTGATTGACAGCTTGGGCGATTGGTAAGGGAGCGTTCTTTGATCGCGTACGTTCTGTATATAATTTAATCACGGTTTAAATAAGATTATTTTCATCCTACCAAGAGAAACGATGTGAAGTTTATCGTTTAGTCACTAGCTTGATTTGCTGATGCATAAATAAACAGTATTGAATGATTTTGAGATAAAGAATCTCTGAACTTAAATAATTACACATAAGAAATCACTGATAACATTCACAGATCAGGCATAAGAATAAACATGATTACTTACATGTTTGTGGCGTTGCTGGCAGACACATATCGTAAAAGTCTGAAATCGCGACTACCAAATAATCGACTACCAAATGCATCGAATACAAACAAATAATGCACTGCTGACATTCACATTGTTGAATTGTTTAGCCTATCTCTCTTGGTAAAACAAAGTTATGATTTCTGAATAAAATCAAATTTATGATAAATCGGAGTATCTGTTGTCTTGTTGTCAAAGGCTATTTAGACTAACTTTGCCCTGCACCGATGTTTGGTTGGGCCACACAAGATTAAAAAAGACGCGCGTCACTTAAAGGGATAGTTCACCCAAAAATTAAAATTCTGTCAGTAATTACTCACCCTCATGTTGTTCCAACCCCGTAAGACCTTCGTTCATCTTCGGAACACGAATTAAGATATTTTTGATTAAATCTGAGAGCTGGATCACTCCTCCATAGGCTTCTTAAGGGATTGAAGCTTGACAGCCCCTAAAAGTTATTAAAGATATATTATAAAATAGTACAATTGACTACAATGGCTCAATCTTAAGTTTATCAAACGACGAGAATACTTTTTGTGCGCAAAAAAGAAATAAATAACAACTTTATTTCAACTATTTGTTTCCTTCTCTGTGGGCCTCTAGTCAGTTCACTAGTGATATAGCGGAGTTCTTCTGTTGTTGTACGTCACACGCATCACATACATGACCAGCCAATAGTGAGCCTACGTGTGACATAGCTCTACGCTATCACACTACGTTAACTGACTATAGGCCCACAGAGAAGGAAATGAATAGTTGAAATAAAGTCGTTATTTTTGTTTTGTTTTTTGCATAATAAAAAAAGTATTCTCGTCGCTTGATAAACTTAAGATTGAGCCACTGTAGTCACTTGGACTATTTTAACGATGTCTTTAATGACTTTTCGGGGCTGGCAAGTGTCAATCCCTGAAGAAGCCTATGGAGGAGTGATCCAGCTGTCAGATTTCATCAAAAATATCTTAATTCGTGTTCCGAAGATGAACTAATGACTTAAGGGGTTGGAACAACATGAGGGTGAGTAAATACTGACAGAATTTTTATTTTTGGGTGAACTATCCCTTTAATGTATGTAATACCCCTGGAGAGCTAATTGTCCTGCAGAGTTTAGTTCCAACCTTTGACGCGTTTGACCCGGATTTGAATCTACCTTTTGCGGAACTCGCTCTTCTCCCTTTCAAAAAAGGCATTTATTTACAATGAAAAATAAGAAAATATTTGAATTTCCTTTTTCGAAATTAATCAAAAGTGCCCTTCTCAAACAAATGTCAATGATAATATTATGGTCAATAAAACAAAATGCATTTTTGTTTATAATAAACATGACAATGTGTACAAAACTAAAGTAGCATAAATTCACGTTTCTTTTTACGCTTCTATCAGTCTGAGGTGTTGCCGTAACGCGTATGGGTTGTCACTTGCGTGTGACTCTTGCTTCGGACTTGACTAAAGACAAAAGAGGTCAATCCCCGAGGCGCAACCGTAGCGAAGGTTATGCGTTTTAAAATGAAAATGCTGGTGTAAAAGTATAGGTATTAGTATTACACAGTCTGCTCGGGAACCGATGCTCTCGAGCCAAATATGGTTCTTTCAATAAGCATTATTATTAAAATAATCAAATTATTTTAGATTCTCTCTTAAATCTTAGTAATTTTCTTGGTTATGAATGGATGAAACATGGATAACTGAACATCATCAGACCGATATTACAATAACCTGCCTCCACTGATTAAATTTCTTTCTCTTATCCTTTCCCTGTTTCTGCCTCTCTTTCTGCGTCTGAAAATCTATCCCTGTCTTTCTCACCTTTGCCATTGTGATCTGAAATACATTTCATTGAATTAATCAGATGCATAAAATAAAGTGGAATGGTTTTATTGGTTTTCTACTTTCAGAGCTATTTTTCAGTCAACTACCTACCTTTTACACACACACACACACACACACACACACACACACACACACACACACACACACACACACACACACACACACACACACACACACACACACACACACACACACACAGAGAGAGAGAGAGAGAGAGACACACACACACACACACAAAAACGCCCTCCAAGAATAAAAAAATTCACATGACTGTAAAAATCGCATTAAAAGTATTCTAATAATGCATTACAAGGCTAAAACCAAGTAAATAACCATGTTTGTCCCACAAACCATGCCCCCCCACACATTTTTGACTCATTGAAGTACTGTCCCACATTAGGCTGATCATGCTGTCCCGAATTTGAAAACCACATTCCCTAATGTGGGACATTAGGAAATTTGATAAAAAATATAAAATATATAGTTTATACACACAAAGGTACACTATTTTTTGATAGACAAACATTTCATAAGCATATTAGGCGCAAAGGTAGCAGGATTGCTTTGTTTCAAATGTATTTAACTCCTTAACATCAAATTTGTTAAAACTCTTTCTCTAATCTTCGGATGGTCTTCACACAAGGTGCCTCCTGTTTGATGATTGCTCCACCCTCAAATATGATTGGACATTTGATAGGTCATGTGATTTTGATCACATGACACCACAGCTTTGTCTAACCCATAATTTCACTGTCATTCATGTATTTATAGGGGACCTACAAACACTAGACCTTAGGTGTCCCACATTAGGGCAATTCACCCTACTTTAAGAAATATATCATTTATTTCTGTGATGCAAAGCTGGATTTTCAGCAGCCATAACTCCAGTCTTTAGTTTCACGTGATTTTTCAGAAATCATTCTGCTGATTTATTATCAATGTTGGGAACAGTTTTTTATTGAACCTGTGATACTTTTTTCAGGATACATTGATGAATAAAACTAGATTAAAGTCTTTAAGTCTTTAATGTAACTCTTTGTTTTATCAATTTAGCACATCCTTACTGAATAAAAGTATTTATTTATTTATTTTTAAAAAGAAAGAAAGAAAATTCCTGACCCCAAACTTTTGAAGGGTAGTGCATATTGGTACAAAATATTTCTATTTTAAATAGATGCTGTTCTTTTTTTAACTAAGAATACTGAAAAAAAGTATCAAAGGTTATAAGTAGGCCTATATTATAATAGAAAACAATTCTTTCAAAATGTGGTAATATTTCACAATATTACTGTTTTTTCTGTATTTTAGATGAAATAAATGCAGCCTTGATGAGCATAAAAGGCTTCTTTCAAAAACATTAAAAATAGTAGTGTCCAAACTTTTGGCCGGTAGGATTCTTGTATACTATTATACTTATATACTTATAATACTTATAGGAACTCTGCACGTGCCTGCTGTCATGTGATGAAACAGCTCTTTATTGCACGTGTGCAGCTTATGGACGACCGACACATTATATAGCTACTGCAGGTAAAGTAAATTTATATCCATACATCTGATACAGTATCACAGAGTATCAAAAAATAGAAACAAAATAAGGGGACATTTCTTTGATGGAGAGGTCTGTGCCCCGGTCCTGAGGAAAGAAAGACTTGAAACGGTCCAGGATATCGGGCACAATCGTTGTGAAAATCTAAAACAGTTTCAGGCACTCAGCGTTATTGCATCTGTATTCACGTGCGCGCTTAAATGAATTACACAAAACCACTTAATGTATTACAGACCAAGCATTCTCCACTGTATCTTATGCACCAAAATTCACGTGTTCACTGTGTTTCCTAGAAACATCACTAAGCTATCAGGCTCGTTTCCTGTAGTAAAAGTACACAGTTTACACATTCATTGTGATTCTTAACATGAAAGCTTTGATTAGTTCACATTTGTTCAGGTAATTTCCTCTCAGTGGAGTCGCCTTTACAGAGGAAGTTTGTTGTTGTCTATAGGTGTTGACTTTTTAATAAGCCCTCATTATAAAATTAAAATTATAATTCGTAGACAAATCTGCTGACGTGTGTTGCACTGAAGGGATGCTATGAAATTGCAAGGCAGTTTCTGAATATCAAACCTGTTTTGTCCTGTTTTCCACCGCAATCAAAAGAAGAAATGGAGCACTCTGAATTATTTTATGCTGATTTCAGAAACAGAAGATGTTTATAAAATGGGGGAAACTATTTTCCATCCAAATCATCTCTCTTTTCAGAGGAACAATGACTGGTACTGTGAAGACTATGTCCAATAGAGTTGTTGTTCTATACAGACACACACAATTTGCCATAATGTATCTTCATACCGGTACTGAGTGACAATTAAGGACATTTTGTAGTGCTATTTATATATAAAGACTATTTAAAAATGTAATACATCACCAAAATGATTTAAGAAGTCAACATAAAACACATAATATCAAAAACGAGTGTACACATTATTTGCACTGACATCAAAAACAAGAGGTGTGATTCCAACAAAAAGCATTGATCTAATTAAAACATAAGACTAGCTCATGAGAACCATTTTTAATGACTTAACAATGCAAAATTTCTTTATAAATAACCTAAAACAAGCAGGTCTCTTGTGAGATAGACAATGTGCACAGTTATGGACTTATTGTCACAACTGGCTCTAGTAACACACTCGACAAAGAAGATACAAATCCAAGACAGGCTTTAATAGTATCCAGAGGTAAATCCAAACATAGGCAGGCAAGCAAGCACAACCATAACACTGACAAGACCCGACATATCTGAACTGAAACAAGGGAATTTAAATACACAGGTAACTGAGGATCATTAAAGACACACCTGAACTGAATAACATATCCCATTAGTGTCCATGACGACAGATTATACAGTGCAAAACGAACATAAACAAAGTACAAACGAAGGGAAACTGTGACACTTGAGGAAATAGGTAAAATACATAAACTGTTATTGTTGTTATTATAGTTAAAACCATAAAACAAAATCAGCACTTGAATTTTTTTTTGTGTGACATTTATCGTTTTCATTTAGTTTAAAGGGATAGTTCACTCAAAAATGAAAATTCTGTCAGTAATTACTCTCCCTCATGTTGTTCCAACCCCGTAAGACCTTCGTTCATCTTCAGAACACAAATTGAGATATTTTTGATGAAATCTGAGAGCTGGATCACTCCTCCATAGGCTTCTTCAGGGATTGACATTTGCCAGCCCCAAAAAGTTATTACAGACATCGTTTAAATAGTCCAAGTGACTACAGTGGCTCAATCCTAAGTTTATCAAACGACGAGAATACTTTTTGTGCGCAAAAACAAACAAAAATAACGACTTTATTTCAACTATTCATTTCCTTCTCTGTGGGCCTCTAGTCAGTTAACGTAGTGTGATAGCGTAGAGCTACGTCACACGTAGGCTCACTATTGGCCGACACTGGTCATGTGTGTGATGCGTGTGACGTAACAACAGAAGCTTACGCTGTTACACTAGTGAACTGACTCGAGGCCCACAGAAAAGCAAATGAATAGTTGAAATAAAGTCGTTATTTTTGTTTTTTTCTGCGCACAAAAAGTATTCTCATCGTTTGATAAACTTAAGATTGAGCCACTTGGACTATTTTAACGATATCTTTAATAACTTTTCGGAGCTGGCAAGTGTCAATCCCTCAAGAAGCCTATGGAGGAGTGATCCAGCTCTCAGATTTCATCAAAAATATCTTAATTCGTGTTCCGAAGATGAACGAAGGTCTTACGGGGTTGGAACAACATGAGGATGAGTAAATACTGACAGAATTTTCATTTTTGGGTGAACTATCCCTTTAACTTAATCATGAACTAAAATAAATATAGCAGCGTTGTCATAACAGGAATAAATTGCATTTTAAAATATATTAAAATAGAAACAGTTATTTCTAATATTACACATTTTTACTGTATTTTTCATCAAATTAATGCAACCTTGGTGAGCAAAAGAGACTTTCAAAAACTATATATATATATATATATATATATAAATGTCACAAATTAGTAGGAATTGTAGTAGCCCTTAATCTGAATTACTTCACTAGTTTCCCACTGCTCTGGTGTGACCTTGGTCCACTCTACTTAGTCTCTTCCAAAGTTCGGTAACTGTGATGGGTTTCTTAGCCTTAACTTTGTCACCAAGGATTTTCCAGATATTTTCTATTCGGTTTGGCCACTCTGGGCTGGCCATTTCATGAAATCAATTAACTGTTTTACCTGTTTTGCAGTGTGACAGGGAGCATTTTTTGCATAAAAATTGCAGACTGAGCGGGAGATGGTCGCAGGGAAAGAACATGTGCAGTGCATTTGCATTCACCCTGCCATGTAAGTATATAAATGGCCCAACAGCTGCTGCAGAAAACATCCCCCAAACCATGGCACTTCCTCCTCCAACTTTCACTTCTTTGCACACTTTGGATTCAGTCTTTCCCAAGTTTGATGCCGAAATTACACAAATGAATTAAACTTCGGAACAATTCTCCTCTGTCCACAAAACATACTCCTCAGCAAAGGATATTCTAGCATTTTGGACACTGCAGAGTGGGATTTCAATCCAAATTCTATGAAATGGCGAGACACTGTATGCCGAGATAAATCCTTACCCTTTTCAGCACTGTATTGGCGAGCAATTCCAGCTGCAGTGTTGAACCGATTCTCCATATAATCCTGTCCTCTCATGCTTTTTTTTACGAGGGCGACCAGCTATTTTGGGGGACTTGAATTGTAAAGCTGCAATATTCTAGAAATCACAGATTTGGAACGACCAACTTCTCTTGCAGTGGCTGAAAGGGTCATCCCGCTTAGGCCTTCATCTGAATACTCTGCTGTCGCACCTCAGAGCGCCTCTTCATCTTGCAAAGTCAGTGAAAATGGGAAAGTTATTCTAACAGGAATGGTGCTAGTTAAATGGGGTGTGTCAGATAATTTTGGAAATTACCACCATGTGCCAGATTAACACCTAGAAGTGTGAGGTATCTGAAAGTGTTCTCCAATTTTGATCAGTTTTTTTTAAATGTCTCATTTAAGTTATTAATACTTTTCTTTAGAATTTATTTAACTTGTGAATTTTTTTTTTTTAAACTGCCCTTCTACTCCTGTTGGCATAACTTAAAATACGACTAAGCAATGACCTTAAAATTTAGGAAATTGTAGGTTGTTTTCTCATTTTGATCTCCACTGTATATCGTACCAACCGTAAACTTACCAAAGCCCAATTTTACAAAATACAATTGTACAGGTAGTAAATCACTGTGATGTAAAAGTGTTGCTATAATTGGGTTGCGTATCATATCTCTTTCACTGCACAGAAATATGACAAGGAAAATGTGCCATAACAGATCCATTTAAACCTACGGACTCCGTTACTGAGCAATTCTGCAACAAGCTTCATAGACTTCTTTTCAGCTGTATGCTCATTATAGACACAAAAATGTGTTCAGCATGACTGCAGTTTCCCAGGGTTTCTAGTGAGATAGTAGTTTTCAGGGTACAGCCACGGTAACTGGCAACAGCTCCCGAGAGGACTGTGACTGCTGCACTCCATCAGGGGCCAAACGAAGACTGACACTTCCGTCGGCCGTTCCCGGATCAGCCCGGAAGTCTTTGTGCACTGGCCGGATGGCTACGATGAATTGTCTTTTAAAGGTCTCACTGAGAATGATGTAGAGAAGCGGGTTAATGCAACTGTTGGCATAGCCCATGCTAATGGCGACGTTATAGGCATAGAGGAAGGCGTAACTGGGCCGTTGCACGCTCAGATGTGCCAGTTGCAAGATGTAATGAGGCGCCCAGCAAATAAAGAACGCCAGGCATATGGCGACGGCCATCCGAGTGACCTTTCTGGTGCGCAAGCGAAGGCTGTGCTGGGGAAGTGGGGCGACCGTGGCCGCCATGTTCTGGAGGATCTTGAAAAAAACCACGCAAATGATCACCAATGGCAAAGCGAACGCCAGCACGAACTGGTAGAGAGTAAACCAGTAGGTGTCTGTAGCCGGATTGGGAAGGAGCAGAGCGCATCCCACTGAACCGTTTCGCAGAGGCATGAGGCCGGCGTACATCCACACCGGTGTGATGGACAGCAGCGAGAGGATCCACACCAGGCCAACGACCGCCACGGCCATGCATGGAGTGCGAATGTGGTTGAAGCGGATGGGATGAACTGTCGCCAAGTATCGGTCCAACGTCATGACTGTTAAAATGTAGGTGCTCACGATCTGGCTGTTGGAGTCCAGCGCTGTGATGACGGTGCACATGGTGGCACCGAAACACCAGGAACCGTTTCCCACCAGCTGGTGGATGAGGAACGGCATGCCTAGGAGAAACAGAAGATCTGCGATGGATAGACTGAAGATGAAGATGTCAGGCACTGTCTGTTGCGCCCTGAACTTTGTCTTTTTCACAATAGTGTAGATGACAATGCAGTTGCCTATAATGCCAACAAAGCAGATGACACCATAAATGCTAGGCATGAGAACATTGTGATACTGTTCGTCAGTGTCTGCAAGAAACAAAAGAGAGATTATAGTGCGTTTGGTTTTCAGTATCGAAGTACATTTAAAATACATACTTTTATTTTTACCTATTTTAATTTTTAGTTTCAAATGTTGTACACATAACCTTTTATTCAGCACAAAAGAAGATATTTTAAAGAATGTTGGCAACCAGACAGTTGACGGCACCCATTGACATCCATAGTATTTTATTTTTCCTGCTATGGAATTCAATGGCTAGCGTCAACTGTCTGGTTGCCAATATTCTTTAAAATATCTTCTTTTGTGTTCAACAGAAGAAAGAAACTCATAGGTTTGGAACAACTTGAGGGTGAGCAAACCATGACAGAATTTTCATTTCAGGGTGAACTATCCCTTTAAAGACATTTTCATTGAAAAAACCCTAAGCTCTTTTATTTTTCAAGATAAACTCGTTACTTGAAAGCTACATAGTTAAATCCGTGATAAACTTTGAAAAATTGTACACCCCTCCCATAGATTTCTTTTGATATTGAGGCATTCATAGATTTTAGACAAATAGAATAAATAAACATAATTGAATGATACCATAATCATAGCTAGAATATTTTAAAGTGAATCAAATTGTGTTTGGTATATTAACATTCTTGAATGGGACTGTATGACAACTGAATTGACTTGTTCTTAAATAACATTATGCTTTCTTTTTCAGATTTCAGAGAACCCAAAAGGAAAAGAAGCAGCAGTCTAATTTAAGACAGTTTTTTTTAAAACTGAACCGTTGGACCACATGTTGTTAAAATTATATCAGACTTCTGATGAGTTTTAAAGGTTGTAATGCTTTTGTCCTATTTCTATTTCTACCCTGTCATTAAATGCGGGTGCAAACGTGATCCAGAAGCAACATGACTTTTTAACATGAATTCAATGCAATTAATGTCGAGCCGTCAACATTGACTTAACATTGTTTCAATGGTTGTTTGCTATCCGGGGTGAGTCATGAGCTACACACAAGCAGAGAACCTAACAAAACATTACACTTAAAAAAAGTAAGAGACAGACTACTTTTGATGGTCTAA